>NC_048575.1:51906372-52506372 GCF_013265735.2 Oncorhynchus mykiss
CAATGAATCTGAAACAAAGTACTGATGGTTTTAGCGGAGACAGTTGAATTACTCTCAGGCCACAACTCAGCATCTGCTTCACAGGACAATCAGGAGTTGACACGCATCATTAGCAGGAGAGAAAGAGGACTTTTCACATGTCTGTGTGTGGTGAACATATCTTCTCCCCTTACAGCATATGCTGAATATGAATTAATTATCCAGCAAGTTTTCAACCAAAATATTCTACCTTGGCAAGCTTATCTTGGAGATCCTGAATTTTCACTTGCTGTTCAGTATTGGTCTGAAACAGAAAGAGAAAGATAGAGAACATCATCCTTTTAAGCTGCACATTCCTTGGTCCCTAAGAGTTTTACACCCAAGCCATCTTCATTGTTTCACTCATAATAACTTTTGTTTTATAATTTGGCATTTGTCTCCTAACCATTGACTGAACAGCATTCCTTGAAGGACCATATCGAACCATATAGGATGTCAACATGTGAGCCAATGGAACTGAAGCGGTACCTTCTCCAGCTTTGACAGAAGCTCCTCCGTGTCAGTTTTGCCTTGCTCCTTAGCCTGTAAGACAAAAAGCTGAAAATCAGTCAAACCAACACATGCCTTTCAACTTCTCTGAACGTGGGTCTGAGCCAAGAGATCAATATCAGTGTGAACAGCTACAGAACCTTCTGCATCCTCTGTTGATAGTCAGCTGCTTTCCTCTTCAGCTCCTCGCTGGTCTGACGAGACTCCTTCAGCTCCGACTCGTACAGGTCGCTACGGCGGCGGGCTGCAGACAGGTCCTCCTCCAGCTGCCTGATGGCCACGCGCATCTCTTCCAGCTGGGCATGGTACTCCTGCAGAGGGATGCGAGAGGAACGAGGAATGAGAGAGAGGGATAGCGGAGGAGTGCAGAGGTGAAAGACATGAGGAGAAGGATGAGTGCCAAAAAAGAAAGAAAAGTACATAGAAAGGAACGGAAAGCATCGCAGAAAGAGATTAGATAGGCAGACATGAGAGAGGGAGGGATGGGGAGGGGAGGTACAACGAATAGACAGAAAAGGACATACTGTGTAATGGAATCTATTGAACAAAGCATTATGGAACAAGGAAAGGTAGGGCAGAGAAGAAGTGCATCAGCTAAAATCCATTAGTGTCCTTCTCTTCTAAAGTTGTAATGAATGATTAGCTATGGCTAACAGCTTTCATTTCCATCTCGTGGTCTGGTCACGGGGCATGCAGCAGTCCTGTCAACCAGGCTGGTTAGGACTAGCAGAGGCTAATGAAAAGTAGCATGGTCTCTGTGCCTGGGAAGGGTGAGGACACCCTGACAATGGAACACGACAGGCGCAGCAGATAACATCAGCAGCACCAGCCAGCGCCTCCTTAGCCCCTTTTCATTTCAAAGTTCTCCTCCTGTTTCCATCCAGTTTCAAACCTTGCTAAGTGTTCCTCCATCAACCCTTAAAGCGTGTCTCCGAGGACGTCCACCTGTTGTCTACAGTAAGTGACAGGAAGACACTTCATGAGTCATTAACTATTATAATAAGAAAATGTCATGTGTAAGAAATGACTCAAGCCGTGTTTTAAAAATTAAAATGAAAGACAAGGGAATTTCATAATCAAGTACAATTTCCTCCCAAATGATGTTTGGACCTCCTTATAATGTTAATTAAGATACAAAAAGCATTTACTATTTGAGTAAATGATGATTGGCATTGTCAATTAGGATTCATGGCATGAAGCTATGAATTGAGGAAGAAAAAGGTAAACAGTAAATTAAATTGATAATTAAGGTTTTCACTTGAGCAATACTTGCATCGACTGAATAAACCTAAAACCACAGGTACCTTTCATTTAATCTCTTTGTAGAGTCAAATTCAAATCCATTTCAAGTAGGAAAGAATCTTCATACAAAATGACAGTGTGTTTCGCCAGCATATCAGTTCCTCAGTGTCCCCAGTCCCCTAGGTCCCTGACTGGATCACAGCAAATCTCTGGCAGCCCTAAACATCAATTAGCAGGAGAACTGATCTAGGCCTGGGCTTAAGTACAGAGCTGAGTGATACCCATGGAGGAGGAGGGAGGAGTGAGCCAGGGGCAGGAAGGAGTGGATAGGATTAAAGAGAGAGAGAGCGAAAAGGGGGAATACAGGGTGAATAGAATGGAACAGTGCACGCCAGAAGAGCTGATTCAGAGTGTGAGTTACCTAACTCACACACACATGCAAACGCACACACACAATCACACAGAAAGTCCCTCCCTATCGTCCCGACCTGCACAGTCCCACTGGGAGCTTCAAATGCAGTAGGTGTAGCCCTGACAGGGAGAGTGATAGTTCTGCTGTAGCCTCTCAAGATGGGGGAGACTAATCCATGGTACTGTGGGGGAAAAAACACTGCCTTGCCTCTAACGCTTCACTCTGCCTTACAGAACAGAATAATCATTCCTTTCAGTCATCTTCAGACATGTTGTATGTGCCAAAGGTAAGTTTGCTGACAAAGTGGTCAAATGAAGCTTACTTTAGGTAGGCCTTAGAACTGGATTAAACCTACCTATCACAAATACAATACTAAGAGGTAGAATAGTTGTCTTATCCCAGTTATAGTCTGTCAGCCTGCGTGCTTTGTGTTCAGTGTTAGGGATCGGTTCCAATTAGCCTAGTGTTTAATTCTCACTGCTTCTCAGAATTACGGAATTTGCATGTACTGATTGTCTTGCAATGGATTTCTCTTTCTCTCACTGAAAAGCATGTATTGCTCATATCCCCAATCTTCCATGTTTGTTGAGCCAACACTGAATACATTCTGCATAAATATGAACATGACTTCCAGCCTCCTAAAACAGAGCATGGGTGAGAGGCACTGTTCAAGACCTTATGCAGCCTTCAAAATCAAGCAGGAAAGTACCTCTGCAAATATCCAATAGCCTAACTCCTTCGCATGTATGACAATTACGAACCACTTTATGAACTTGAACTCTAAGTGGGTCAATCATTTCCATAGCTAATTCCCAGGTTTGCATTAGCCGTATCAGTAAGCGGTAACGATACCACCACGGGGGACCATGGAGTGGGTGTGAAGACAACAGTACAGTGGTGAAACACCAACACCCTGGTTCCCATAATGTAAGATCCAAAACCCCATCGCCTCATCACGACAGGCTGCCCACTGCATCAGCGGCACTGCACACTCTCCACTTCTAGGTATGGATGGTTCACATTGCCATGGCAACCATTGCGCTATAGCGCCTGTGCCTGGTAACCACTGCCAGGGATTCTGCTCTGTGCCGTGGAGGGGGGGGGGGGGGATTTTTCATACTGTCTAACTGTCCTCTGCTGTCGATCTTTCAATATCTTAATTCACGAACTTGGAAACCCTTCACCAAATCAGATCATTGTTGTATCCACATTGCACACACACACACACGCACACAAGCACACACACACACACACACAAACCCCCCACGCACAAACACAAAAACTCACACACACAAAGAGACACACACACACACACACACTATTTGGATAATGGTGGGCTGAACGTGACTCTATCCTTCCTCTACACTCCTCAATCAGCAGAGACTCAGGAGACACTACATCACTCCTGAAAGAGGCGAGTGATAAACACACAGGAGACGCCTTGATGTACTGGGGCGCTGAGCTATGCAAAGGCACGCCACTACTAGAGAGATATCCACTGAGACTTTCTTTATGGTCAGGACAAGTCCTGTGTGCACGGCAGAGTGCGTTTGAGTTCACGCCCACTGTTGGACACCATACTGCAAACTCCTAGTAAATTGTCAATGCTGACACTCACAGAAGGCTGGCGCTACTAGAACGTCTGTTTCAGACTTCTATTATGTGGCACTCAAGGCTTTTTCTCTATTATCTGAGAATGAAACAACAGTAACAACACTAATTCACATGAATTTGGTTCCATCCAGACCCGGGTGTTTAACAGTCTACTGACTCCACCTACACAGGGAGCAGTGGATAAGCCTCAACACCCTCCTCCTCTGTAATTAACCCGGCTTTGACAGGGTAGCACTCTCCTCGCACCCCACACGACTCACACCCCATAGGGATGGGCAATCAACCCTCGACAGCACATCCCTCCACAGCACTCTGGGTAGAAGTTGCCCGTAGGCACTGAGCTAGGATCAGCTTACCCTCCCCAAATCTTAACCCTAAACATTACAGTTAAACAGCGTTTAGAGGCAACTTTGTGTTACTTCCTCCACCACCCACAACCCCTGCCAGGCATCTGATGCCCCACAGGAGGCGCTCTCCTCTACCTGTTCTTTGATCTCCTGCAGCTTGTTGCTCTGCTCCCGGATGCCGTGGAGGAGCTGCAGCGCCTTGTCGTCTTCCTGGGAAACCTCCATACGGGCCTGCTCCAGACTGAGCTTCAGACTCTGAAACACACACATAAAACTCAGCAAAGAACAGAAACGGACCATTTTCAGGACCCTGTCTTTCAAAGATAATTCCTAAAAATCCAAATAGCTTCACAGATCTTCATTGTAAAGGGTTTAAACACGGTTTCCCATGCTTGTTCAATGAACCATAAACAATTAATGAACATGCACCTGTGGAACGGTCGTTAAGACACTAACAGCTTACAGACGGTAGGCAATTAAGGTCACAGTTATGAAAACTTAGGACACTAAAGAGGCCTTTCTACTGACTCTGAAAAACACCAAAAGAAAGATGCCCTGGGTCCCTGCTCATCTGCGTGTACGTGCCTTAGGCATGCTGCAAGGAGGCATGAGGACTGCAGATGTGGCCAGGGCCATAAATTGCAATGTCCGTACTGTGAGACGCCTAAGACAGTGCTACAGGGAGACAGGACGGACAGCTGATCATCCTTGCAGTGGCAGACCACGTGTAACAACACCTGCACAGGATCAGTACATCTGAACATCACACCTGCGGGACAGGTACAGGATGACAACAACAACTGCCCGAGTTACACCAGGAACGCATAATCCCTCCATCAGTGCTCAAACTGTCCGCAATAGGCTGAGAGAGGCTGGACTGAGGGCTTGTAGGACTGCGCAGCAGGTCCTCACCAGACATCACCGGCAACAATGTTGCCTATGGGCACAAACCCACCCTCGCTGGACCAGTTTATTATCTATCGTCGAAGGAATAAGCGTTACACCGAGGCCTGTGCTCTGGAGCAGGATCGATTTAGAGGATCGATCATCGGACTGAGCTTTTTGTCATTGCAGGCAATCTCAATGCTGTGCGTTAAAGGGAAGACATCCTCCTCCCTCATGTGGTACCCTTCCTGCAGACTCATCCTGACATGACACTCCAGCATGACAATGCCACCAGCCATACTGCTTGTTCTGTGCATGATTTCATGCAAGACAGGAATGTCATTGTTCTGCCAGCGAAGAGCCTGGATCTCAATCCTATTGAGCACGTCGGGGACGTTTTGGATCGGAGGGTGAGGGCTAGGGCCATTCTCTCCAGAAATGTCCAGGAATTTGCAGGTGACGTGGTGGAAGTAGGGTAACATCTCACAACAAGAACTGGCACATCTGGTGCAGTCCATGAGGAGGAGATGCACTGCAGTACTTAATGCAGCTGATGGCCACACCAGATACTGACTGTTACTTTGATTTTGACCCCACATTTGTTCAGGGACACATTATTCAATTTCTGTTAGTCACATGTCTGAACTTGTTCAGTTTATGTCTCAGTTGTTGAATCTTGTTATGTTCATACAAATATTTACACGTTAAGTTTGCTGAAAGTAAACGAAGTTGACAGTGAAAGGACGTTTCTTTTTTTGCTGAGTTTATATAAAGCCTGTTGGTAACACCGCATGTAGTACACAAGAGCATAGTACCTATCTGCTTTACAGAATCACACACACACACACACACACACACACACACACCCATAGTACCTATCTGCTTTACAGAATCACACACACACAAACACACACACACACACAGGATCTTGGGCCACTCACGGTGCACTCGGTTATGTAGGTAGCCAGGTCTTGCTCCAGGATGGTCCTTTGTGTCTCTGAGGCTTTCAGCTCCACATCCTTCTGCTGCAGCACTGACTCCAGATCAGACATCTTACTCTGGACTAGAGAGATCTCCTGTTCCATCTGAATACAGCAACATGGAGGACAGCTTTATTTGTCCATTTCAGCATTAGTTCATCTTCCCAAAGTCAACTGAACTCTTGCAGGTGACCACAACCTTACATTACTGTAATAAACATGGCCATTTATAATAAACCAAAGGACTGAAGTTGATTGTGCAAAGCATTTCCTTGATCACAGCGATTGGGATTGAAGAAGGCTTTGCAGCAGTGCTTCACAGGAAAGCACGTGAAAGACAACAGCACATTTAAGTCCATTATGTAAAAAGAAATGACCGTTGCCAAATCTCCTTTGAACCCAGCCTACTATGAAGAAATTGTGAGGTAAAAATCTTTAAGGAAAATTCCACCCAAAAACTACAATCAAGTTTTCAAGATATAGAACTTTCAAAATACAGCATCAGATGATGCTAAATGCACCGTGCCAGCTGAATTTCTGTATTCTGAAAGTTATACTGATTGAAATCTTGATTGCTGACATGCAAAACATGTTGGGACTATATCAACAATAGACTAATGAACCCAATATCAAAACCTCGTTTTTTTTGGGGGGGGGGGGGGGGGGGGGGGGGGGGGTTCCTTTAAGCTATAGGAAGCTATTTCTGTACCTCCTAAGCCAAGCTGCTCATCTCAGTATGTGTGGTTTAAGAGATGAGCCAGTTGGGTGATGGATGGATGCAATTAAAGAAGCCATTAGAGCCCCTGAGGAGCACTGAGAGTCACGGGTGCAGGGCCGTCAACTGTGTCACAGATACACAATCACAGTGCATACTGGAGTGCATAGACTACATGCTGTGTTGGAGTGCTACCGCTAACACAATCACAACATAACACACAAAAAAAAGGTTATGGTATGGAGTCCCAGCACTGGGTAGCAACACAAGGCACCACAGTAATGTGGAGTGACAACACAGACACCACATAACAACAGTAGTCTCAAATCAGAGAACCATCAGTCAGTCACAGGACATGAACACATAATCATAGACACACACAGAGTAACTTGACACACACAGAGTAACTTGACACACACAGAGTAACTTGACACACACAGAGTAACTTGACACACACAGAGTAACTTGACACACACAGAGTAACTTGACACACACAGAGTAACTTGACACACACAGAGTATATCAAACATAAGAGTACCTGTGACATGTGTCTTGTGTCTCTCAATGCTCTCTGTATTTAGTGTCTTGATGTCTTTAGCGGGTCTTATCTAGAGAGCTGAGGGCTGTAACCACTAATCTGCAGGAGAAAAAAAGAGCGTGGGAGAGAGACTAATTGCAGTAAACACTCTATATACACAATCTCTCCTGAAAGCTGTGGGGCTTTTATTTACAGCACTTACCTTTTCATGTCATTATGTTATACCACACCACCTTTTACAGTTTATCAAATGGGAAATTATTAGCACCATTGAATTGATGTTTAATGTCGTGACAACATTACATAAATGGACTTTCACATTCCTTTTCCAACATGTTGTAGCTTGTATAGGAAACAGGGTTAAGAGCAGAAAACCCCATACTAAAGCTGCCTTTAGTGCCATTCATAATCATCATTGAATGTTATCTTCTAATCAAACAATTAAGGTAAATAAACAATTAAACTAATCAAGTGAAACGCAAGTCAAAGAATTCAAAAAAACGACATGAGCCCCTTCATGCCCATGTTCAAAACTCAGAAGTCAAAAATCCGTAATCAGACCAAACCCAACACTTGAGGGGCCAAAGTAGCACCAAACTCCACAGTAGCTCAATCTGCGATGCTTTACATTTCAAGGCACACTCCTTATATTACATAATCACACACATAATTAGCATCCATTCTGAGAACTACTTTTAATCACAGAGTGAAAAAACATAGAACCATACCGTGTGGACCATGCCGTATGGGTATATTCTGGAATAAGACAAACCTAAAAATAGAGTGTGATTCTGAGTGTGTGTGCACATGGCCGCCTCTTTAAGCACTATTCTCTATATTTGGCAGCCTTTGAGATGGAGAGGCAGGAGAATGAAGAAAAGAAGACTGTCACTGTCTATTAAGCATGGGCTTCTCTCCCACTCCTGCTCACAGCAGCAGCTCAGTGGAGGAGTTTGACAGCCACAGGCCCAGGGGTTTCACATAACATTCTGCATCCCATGATACAACGGAGACTATGGCTTCACACAGGACAATCACCAACCCCATAAGGTAACACTTCCCACATCGCATCCAAACAGACAGAGTAGCATATATCCATCATGTGAAAGGAACAATGAGCACTGTCTGCATGGAGTATAGCACTGCAGCCTTAGGCAATGTATATTTAATTGGTACATAACATTATTGATGCAATGCAAGACAGGGTTGATGCGCTCTGAGATATCCAGGCCCCATTCCCCAACACATGCAGAAACCACCAGAAACGTTTGAAATAGATAAACATATTTTTTTCATTTCCTGTTGTTTATATACAGTATCTCAAATCAGGAACTCTGTCATATCCTGTGTAATTTGTCAAAACTATTTGATAGATTTCTTATCATGGTGGAGTGGATTACTGTTTGATTTTGGGGTAGGCTGTCAACAGCATGTACTGTGTGACACTATCTGTTTTCTAATGATGTCAACAATGCGTCTGGCATAGAATCAGGTATTAGAATACACATTTAAGAGGATCTCTATGGCGTCTAGACGTATTTGATGTCATGAATATGATGTCTTTATGCCATGGGTAATGTCCATATTCACTTCGGTTCATTCTGTCTGCGGAAGGTTGACAGACAGGTTTTCAACCGAGCTACATTATCAGAGACGCAGAGCGGGCAACTTAACGGGTCACACATAATGGCTGACGACAACCAGATAAGGTTCATTTAAGCCTACATTTTGAAGTTTAATAGAGGAATCAGTAAGTAGCTTTAGAATGTTCCTAATTACACGTTGTTCAAAGGGCGGTTCTTCCTTAAGGTCAAATGTGACTGATATTAGGGCAGAAGTATGATTTGAAGTTTCAGCAAGTAATTCCAACTGGGTAATTGTTGTGGGATGTCAGCGTGCCATGAGCCTACTGCACGTGTAGAATCAGTGCCATGAAGGATGGTGCAGGCCGGCAAGTTGCTACAGTAGCCTAGCATGGAGTAGCAGATGGGGATCAGATCTGGCTGACTTGTTTCATTTCTCACCACCAGTCCATGATGAGCCAAGCGAGCAGGCTGTGCAACTGGGCTCATAATTACCTCCCAGAAAGCAATTACAAATAACTAATATTGTTTTTAAAAGCACCATTATAACTAGCGACATTACAGTCAGTCACCTCTGGCTGAGAAGGACTCGGTAGAACAGTGTTGGATTTGTTCATGTCTTGCTAAATTAATCTACCATAACTGGGAAGACCTTATACTGCATTTTTAATGCTGGAATACTTAATGGTGAAACTACCACGTCTAATATTACAACAGCAGATAAGTTACTGCAAACAACAAACACAGTTTTTTTTCTGCTTCGTGCATCATTGCACGCAAGATAGAACATAAGTATATCCTACTGGACACATACGTCAATTCAACGTCTATTTCACGTTGGTTCAAGATAATTTCCTTTAAATGACTTGGAAACAACGTTGATTCAAAAAGTGTGTGACCAGTGGGATGTAAGCCACTGCTGCTTTGTCAACAAAAACATTTCAGAACCATGCCGCTGTCTCAGGTGCTGCCCAGATTCAAAACATTTCAGAACCATGCCGCTGTCTCAGGTGCTGCCCAGATTCAAAACATTTCAGAACCATGCCGCTGTCTCAGGTGCTGCCCAGATTCAAAACATTTCAGAACCATCCGCTGTCTCAGGTGCTGCCCAGATTCAAAACATTTCAGAACCATGCCGCTGTCTCAGGTGCTGCCCAGATTCCAAACATTTCAGGACCATGCCGCTGTCTCAGGTGCTGCCCAGATTCAAAACATTTCAGAACCATGCCGCTGTCTCAGGTGCTGCCCAGATTCAAAACATTTCAGAACCATGCCGCTGTCTCAGGTGCTGCCCAGATTCAAAACATTTCAGGACCATCCGCTGTCTCAGGTGCTGCCCAGATTCAAAACATTTCAGGACCATGCCGCTGTCTTAGGTGCTGCCCAGATTCAAAACATTTCAGAACCATGCCGCTGTCTCAGGTGCTGCCCAGATTCAAAACATTTCAGGACCATGCCGCTGTCTTAGGTGCTGCCCAGATTCAAAACATTTCAGAACCATCCGCTGTCTCAGGTGCTGCCCAGATTCAAAACATTTCAGAACCATGCCGCTGTCTCAGGTGCTGCCCAGATTCAAAACATTTCAGAACCATCCGCTGTCTCAGGTGCTGCCCAGATTCAAAACATTTCAGGACCATGCCGCTGTCTCAGGTGCTGCCCAGATTCAAAACATTTCAGAACCATGCCGCTGTCTCAGGTGCTGCCCAGATTCAAAACATTTCAGGACCATGCCGCTGTCTCAGGTGCTGCCCAGATTCAAAACATTTCAGAACCATCCGCTGTCTCAGGTGCTGCCCAGATTCAAAACATTTCAGGACCATGGCGCTGTCCACTAACGCTTACAAACTCAGACATTGACAGCTCAACAGTGCTGAAATAGTTTGAGCCCCAGAGAACATCAGTGATTTTAAACTACTTTAAGTGCAAGTGAATATAATGTATTGCACATGTTAGTTTTGCTGATTTGCAGCCTCAGAATTATAGCTAATGGGTTGCAACAAGCTACGTTTTTGAGCACGGTGATGATGATGCCTAAGAAGAGGATGAGGATGCTTGATGAACCATATATTACATGCTAAGACCTGTTTTCTGATATTGTCGACAAAGCGTTTAGACATTAGACAATAGAAATATAACAAATCCATTAGATTTATGCAGTAGATTTAGGCCTAATTGTGACATCATGTGTATAATGTATTTTACGGATCCCTATGCTTAAGCCTATCAGAAACGAGTATTCAACAATGTCTTGGTAAAATTCAAGGATAACGTCCATGTCACTTCAGTTGCGTCTGCCGACGGTTCACCCATGTGCTTTTAAAAGGACTATCAGTATTACCTCCAAATAGCCTGCTACAATAGGCTACACATCATGTCTGACGATACCAAGGTATGGTTAATTACGCATACTTTGAGTTTCGAGGAGAAATCTAATACCTGAGCTTGGAGGGTACTAGTGGGATAGGGCAGTGTGCAGTGCGATGGTGATTGCATCGTCTGTGGATCTATTGGGGCGGTATACACATTGAGTGGGTCTAGGGTGTCAGGTAGGTTGGAGGTGATATGATCCTTAACTAGTCTCTCAAAGCACTTCATGATGACAGAAGTGAGTGCTACGGGGCGATAGTCATTTAGTTCAGTTACCTTTGCTTTCTTGGGTACAGGAACAATGGTGGACATCTTGAAACAAGTGGGGATAGTAGACTTGGATAGGAGTAGATTGAATATGTCCGTAAACACTCCAGCCAGCTGGTCGGCACATGCTCTGGGGACGCGGCTAGGGATGCCTGTCTGGGCCGGCAACCTTGCGATGGTTCACAAGCTTTAATGTCTTACTCACGTCGGCCACGGAGAACGAGAGCCCACAGTCCTTGGGAGTAGCCGCGTTGGTGGCACTGTGTTATCCTCAAAGTGGGCGAAGAAGGTGTTTAGCTTGTCTGGGAGCAATACGTTGGTGTCCGCGACGTGGCTGGTTTTCCCTTTGTAATCCATGATTGTCTGTAGACCCTGCGTCTGAGCCATTGAATTGCAACTCCACTCCGTCTTTGTACTGACATTTTGCCTGTTTGATTGCCTTACCGAGGAAATAACTACACTATTTGTATTCAGCCATATTCCCAGTCACCTTGCCATGGCTAAATGCTGTGGTTCGCGGTTTCAGTTTTGCACCGTAATTGGCTCAGTGTTCTGTCCCTCATGGGGACACTATGTCACCACCAAATCTAAGGGTAGAGCTTGAAATTTCAAGCACCTTGGGTTCTGCCGTAGAGTAACATTAGAAGTGCCCATCCAAGAAGGCTCAAGGTCATTGGCCACAGATAAAATGACGTAAAATCACGTTTTATCTACAGTAGCTTTGATTGGACTGATCACGTCAACATCATACCTTCAAAATCTTAGCTAGCAGTTATCATCATGAATCAAGTCGACAATCTACTGGCAAATCCTGATGAATCCTTGTCATATGAATAGCCTGCTATTCAGTGGAGTGGCTGTGTGGTCCCAAGTCTGGGTTTAAGGGTCTCTTTTCCAAGCTTAAAACTATGAGTTTCAACTTTGGCAATGCTGTCAATCCAGCATGATTTCTAACGCGCTCAAATAAACAGTAAACTCAGAATTGAGAAATCTGACTTTAGTGAGTTCAAGACGACTGGGAACTCAGGAAATAACTAGCTCCGACTGGTAAAAAAAACGTTTTGAACGGTTATCCAACTCGGAATTGTAAGTTGGGAACTCGGGCCTCTTTCTAGAGCTACGGCCTGAAGATCACTGACGTCATCATGATTCGACCCTGTTTTTTTGTCTTGAAAGCACCATGAATCCAGAGAATGCCAGACTTTGATGACAAAGTTTGATGACAAAATTTGCCCACGAAGGACCGCCATGCCACCTTCCTGTTGAAGTAAGCACAGCACAACAAGGTTTGTCCAAATATGTCTTGTATGCTCCTGCGTAAATAATGTAATATGCCAGGAAGATACAATTGAAGTTGGAAGTTTACATACAGTTAGGTTGGAGTCATTAAAACTAGTTTTTCAACCACTCCACAAATGTCTTGTTAACAAGAAGTTGAAGATTAAACGTGGCTGGGTCATTCAGCATGACAATGATCCCAAACACACCGCCCGGGCAACGAAGGAGTGGCTTTGTAAGAAGCATTTCAAGGTCCTGGAGTGGCTTAGCCAGTCTCCAGATCTCATCCCCATAGAAAATCTTTGGAGGGAGTTGAAAGTCCGTGTTGCCCAGCAACAGCCCCAAAACATCACTGCTCTAGAGGAGATCTGCATGGAGGAATGGGACAAAATACCAGCAACAGTGTGTGAAAACCTTGTCAAACGTTTTCTGTAAGTCTTCACCTCTGTCATTGCCAACAAAGGGTATATAACAAAGTATTGAGATAAACTTTTGTTATTGACCAAATACTTATTTTTCCACCATAATTTGCAAATAAATTCATAAAAAATCCTACAATGTGATTTTCTGGATTTTTTTTCTCATTTTGTCTGTCATAGTTGAAGTGTACATATGATGAAAATTACAGGCCTCTCTCATCGTTTTAAGTGGGAGAACTTTCACTTAAGAACTTGCACAATTCCGCTGATAGGGACTCTGCTGCTGGGACAGCTTTATGTAGGCCCTAACAGCTTGTGGGCACTGTTTGACACCGTTATAGTGCAATTTATGTATTGTTTAGTGTGTGTTTAGTTATGTTGTGTTGTGTAGTGGCTTTGGTGGCATGCATCCCCAAAATGTTTTTTGTTTGTTTGCCCGATGCTGAAATCGCCACTGGATATGCCATTTCCTATCTTCGAGTCTCTACTTTTATCCAATTTAAAAAACAAAATTTAAAATGTTACTGCATAAGACCGAATCGAGGTTGTGGAGGCCCACAGAGAGATATGCTTTCACCTGTTCAGTGCAATCAAATCAGTACCAATGAACGAAAATGAGAAATAAAGTTATGATTTAACTTCAGACTTCTCTTTGTGGTTTCCCAGGGTCTTCTCATGCACCCAGGTGTAGTTTCCAGGACAGGGGATCTATCATTGAGCAGTTGGAGAAGGAGGCTCAGAGGACTCTAATGCCTTCTCTCAATATTGGGACAAGCTGTGCCCCAATCCTCCTCTCCTTCCTGAGTAGTCTAACTAATGAGTAAGTCCCACGTCTTTCTTCAACCTCACATACAACAACTCTGAATTTGCAGTCATAATGTGCCTTCTAACCACAAATGTGATTTCAACCACTACCTTAACCATACCCTTATCTCTATCCCTAAATCAAGAACAAAATGTCTCATGTACTTAATGGCTTAATCAAATACACTAACTCAACACTAAAATATGCAACTCAAATATGTTCCCTTTCTTTTCTCTAGCCAATGGAGAGTGATTCAGCATTGCATGAAGAATAACGTAAGTCTCCGCAGTCTCCACATAAGGATCTGATCAAAAGTAATGCACTATTTAGAAGAATGTATCATGGAATAGCTTGATTTAATATTACTCTGTTGGCCATAGCTGACATTTGAGCAGCTCTCCATGATGTGTCTGAAGATTGTTAGGGTCGTGACCCAGACGGCCCTCCACATTCTGCTACCAGTGCTGGCTCGTAATCATGGGGGTGAACCTGAGGAGTGGGGCAACCTCCCCAGAATCCCAGTGCTCTTTGACAGGGTCTAAGGACTCCTTAGACAGTCTGGATGAGCGGGAGAAAAGGCTACTGATCAGTGAGATTAACTACTGGACCAAGGAAAGGAGGAATGGCAGGGCAGGGTGCTGCCAAAAATCTGTTGGCAGAACCAAACCACCATGCTACTCTCCTAAGAGGTACAGTGCCTTGCGAAAGTATTCGGCCCCCTTGAACTTTGCGACCTTTTGCCACATTTCAGGCTTCAAACATAAAGATATAAAACTGTATTTTTTTGTGAAGAATCAACAACAAGTGGGACACAATCATGAAGTGGAACGACATTTATTGGATATTTCAAACTTTTTTAACAAATCAAAAACTGAAAAATTGGGCGTGCAAAATTATTCAGCCCCCTTAAGTTAATACTTTGTAGCGCCACCTTTTGCTGCGATTACAGCTGTAAGTCGCTTGGGGTATGTCTCTATCAGTTTTGCACATCGAGAGACTGACATTTTTTCCCATTCCTCCTTGCAAAACAGCTCGAGCTCAGTGAGGTTGGATGGAGAGCATTTGTGAACAGCAGTTTTCAGTTCTTTCCACATATTCTCGATTGGATTCAGGTCTGGACTTTGACTTGGCCATTCTAACACCTGGATATGCTTATTTTTGAACCATTCCATTGTAGATTTTGCTTTATGTTTTGGATCATTGTCTTGTTGGAAGACAAATCTCCGTCCCAGTCTCAGGTCTTTTGCAGACTCCATCAGGTTTTCTTCCAGAATGGTCCTGTATTTGGCTCCATCCATCGTCCCATCAATTTTAACCATCTTCCATGTCCCTGCTGAAGAAAAGCAGGCCCAAACCATGATGCTGCCACCACCATGTTTGACAGTGGGGATGGTGTGTTCAGCTGTGTTGCTTTTACGCCAAACATAACGTTTTGCATTGTTGCCAAAAAGTTCAATTTTCGTTTCATCTGACCAGAGCACCTTCTTCCACATGTTTGGTGTGTCTCCCAGGTGGCTTGTGGCAAACTTTAAACAACACTTTTTATGGATATCTTTAAGAAAATACTTTCTTCTTGCCACTCTTCCATAAAGGCCAGATTTGTGCAATATACGACTGATTGTTGTCCTATGGACAGAGTCTCCCACCTCAGCTGTAGATCTCTGCAGTTCATCCAGAGTGATCATGGGCCTCTTGGCTGCATCTCTGATCAGTCTTCTCCTTGTATGAGCTGAAAGTTTAGAGGGACGGCCAGGTCTTGGTAGATTTGCAGTGGTCTGATACTCCTTCCATTTCAATATTATCGCTTGCACAGTGCTCCTTGGGATGTTTAAAGCTTGGGAAATCTTTTTGTATCCAAATCCGGCTTTAAACTTCTTCACAACAGTATCTCGGACCTGCCTGGTGTGTTCCTTGTTCTTTATGATGCTCTCTGCGCGTTTAACGGACCTCTGAGACTATCACAGTGCAGGTGCATTTATACGGAGACTTGATTACACACAGGTGGATTGTATTTATCATCATTAGTCATTTAGGTCAACATTGGATCATTCAGAGATCCTCACTGAACTTCTGGAGAGAGTTTGCTGCACTGAAAGTAAAGGGGCTGAATAATTTTGCACGCCCAATTTTTCAGTTTTTGATTTGTTAAAAAAGTTTGAAATATCCAATAAATGTCGTTCCACTTCATGATTGTGTCCCACTTGTTGTTGATTCTTCACAAAAAAATACAGTTTTATATCTTTATGTTTGAAGCCTGAAATGTGGCAAAAGGTCGCAAAGTTCAAGGGGGTCGAATACTTTCGCAAGGCACTGTATGCTCACAGCAATATTTCAACATATTGATTCAGTTTATCCCTGACCCATACCTAACATCAATTGGAAAACACACCTTGTATTTTTATGTTCTGATAAAAAAATTTACCCCAGAGGGGATGGGTCTTGGGTAAGCCATTATAAAGTAAACTATGAATAAAGAAATTGGGGGCAGTACATGCCTTTCAGAAATAATCAAATTCTGATGTTGTAAAAACATCAAAATCATGTTAAAAATGTTAGTTTTGGGATTCTATGCATGGCATCAGTGATGTTTGTGTGTGTATCTTCAAGATGACAGACCTGGTTACAGAGCTCGCATGCATCTGGAGAGGCTGCCCTCATAGAAGAGCCTCTGACGGATCTCTTTGGAGTAACAGTGGAAAGCCTCCTGATGTCCTTGTCTAAGGGGACAACCTCGCCTCCTCCAGCTCCTCTCAGCTGAGCTGTGCTATCGCGGGGGAGGTATACACCAGCTTAACTCTGGCCTCTCAGTGGCCATTCAGGCCAGCCCTGGTAGTTGCCCCCCTTTGGAAAGTCAGGATATAGCAGCAGGCAGGGAGGTCATTCGCGTAGCCTCGGTGCAGATCCTGGCTGAGCTACAGAGCCAAAAGTCTGAGCCAGAGTGGATAGGGTTTATCAAGCCCCTCATGGACCCTGTGATTGACAATGTGCTGGATGCCATTTTCGGCACTATGGAAAAAATGGCACAGGACTTCAACACCCTATTGGATCTGGCCAAGAAGATGAGCAGTCAGAGTTATTGAAAGTGGTGAGTAAATTGTTGGTGTAACGAATGCACTGAGTTGGTAAGCAAGTACAGGGAGTGAGTGTTTAATAAATAAATGGAACAGAAAACAAGGAACACGAACAATGCACTGACATGAAACAGAATCAATGACACCTGAGAACCAAGGGGAGTGACAGATATAGGGAAGGTAATCAAGGAGGTGATGGAGTCCAGGTGAGTGTCATGAAGCGCTGGTGCAGGTGACGATGGTGACAGGTGTGGGAAATGATCAGCAGCCTGGTGACCTAGAGGCCGGAGAGGGATTATACGTGACAGTACCCCCTCCCTGACGCGCGACTCCAGACGCAAGATGCTGACCAAAGGGACAATGCTGAGGATCAGGAGTGGACCAGTCGCCTCCACCAAGGAGCAGGAACCTGACGAGCAACCTGAAAAGCTGGAGCCTGGTGAGCCAGCTGTGGCATGGGAGCCTGCCGAGCCCACCGAGTCTTGAGAACCTGACAAGCTAGCTGAGGCATCCTCGGTAGACTCGGCAACAGATGCTTGACAGGCCAACCGAGTCTTGGGACCCCGTGGTACCGGCTGAGGCATGTAAGCCTTCCGTTTATTTATTAAACACTCACTCTCTGTACTTGCTTCCCAACTCTCAGCGCATTCGTTACAGAATAACACCTCACCTAAGGGAAACATCAGGGAGTTATTTTATTTATTTTTGGTTTCGATGGGAATGACATCAGGTCCGGGAGCCGCTACAGGCTCTTATGCCTCAGCCGGATTGCCAGACTCCCCTGCCTCCGCCGGTTCGTCAGGCTCTCATGCCTCAGCTGGATTGCCAGGCTCCACTGCCTCAGCCGGCTTGTCGGGCTTTCATGCCTTCACCGGATCACCAGGCTCCCCTGCTTCCACCGGCTCGTCAGGCTCTCATGCCTCAGCTGGATCACCAGGCACCCCTGCCTCAGCCTGTATGTCAGGTTCCCACGCCCCAGCCGGTGACAGGTTCCCGCACAGCAGCAGGGGCGACCAGTCCGCTCCTGATCCCCGGGATCAACCCTTTGGTCGGAGTCCTGCGGCTGGAGCCGTGCGGCGGGGAGGGGGAACTGTCATGTGTGCTCCCTCTCCGGCCTTTAGGTCATAACTCGCTCGTTATGGAGCACACCTGTCACCATTGTTACGTGCACCTGGGAGTCATCAGACTCACCTGGACTCCATCACCTCCCTGATTACCTTCCCTATATATGTCATTCCTTAGAACCTGTTCATCTTTGTCCATTTCTTCAAAGTGACATTGTTCCTTATCCAGATCTGAAAAAGGGTCCAAGGTCAAAGTGTGAGCTAGAGATCAACCTCCCTGGTATTCCCATCCCTGATGAGGTGCCTGATGATTTGACCTTCCACATCGCCAGGAGCTCCTGCATCGACACCAGGGACTCTATAATGCCAGGGATTTCTATGAGTGACCTAAGGACAAAGATGATGACACACACAGATGAAGCCCTGCATCGTAATAGTCCAAGGACTGAAAGTAACTGACAATGGAGTGCCAAAAGCCTCTCTTCTCATATTTGCTAACAAAGGGAGTTGGGATTGACATGGAAGAGAAAGAAGTGTGCTACCCTAGCAGCTCTGGCCATCTGAGGGAGTTATTCATCCCTTCAGACATCAGCAGTGCTACTGCATTCCCTCTGCATTCCTTGATGGACTCCGACAAAGATGATTTTATCTGTTTTGTCACGGTACTGGTGATAAGGTTGCTATCAAAGATCGGTCCCTCAGCCCTAGAAGGACCTTCCCAACAGGCAGTAGATATGACAGCAATATTTCAGCAGCTCATCAGACAAGTTCTGTCTGAGTTCTGTGCTGCATCTGGATTCTCAAGGACACAGGCGTACCCTCAGGACCTGCACATCCACACTGTGTTCAGGGGTGCACATAAAACCCCCCTGGAGGCGTTTGGCTCTTGTAACGCCCTCCAAACCGTTATGGCCTCCCAGGAATCTGAATTTGACAGAGTCCTGGTAAAATCATTGACCCAGCAGCTGGTGCAGGGATGTAAGGAGGCATCAAGACCAGCTTCTACTGCAACAAACCCAGCAGACCAGGCTGAGAGTGGGAATGAGCAGAGAGCAAGAAGGAGCTTTCTTTGCTTCTCAATGACCAAACTCAGGATCAACAATAAGGTATAGGAGATGTTGCTTTATGTTCCAATTAGGGGCTGGTGTCATTGATATGGCTATGATGAGATAAATATATGAGATACATATGTTTTATTCCTCACTATATTGATGCGTTGCATTCAGAAGATTTTATTTACATTTTCTTTACCTTTCTCTTTTAGCGTTCCAAGAGAGGAAACAAAATGACTGCCATTCAGTCTAGGACCAGACTGAGATTCCCTCTACTGCATAGGTAAGGATGTTTTAAAGCTCTGCTATAGCTTGACGTTTTGTTTAGGTGTGGTAGAAACATAGAGTAGGTCTAGTAAACTTATAGAACTGTCATTTATTAATATTTATTATACATAAAGTTATTATATTTATCTCTCTCACCCCTAAACCCACCCCTTTCGCTTGTGTTTCTAGGCCCCCACATTGGGGCTCAGGGTGCTGAATCTCCAGTTGGAGAGGTTTCTCGGTCCATCTCTCAGCCTATCAAATAACGCTCCTTGATAATCAGGGTCTTCTCAGCAATGATGAAGCGGCTCAAGCGCTCCTCCTGGAAGACCCTGTAACCTGTTACGCTGTATGAAGAAATACTTTTGAAGAGGAATCTGCATGTCTACCCTTTAAAGTCTATTTGATCAAATAAATGCAAACTATTTTTTACAAGGGTTTTACATGTTTTGGATGATTGCTAGCACTGAAGCAGCTTTTCTCACATGCTCTCTGGTCAGACAGTGAAAGAGAAATGCATTAGTTCCCCCATCATTTTGTTGGGCAGTTGTTGAGCTGGCAGGGCTTCAACCTCAGATTGACTCTATTACAATAACGTTGGTGCATAGCCAGTCAGATAACCAGATGCTCTCTATTCATTTAGTTACAGCGATAAGAGCTTTATTAACAGCAAAGGGAAAACACATCGTGGAGAATTTGATATCTGCTGCTAGATCAACACTCTGAGATGTTTTCTGTGGGTTGAATATTGTGTGGCATGAGTCAGTCCTGTTGCAGAGGAGGAGAGAGAAGTCATGGTGTTGCTCTACATTCAGAATGCAGGAGGACCAGCAGCTACTGGGACTCTGCTGTAACATATGGGCTGTGGGTGGCAGTGAATCACTCACCTGTTGCAAATGTACAGGTAACTGCCTAAATAAATGAGGGATACAAAGTATATTAGAAACAGGTGCTATCACACAGGTGTGGTTCCTGAGTTAATTAAGCAATTAACATCCCTTCATGCTTAAATGTATAAATGTATAAATATGTCCAGTTGCCTATTATTTGTGCGTGTGCGCGCATGCGTGTGCGTGTGTGTGTGTGTGCGTGTGCGCGTCTCAGTCACCAGAGCTCAACCCAATTGAACACTTATGAGAGATTCAGGAGCGGCGCCTGAGACAGCGTTCCCATCACCATCAATAAAACACCAAATGATGGAATTTCTAATGGAAAAATGGTGCCACATCCCTCCAATAGAGTTCCAGATCTATGCCAAGGCGCACTGAAGCTATTCTGGAGGCTCGTGGCGGCCCAACGCCCTGTTACGACACTTTATGTTGGTGTTCTTTTATTTTGGCAGAAGCACAGATTCTGTCAAGCTCCCAGTTCTAGTTCCCCTATCAGGTCCAATCCCTAAACCCTAAAATGGACAGGGATTGTTTTCTATAGCTAAGTCCCTGGTCATGACAACAGCAACTCAGTGAACCTGATGCCACATGGGTACAATCAATCGTACCTCAGACTCTTTACAAAGGAACTACTAGATGTGGAGAGATCCCACAAAGAGGATCACAGAAGAGGTAAGGGGCCTTTTAGAAATGACACTTGAGGGTACGGGAGAGCTACAGCAGCAGAGCTCTCCTCTCATCACGACTCACATTAACATGCATGGATTTGCGCTAGAGAGCAGCTACACCACCTGACCGTATCTGCTCGCCGCCTTCAGCCCTTTCTCTTTCTCCGAGTCACATTTCACACTGTTCGGTGCCGCCTCCTGTCTACAGGTGCAAATTAACAAATTCTTCTCTTGCCAATTCCTCTTGCCTTACACTTATGTAATCATATGGATACTCCCTAAATATAGTCTTAATATTCTAATATACACTACATTGCCAAAAGTATGTGGACACGCATTAGTGGATTATGCTATTTCAGCCACTCCTGTTGCTGACAGGTGTGTAAGATCGAGCACACAGCCATGCAATTTCCATAGACAAACATTTGCAGTAGAGTGGTCCGTACTGAAGAGCTCAGTGACTTTCAACATGGCACAGTCATAGGATGCCACCTGTCCAACAAGTCAGCTCATCACATTTCTGCCCTGCAAAAACTGCCTCGTTAATCTTTAAGTGCTGTTATTGTAAAGTGGAAATGTTGGCTCAGCCGCGAAGTGATAGGCCACAAAAGCTCACAAAACGGGACCGGCGAGTGCTGAAGCGCAATGGCATGTAAAAATCATCTGTCCTCGGTTGCAACTCTCACTACCAAGTTCCAAACTGCCTCTGAAAGCAGCGTCGACACAAGAACTGTTCGTCAGCAGCTTCATGAAATGGGTTTCCATGGCCGAGCAACCGCACACAAGCATAAGATCACCATGCGCAATGCCAAGCTTGAGTGGTGTAAAGCTCGCCGCCTTTGGATTTTGGAACAATGGAAACGCGTTCTCTTGGGTGATGAATCATGCTTCAACATCTGGCAGTCCGACGGATGAATCTGGGTATGGTGGATGGCAGAGGAACGCTACCTGCCAGAATGCATAGTGCCAACTGTAAAGTTTGGTGGAGGAATAATGGTCTGGGGCCGTTTTTCATGGTTCGGACTAGGCCCTTTAGTTCCAGCGAAGGGGCATTTTTATGATACAGCATACAATGACGTTCTAGGCGATTAAGTGCTTCCAACTTTGTGGCAGCAGTTTGGGGAAGGCCCTTTCCTATTTCAGCATGACAATGCCCCCGTGCACAAAGGGAAGTCCATACAGAAATGGTTTGTTGAGGTCGGTGTTGAAGAACTTGACTGGCCTACACAGAGCCCTGACCTCAACCTCATAGAACACCTTTGGGATGAATTGGAACACCGACTGCGAGCCAGGCCTTATCGGCCAACATCAGTGCCCAACCTCACTAATGCTCTTGTGGCTGAATGGAAGCAAGTCCCAGCAGCAATGTTCCAACATCTAGTGGAAAGCCTTCCCTGATGAGTAGTTTATTTTAGCAGCAAAGATGTGTCCAGCTCCGTATTAATGCTCATGATTTTGGAATGAGATGTTTGACGAGCAGATGTCATACTGTTGGTCATGTAGTGTACTTTATCCTAAATATGTACACTCTTAGAAAAAGGGTTCCAGAAGAGTTATTTTGGCTTTCCCCATAGGAAGACCCTTTTTGGTTCTAGGTAGAACCCTTTTTGGGTTCCACGTAGAACTCTCTGTAGAACCCTTTTGTAGAATCCTTTTTTTGTAGAACCCATTTTTTTCCAAGAGTGGGGAAATGCCCCTTACTCAGTCCACTCCACGTAGCCCTCTGTGTCCCATTGAGAACACTAATAAAGCCAACTATATCTGTCCCTAGTGAGACCCTATACAAACCACTTCTCTGTCTTTGATTGGAACTTAGTACATTGAAAATCGTTACAATTCCAGTGTATCTGAGTAAGATACACAGTATTATTCATTCATGAGCCATCTCAGTGTCAGACAAAGGGGAAAGGCAGATATTTCATCATCATACATTATTAATGATGATTACTTTAAAACAACCGTGGTGTGAGGGATATTGTAACAAGACTAAAGACTTAAATATCAACATTTATTACTTAACTATCATGAATATGTATGTATTGTAGTCTAATTGAATGTTGGCCAGATAAAGAAACAGGAGCTACCTTCTCCTTTCACCTGCTCTGAGGGGTAGCTGAGGGAGGAGAGAGATAGAGACAGAGGTGAAACAACTGTTTCCATCGAAATACATGTTCTCTCAACATAGACTTGATTGATCATTTCAGGCATTTCAGCACTTCTTTTCTTGTTACAGAATCTATTTTTGGCCACACAGGCCTTCCTACGCACACATTTCCCTAACAGTAACTCACCAAGTGCCTTATCAATGGCAACTGTCTCAATTTGTAGTGAACAGTTCATGTGATTCACGATCGAACTCTCAATAGAGATGATTCTTTGTTCTACCAAGCTTCGATATAACAAGGACAATAAGCACACAGTGCCTAGATTCTGTTTTTCCAACATGAACTTCCTACTTCCTCAAATTCTAGGCAAAAGAAACCCATCAGGAAAAAACTGATAATTTCAGAATTCTTTGAAACAGTACATCAAAGCAGAGAGCGAAGTCAGAATGTGAGAGCTGTGATTCCCCTAAGAAGTTGATGGAGATCTGCTGAAAGGAGACAGAGACGCTATGAGAGGGGATATGCTAATGTACACTGTTGCCTGAAGAGGATGGGTAAACAAAGACAACCATTTAATGCTAACACAGCATCTCAGAGTCGTGACAATAGAAGACTCTGCTCTCCCACTGATGCATCAGGCACCTGTGCTATACCGCTATCACATCTGACTGAAACTCCCCTGACAATAGCACAACCACAAATCAATCAATTTGAACAGCATGCTGAGATGGGCAAACAAAGGCAGATCAGTTGCAGTGTGTCGAGGCAGTTTAGAGGTTCTGCACACACAGGCTTGTTGTTACACACAGTCCTTGTTGTTACTCTGTCAGTGCAATCAATTCCACCCTGTTATTAGTGAAAGATTCCTTCAGAGCAGTACTTACTCAGACCTGGCCGGTGCTCTCGGTGCCTTGCTGAAGAACCACCTTAGAGGGGGCACATCCTCACCCAGAAAGCCCGATCATGTGGGGTCTTGCTGGGCAGCCACCGGCCAGTACGAGGGACTCGCTGATTCATCAAAACTGGGGATGTCATCTTCACTGTAGAGAGTAGAGCCAAACGAAAGGGAGAGAAGAGGTTTGGCAATAGAGAGAGATGTGAGCAGTGAGAGCGAGGGAAGATTAGCACACAGAGAGATAGAGTGAAGGAGAGAGGGAGGGAATGGAGGAGAGAGGGAAACTGCATTGAAGAGTAATGCAGTAGATCAGTGAAAACACAATCGCATAGACACGCAGGGAAATCTCGCTTCCCCACTCTCTATTTTTCTCTCTCTCTCTCTCTCTCTCTCTCTCTCTCTCCACACTGCAATAGATTACGCTAATCACTGTAATACATGCAGCCAGATTCACTGCCGAAACTGTGTTCTCTCCTGCATAACACATGCATCTCAGTAACAACCCCTCCACAGAGACCCCAGCTCTTCTCAGACATCAAACACAGTGATCGGTTGGTTACCTATCGCAGTCTCTCCTATCACACTGCATTGCTATCAAATGTCCAATTTAGTGGACGGCACAGTGGTCCTGTAACTGATAAGACTGCTTCTATGCAATAAAAACAAGTTCAAGCTACACCTGTCCACAGCTGCTCCAAATCAACTCCAATGATAAACACATGAATACACTTCAATGCCAAGCTGTTTAGACATGCGTTTCAGCAGTATTAGTCATTCTAGAGAAGCTGTATTAGTCATTCTAGAGAAGCTGTATTAGTCATTCTAGAGAAGCTGTATTAGTCATTCTAGAGAAGCTGTATTAGTCATTCTAGAGAAGCTGTATTAGTCATTCTAGAGAAGCTGTATTAGTCATTCTAGAGAAGCTATATTAGTCATTCTAGAGAAGCTGTATTAGTAACTCTAGAGAAGTCAGTGAGGAAGCAAATCCATCACAAAAAAAAATCGTATTATTAGTCAGGCTGGTTGGCCTTTCTGTCATTGTATCAATGCTGAGTTTAGCCAAACGGACACATACACACACATGTGAGCAGAAGCACGCACACACACACACACACACACACACACACACACACACACACACACACACACACACACACATCACACTGGGGCCGCTGAGGTCCCTGCTTGGGAGCAGACGGCAGGACCTGTCCTGGTAAGCAAAACTCCATCACAGCAGTAGAGATATGAAACAGCTTGGCAAGTTCAGGTAACCAATCAATGGTTGTTATGGCCCTGTCAACTACCAGAACACAACTCGGCATTCATATTCCGGGCTACTATTGCTGTTATGAGTGTATGCAATCATTCACTGATTTTAGATCTTAAAGTGTAGAATTGTTTGAAATGAACTTTTCAAATCAAATTGGATGTGGAGCATAGCAGGCAATAAGCAGGCTATAAACTTGCATCGCGCATGAGTGGGGAAAATGGACCAGCAAACAAACCACAACAATGACTTTGACTTTGTTTCTGTTGAGTGTTTACTCAGCTGAGATGAAAGAAAAACATTGGAGGCATGCTTTGTCTTATGAGCCGAGAATATAATTGTTTCAGACTCCCAGTGATTCAGACAACCAGCCGTCTCAATCTGAACAGAAATCTGGGCCTGCAAGAAATCAAATCCAGTAAGAATCCTCAATTACTGATTTCTCGGAGAAGACTTCTGCTATTACAGCATGAGGTCATGCTCTAGGTCTATGAAAACAGTACATTTGTCTTTGGACCAGGCTGAAAACCAAAATACTGCACAGTACTATCCCCTAAGGAATACCATGCTATGCCATTTGATGTTTGTGCGTGCATTGTATACATAGACCTGCAGAACCAATCAGTGTTCTCTAAACATCTCTTGATATCCTTTGAAGTGCAACTAATTGTTAGGATTTAGAAATAGAACCCGCTTTTGGCTCAAAAGCATTGCGTAATGCAGTGTGTTGCCAGAAGGACATGATCAATAGCCTTACTGCTGTATCTCCACTTCCATCTGAGCTAACTGCAGCTAAAACCTGACAATCTGCCTCCTGATGACGTCTCTCTAAAAGACCATTCAACCTGACCAAACACAAAAAACTGTTACAAACTGTTACAATTCAATCACATCACATCATTTTCTGTAAAAGTATGCAATTTTGTGCCATTTAATAGAGATCAATGCATGCAATGGTGTACATGTACAGTATAATAAAGTTAGCTAATTAGGTTAGGACAATTGTCAACATTTTGTCGGCAGATCTTGGATTACACTCCTCTCCAAAACACATCAGTATGAAATTGGTTCTGGTTTCGTTGAGAGAATATGAGGATGGGTAGAGGCTTTTGCAGAGGCTTTTTGCTGATGTTACCTAGCAACAAGGTATTGTACATACCTTAGGCCAATCACAGCTTAATATCGAAGGAGGGAGAATAATGAGAGTTTCATCACAATTCACTGAGCTTGTATAAATGATCATTCAGACTGGATTCATCTGTTGCTAGAGTACAGAGGGGAATTCTTAATCCAGTGAAAATGACACTCCACAAAGCACAATCAATTAAATCTTATATTCCACTCACCTTTATAACAACGTGTCACAGACTTCTTTCAAGACATGCTGAATTTCAGGGACATCAGGAGGACAAAAGTTGCATGAAAGCTCTATGCAAAGCTCAATACGGCTGGAAGACTGTAAGAAGGCTGTAGGACTAAGATGGTTAGTCTGGGAGAGTGGTGACCAATGTGTGCAGAACATGCTGAGGCTCTCCTAGAGAAAATACCAGTGATTAAATATTGCCCTCCATTGGTACAAAAATGAAATGACATTACTGGCTATAACACGTGATGGTTTATGTAAGGGTAGAGTTCTTAAAGAGGAACACTGCTGCAGTCTGGAGGTGAGTGCCTCTTCATCAAAAGTGACTCTTACATAACTGGAGCCTGGAAGATCGCCCTTGCATTGGCTGAAATGTAGCGAACAGGCAGCACACTGACAGGCAGACATAGTGTCAGACCAGAGCAGGTCTGATGTATGACTAAGGCAGATGTTACATAAGTGTTCTCTTCTCACCTAGTAGAAAATATTTACTGTTAACCAGTGGTGGAAAAAGTACCCAAATGTCATACTTGAGTCAAAGTAAAAGTCACTAAGTAAAATACTACTTGAGTAAAAGTCTAAAAGTATTTGATTTTAAATGTACTTGAGTTTTAAAAGTAAATGTAATTGCTAAAATATACTTAAGTATCAAAAGTAAAGTATAAATCATTTCGAATTCCTTATATTAAGCAACCCAGACGGCACCATGTTCTTGTTTTTTTTGTTTTTTTTACGGATAGCCAGGGGAACGCTCAAACATAATTTACACATTTATTACATCATTTATGTGTGTTTTGTGAGTCCGCCAGATCAGAGGCAGTAGGGATGATGTCTTGATAAGTGCGTGAATTTGACAATTGTCCTGTCCTGCTAAGCATTCAAAATGTAACGAGTACTTTTGGGTGACAAGGAAAATGTATGGAGTAAAAAGTACTTTTTCTTTAGGAATGTAGGGAAGTAAAAGTGGTCAAATATAAATAGTAAAGCGAAGTGCAGATCCCCAAAAAAACGAGTTAAGTACTTTATACCACTGCTATTGCAGTTTTTTTGCGATTGCTCACACACTTGTTGTGGAATTTGACTCATTGTGTCAAAACTCTACACACAACCCAAATAAGACACATCACTTGGAGATAAACATCTCACTTCTATGTCAAAATGAAACTCTGCAATCAAAACCTAACAATCCTTTTTCAAAATTGCATTTTTGCAACAAAAATGATACACCATTTGAATTACTCTTTCAAAGCAGCAACAACACACTGATGTACTTTATACAAAACACTGCTGTGTACAGCTTATTTTTTTGCCATTGCAGGCTGACAACAAAAAAACTTACAGTGCAGTGGTAAACAAAAAATAGTATTGTAAGGGACTGTAAGGGTTTGTAAGGGACTGTAAGGGATTGTAAGGGACTGTAAGGGACTGTATGGGATTGTAAGGGACTGTAAGGGATTGTAAGGGACTGTAAGGGACTGTAAGGGATAGGGTGGATGGTTTATGGATCCCGCGTTCTGTTAGGGTCTGGACACATCCCCTCATCCACATCACAAGCAATGTCATCCCTGGCTAGGCAATGGGGAAAATATCGCCTTGCAACCCTGGACTGACCCCACCTCAATGTCTCCGCATGCCTCTTCCATTGCTTTCAGAAGAGGCAGGCGGTCATGTGGTTGGTGGTTATACACTTTCCAATGCCAAGCTGAAAATAATTCCCCAATCGGATTGAGAAATGGGGAGTAAGGGGGCAAGTATACAACTGTGAAGTTATTGTGGTTGGTGAACCAGTCCCTGACCAGAGCAGCCCGGTGGAAACTAACATTATCCCAGATGACAACAAACCTGGTCTGCTCTGGTCCGTCCTGTACAACTGCATTATATAGTGCATCCAGAAATATGATTATGTCTGTAGTATTGTAGGGACCTAGGGTGGCATGTTGATGGAAAACTCCTTGCAGACTAATGCCGGCACACAAGATGATATTTTCCCGGCGTTGCCCAGGGACATTCACAACGGCTCATTGTCCAATAACATTTCGGTCCAGACGCCTGGTTTTAGCTAGATTGAATCCAGCTTCATCAATGAAAATGAACTCATGAGGCTGTGCAGCTACGTCAAAGTCCAGGACTCTCTGTAACAGAAAATGCATACACTGTACCGTGAATATGGAGTAACTCAAAACACAGGACTACAATGTCTACATTTACACACCAGGATGGGGGTGGGGGGTGGGTTGGGTCAGACACATTCAGTCAAAACTGCAAGCCACAGTCAAGGCAGGTGCCCCGACAGACCCCTTCTACGTAGTCATAGCGAAGGTCTTTGATTCTAGCGCTGCTCCTCTCAAATGGAACCCTGGACAGCTGCTTCATCGTAAGTTGGTGTTGGCGCAAGACGCGGCAGAGTGTCGACATACTGACACAGTTGATATTACGTGCTACCTGTCCCAGACCTGCTGTTTTCTCACTCTCGAGAGACAGCAGAAGCGGTAGAGATACTCCTAATGATCGGCTATGAAAAGCCAACTGACATTTACTCCTGAGGTGCTGACCTGTTGCACCCTCTACAACCATTGTGATTATTATTATTTGACCCTGCTGGTCATTTATGAACATTTGAACATCTTGGCCATGTTCTGTTTTAATCTCCACCCAGCACAGCCAGAAGAGGACTGGCCACCCCTTATAGCCTGGTTCCTCTCTAGGTTTCTTCCTAGGTTTTGACCTTTCTAAGGAGTTTTTCCTAGCCACCGTGCTTCTACACCTGCATTGCTTGCTGTTTGGGGTTTCAGGCTGGGTTTCTGTACAGCACTTTGAGATATCAGCTGAAGTAAGAAGGGATATATAAATACAATTGATTTGATTTGATATTATGGAATGTTGTGTGATCTGCGATGATTTGCTCTCGTAGTTGATGTAGGCGGATGGTGGTGTTTGCCAACACTAGGTTGATAATGGCCAGTTCCTGTTCATGGTGAACGGACGTGGCCTTCCACCCTCAGGAGGTCGTCTGGCAGTTCTCTAGAAAATGCAATAATATTATGTAATTGGTTAGGTTCTTTTTTACATACTGTACTGTCATACTGTACACTGTAACATCACAACTGTATTACATGTACTTCACGGCACTGTACCTTTTTTTTTTCACTGAGGAGCATAGACCTAATATTGTAGGACTACACTGTATTGTACTGTGATGCAGAATGATGTGCAACAATTATAGGTACAGTCTAGTGTAGAAAGTTGAAGACATACCTGTTCTCCAGTCTAAAATGTCCGTATTATGGATGCTACCGTGTAGCGACTCAGGTTGGGCTGGACGCTCTGCCTCCCTCATCGTCAGGCCATGATTTATGACATGGTCCACCAAAGTGTCCCTAATGTCATCGGAAATATGTCTCAGTCCATTGCCTGGTCCCCTTCTTTGTTCTTGTCCTCGTCCTCATCCTACTCCTTCTCTCTCTCTCTTCCTCTTCCTCTACCTCTTCCTCTCGCTCTCACTGCCTCCATGTTTGCAAAGTTATCACAAAAGAGGTGAGCTTACCTGAGGTCTATTTGCAGTGCTAAGGCTCAGACTAATTGGTGTTATATTACTGTATGAATGTTTTCACGTGTGTGTGGGTGTTGTCAATATCTAGTATGTTTTGCATTCTGAATAAAAGTGTTTTCCCAATGATTGCAAGAGATTTCATTATTGAATGAAGTGTCTAATGTAAGAAACAGTGTGTAGTGTTTTGCAAGTGTTTTACAGAAATGCAAACAAAGTGCAAAGTGTGTTGCAGAATTGCAAAGCAGAAAATGTGTTTGTACTTTTGGGGACTTTGTTCAAGGCATGGTTACAAAAGTTAAGGTTTGGATGCTTTGGTCTAAGCATTCACCTTCAGTGTGTAAGCAAATCAGCAAAAACCGTAACAAGGAGCCACAGCTCTATTCCCACCATGCATTGTGTATTCCTCTCACACCAGAGTTTCTTAGTGCCAGACAGTCAGAGACTGTTAGTGTAGCATATTTAATGCATATTTAATGTACCTATTACTACTGTCTATTTCGTACGGTTATTCATTGTAATGGTATACCTTTTCTCTAATTTACAGCGTGTGTGCGTGTGTGCGTGCACACGCGTGTGTGTTTGTGTGTGTGTGGTGTGTGTGTGCGTGCATTTGTGCGTGTGCCTGTTCATATGTTTAAGACATTGGCAAGTAATAAATACTGTAGGTAGGGAAAGGAGGCTGGCTACTTACTGAACTCCGGGGCTCCCAAATGGCGCAGCGGACTAAGGCACTGCATCTCAGTGCTAGAGGCATTACTACAGACCCTGGTTAGATTCCAGGCTGTATCACAATCACCTAGTTAAATAAAGGTTCAATTAAAATAAATAAAATACTAACCAGTGAGCTGAGTCTGTGATGGAGATACCATGTCTTCTACACAGAGGGCGCCATTACACTGCCATATACACAGGTTTGCATTTATTGTGATGAATCTTGTCCTGGAGGCAGCTATGCAGAGTGGTCATCAGCTGGCCTATCCACAAAGTTATAACATCTGATTATAAACATAATCACAGTACTAACCATATGCCTAACCTTAAGACCAAAAAGCTTATTTTGTTTTCATACATTTTTTATAATGTGGCCAATTATGACTTTGCGGCTGGGCCATCTAGAGGAAACCACTCTGTCTTCAGGACAAGATTATTAACAATAAACGTCAACCTGCACCATATATATTGAGTGTAAAAAACATTAGGAACACCTTCCTAATATTGAGTTGCAGCCCCTTTTGCCCTCAAAATTTGTCGGGGCAGGGACTGTACAAGGTGTCGAAAGCGTTCCACAGGGATGCTGGCCCATACTGACTCCAATGCTTCCCACAGTCTTGATACCCACGGGAAATTGTTGAGGATGAAAAAGCGTTACAGTTCTTGACACACTCAAACCAGTGTGCCTGGGACCTACTAACATATCCCGTTCAAAGGCACTTAAATATTTGGTCTTGCCTTATTCACCATCTGAATTGCACACATACACAATCCATGTCTCAACTGTCTCAAGGCTTAAACATCCTTCTTTAACCTGTCTCCTCCCCTTCATCTACACTGATTGAAGTGGATTTAACAAGAGACATCAATAAGGGATCATAGCTTTCACCTGGATTCACCTGGTCTGTCTATGTCATGGGAAGAGCAGGTGTTCCTAATGTTTTGTACACTCAGTGTACAAAGCAATCCTGGAGAGGATGCAGTTTTATGTTTACAGCTCCAAGTAGAATAAAAAACATGAGAAAACACCCAGAAAAATTATTTTATGTAGGGTGGCTGACTAACGGCAAATAAACTATAAGCTTTAAAAATAAAGAGAGTCGCACACTCTATATTTAAACTCCCAGTAATTTATTGGGTAAATCACCAACGATTCGGCATCACTGTGCCTTCTTCAGGGTAATGTCATGAATGCTTGAACCAGTTTATGCAGATAAACAGTGCAATTAGTGCAACCAATGACAATAGTGAGGAGTGTGTCATAATGATTAAGTTAATTAGAATGAACACTGTGTTATTCTAACATCTAGCAACTCATATTCATGTTGTCAACCTATAACAAAAATATAGTCAAATCCATATTCAAATCATAGTCAAAGAACAGACTAACACACTAATATCATCACTGTGGTGATGATGATGATGATGATGATGATGATGATGGCGATTATGGTATTGATGATGATGATGATGATGATGATGATGCGAAGCTACTGTACTGAAAAATCTTGAAGCAACGATTGTTTTTATACATTTATCTCGTATACAAGAGAAAGAGCATTACATGAATATGGATGATTGAAGGCAGCTGCTTAATCCATGCCTGGCGGCCTATTTAAACGTACCTCATTCCTATGCTGTATGTAAAATAACAAAATATGGCGTTATCATCCTCAGCCAATGAGTGGATATTTGTAATAGTTTGCTGTTGACGTCAGCAACGTGGGGCGCGCATTCCAGGGAGGGAAGAAGGTGGCGCCATCGGGCTCGTGCTCTGCTCGAGTGGGTATTTTGGATATCTGGCACGGGCCTTATAGCTTCTGCAAAATGCCTCGGGTGTAAAGGGGCCAACTATTATGGGGTACTGGGACCCCGCCGCAACGGGGTGGACAGACCGACCGCTGTGGAGAGTTCGTCAGGGCGGTTAACGCGGGGGACAAAGCACGCTGGACCGACAATCTTTACATACAAGATAGCCAGCAACAGACATCAAGAGGCTTGTTTTCAACTCAGCTGCAGAGGAGGCGGCACTGTTTGCATGATTAAAGGGAGAGCTTGGTGTGTAAGGTCTTCCGAGTGTGAGGGACATTTTAGTCAGACAAGTTAGCAATTGCCGTGATTTTGATACCAAGGAACCGTATCTATGGAGATATTATCTACAAAAAGAGGATCCGGTCATCCCGACCCAGTAACAGAGCGGGTTCAGTCGGAATAAATCAATTGGTTAATCTCTTTTATTTTTGTCCGCCGGGCGGCGATGTCAGTTTTCTGCCTAGATTTGCACACATCTACCGCCGCGATTTCAGCACCACCCGAACTGGACAGCGACTGCATGGCGCACCTGCTAGATCAGGGCAACAAAACCCCACAAGAAACGGGAGGATTTCAGGGCCACTCGCTGCTACATACCGACTCTGGAGGCCTCGGGATGGCGTTGGAAGAAGAATTAGCCATGCTTACCGGGGAGCAGGACGAGGAGGAGGAGGAAGAGTTATCCGAATTGGAGACGCCTGTAATGGGACAGAATACAGACTTTTTGTTGCTCTTCCGTCAAAAGGAGAGGGACTTGGTTTTAGCTGCTAAACTCGGCAAGGCACTGCTAGAGCGAAACCAAGACCTGACTAAGCAATATGAGAAAATGAACAAAGATCTTAACGATAAACTTGAGGTAAGAAGCTAGTAGTACAAACACACACTGACAAATACTGTAGGCTACCATCATGCCAGATTCGTTTTTCAATTCACAGTTGTTTTGGCCATCATTATTCAATTAATGTGGAGTTAAGCAGTGTATGTAAACACGTTGAACTGATTAAGACTGTCCCACATTATTGGTAATGCTGTTGAGCAGACTTCACTCTTTAAACAACTGTCTTGACAGTGTTTTCAGACTGTCTACAGCTTACAGTACAGCTACAAACACCTCCACACAGTGTCATAACAGTCTAATGCCTCTTTCATGAAATCAGATTCGGGGAGCGAAACAGTACTCTTAAAGCAGACGGAGGTCACTCAATTCCTACAAAGACTTTTTATTTCAATGATTTGGCTGTCTCACACAGACAGCACTGCAACAGTTAGAGAGGAGGAGTTCACAACATCTTGCAGTGTCACTAAAGCCCTCAAATCCCATAGATGTCTCTTGCATTTTTCATGCTGACAGCAGAGCTTTTGTCCTTCTTATATTAACCCTCTCACACCACTGCACTTGGCCTGGACTGGAACAAGTCTAATCCCCTGGGAATGTCGCATGGGCATGGCCTATTGTATCTACTGTAGGATACATCTGCTCACAAAACTGATCTCTAACAACACAGTACTATGCTATGACCCAGTGCACAATATTCATCAAGCTATTTCCAGGCTTTTTAGGGGCAGTTAATATTGTTCCTTATCCTTTTACCAACTTTGTTTTTCCAACCGTTTTTTACTCCTGATGAGGCCTCTTTGTTCAGGACTGATCACCCAGCATGCCCTGTGACCAGCCATGCCACCCATCCCAACCTCCCATACTCTGACCCCCTTGTGCTCTCATTAAAAGCCCACCCTAATCCCCTCACCCCCTGCCTCAGCCTTATCAAGCGATGGATAGAAAAAAAGCTGAAGCTTTGTGCCATCCTTTCAAAATCCAATGTCTATTACTACTACTAGTCTCAGGCCTAACCTGGTCCCTCCAGTCCAGCATCATATCTAAACCTGTCCCTTGTCTCCCCTCACCCACAGCACCTGGAGCAGGAGAAGCACGAGCTGCGGCGGCGGCTGGAGAACAAGGAGGGGGAGTGGGGGGACCGTGTGGCGGAGCTGGAGACAGACGTCCAGCAGCTGCAGGGAGAGCTGGAGCGCCATCAGGTCCAGCTGAGAGAAGCCGACCGTGACAAGTCCACGGCCATCAGGGAGCTGTCAGAGCAAAACCACCGCCTGCTGGAGCAGCTCAACCGGGTGAGTGTAGATAACTGTCCGTCTGTGGACCTGTCTGTCTGTCGGTCTGTCTGTCTGTCTGTGGACCACTGGGACTCAACACTGGATGTCTCAGTCTGCTGTGTTCATTTCTGGAGAGGGTACAACTATGTTCTCATATGGTATGCATACATGCACATGCATACACTCTGCTTCAATCTCTTCCCCCATGTCTCCATCTCATGTCTCCATCTCTCTCTCGCTCACACATATGCTAAGTCATCGAAATTAAAGTGTAACGTTCCCCTCTTAAACACTGAATAATTTAGAATGATTGAGCTGGGGCGGCATACTCCTTACACAACCCTCCTGTCAATATTGATAAGTAACTACAGGCTGTTGAAACAGATTTGATATCTTAGGTAACACACAATCCGTTTTGATAGCATACAGTATGTGGCTGATGGGTTAAGAACAGAGAAAAAGAGGAAGAATTACAGCATGACTGGGAGGCTGGAGGAGGTAAAGGTTCATTGAGGGCCACATGCACTTTGTAGAGAGTGATGGAAGTATGGGAGAAGCTGTCATTAGAACAAGGTATAAACAGGGCTATCATCCTACCTCATCCTGATATTGTCCTGATCTTGTCCGTTTACACTTATAAAATTTGATCACAATCAGATCACAATGGGTCTTTTAATTGTCTACACCTGTCTAAATATATGGGCACAATCCGAATGTGGACAAGTTCCCGGACAAAGGACACATAATTAGCACCAGGTATAAACAGGGCTATTGATTCAACTCTATTCATGGCCCGGTTGGATTGACGGAGCTGAGCAAGAGCAGGTAATACTGTTGATTAGACTCCCCTAAGAAGATGGATTTACTACAGCTTTCAGTCAAATCACTCAATCCTAACTAATGAGGGAGGCATTGCCATGACAGCCTAAATCCCAATGAAAACTACAAGAAACTTCGGTAAGGAGGGGAGTACACAGCGCTTCTACCAACTTGAGTCAAGGTGCAGCAAAAATCTCATAACTATCTGGAAAAACATCTGGTAAAAACTATTTTTCAGATAAACAAATAAATGTAGAGGGTTCGCACTCAAAAATATATTGCATAAAGCATTTCGGCATGCACGCTATCCTGGATGCAGTGAAAATAATTTTCAAAAATGTAACAATGAAGTAAGCTTAATGCAACATCTTTTTGAGTGCGAACCCACTACACCTTTTTGTTTATCTGAATTTGTGGGTTTTACGCACCCAATGGACATTCAATTCAGGACAAAAACACTCAATATTTCATGAATGTATTATCCTCTACATCAACAGAGTCTTTGAAATGATTTTACTGGTGCTCATCTTGCCACTAGCCTCTCATACCAGTCGGAGGCATCGAAACCAGGCATGGCGTCAATATAGTGTTACTAAAAGAGACTAGCTTTCCACTCACGTGTGTCATGCTTCTGTGTGTGCTGCAGGGATATATCGATACCCAAAAGCTAGAACACCTAAACCTTTGAAAGTTGGTTAAGGTTGTTACATGGAGAAAGCTTTGTGTTGACTGCAGTCAGACAGAGGAGCAGTCTCCGTTTTAAAGGCCCCAGGAGATAGGTGGGTGTTGCCTGCTGAGGTGACACCGGTGACAGTGTTGTGGGTGTGGGTAACACTGCCTGTGGTGTGGTGCTGTCTGTCCTGGGAATAGATGTGAGCTGCAGTCAGGCAGATGCTGCTTCCTTCAACAGCCCAGCAGGGAGAGAGCTAGCTAGCTGTCAATGGCTGTTTTTAGCCCTCATCACTAGGGCTGCTGCTGGCTGTATGCTGTCACAGATATAGTAGCAGCACCACTGTGTCATACAGGCCTTCACTCCCTCTCATGTCCATCTCTGATCAGATTAAAGTGAATTACCTGTCATCCACCATCAGTCTCTGACCATGGAGGGGGTCGCTGAACTGGTCTGTTGCTATGGATCCTGCTAGGTACTTAACATAATTAAGTTGCAGTTGATTTAAAAGCAGCCCTGGTTGAAATTAAATATGGGTAGATCTTTGGGGGTAGAGACTTATGTAGGGCTTGGGGAGTGGGCTAATGGTATTCATGAGCCTGAATTGAGATTATTGATCAGGCCTGCGTGATTCAATGCTGTCGGATTCCAGAGAGACCTCCTGTGTAATAAAATGAATGGGGTCAGCCATGGTAGTCTCTCTTTTACTAAGCAATGGCCTGCTTACTCCACGGCTCTGAGTACACCTCCTCCGAGTGAACCCACACCACCCTGACTCTGGAAACCTCCCCAGTAGTAGAGCCACCAGAGAGAGAACAGCTATTAGGATCCAAGTAGGTTTGTGTGTGTGGATAGCCCTAACCAAAGACATAGATTAGGAGATATTTTTGCTTTGTAATGACATTCTTTGTAGCATTAGTAGGGATAAGGATGCTAACAGTTTTATCTACAGACAGACCTTAGTCTGGTAATATTCACTGCAAAACAAACACCCATTCGTTCATTTTCAAGGTTCTTTAGGTTCTATTCTTTAATATATATTCTCAAGCTTTAGCTCCACTCTGGACACAGTGTGTCCACTGTCTTCCAGTCTAAAATCAAGCATCCTCCCGGTAAGTGACAGAAATAAGAGGTAATCTGTTGCAGGCTGCATTAGAGAGCTTGTAAAATGGTTAGAATCCTGTCATGTGGTTGACAGCTCTTCAAAGGGCCATTCTCAAAATGAAGCTTTAAAGATTACACTCACAACAACAATGCACTCACAAAAACAGGTTTGAGAGAGGATCCAATTGTCTGCTGGAATCAAGTCTCTGATTGGATGCAGCAGGAATTAGCTTGTTGTGGAGGGGCTGGCCACAGGAAGTGATGTAAGACGCATTGTATAAAATGCAGCATTGAAGGGATTAGGTCATAATCCTGTGTAATAGCCTTTCCTTATGAATTAAATCAGCAGCCAGAAGAACAACACTGCTCCATACTGCGCTCACAGCTAATTAAAAAACTGTCACTCAACTATTTTGTTTGGGTGGAGAAGAGTCTGTGTGTGAGCCATTGCCCCTCATGTCAAAGGACAGTGCAAACCTGGCACTAATACACTAGGACACCATTCTCTATGAGCTAAACTTAAATCTATGAGAGCACACAAGCCACTAACATACAGTGCATTCGGAAAGTATTCAGACCCCTTGACTTTCTCCACAGTTTGTTACATTACAGCCTTATTCTAAAATTGATCAAATAAACATTTCCTCATCAAGCAATACCCCATAATGACAAAGCGAAAACGGGTTTTTAGAATTTTTACAAATGTATTAAAAAGAAAAAACATAACTTATTTACATAAGTATTCAGACCCTTTGCCATGATACTTGAAATTGAGCTCTAGTGCATCCTGTTTCCATTGATCATCCTTGAGATGTTTTTACAACTTATTGGAGTCCACCTGTTATAAATTAAATTGATTGGACATGATTTGGAAAGGCACACATCTGTTTATATATGATTCCACAGTTGACAGTGCATGTCTGAGCAAAAACCAAGCCATGAGGTTCGAAGGAATTGTCTGTTGAGCTCCGAGACAGGATTGCGGCGAGGCACAGATCTGGGGAAGGGTACCAAAACATTTCTGCAGCATTGAAGGTCCCCAAGAAAACAGTGGCCTCCATCATTCTAAAATGGAAGAAGTTTGGAACCACCAAGACTCTTCCTAGAGCTGGCCGCCTGGCCAAACTGAGCAATCAGGGGAGAAGGGCCTTGGTCAGGGAAGTGACCAAGAACCCGATGGCCACTCTAACAGAGCTCCAGAGTTCCTCTATGGAGATGGGAGAACCTTCTTGAAGGACAACCATCTCTGCAGCACTCCACCAATCAGGCCTTTATGGTAGAGTGGCCAGATGGAAGCCACTGCTCAGTAAAAGGCACATGACAGCCAAAAGGCACCTAAAGACTCTCAGACCATGAGAAACAAGATTCTCTGGTCTGATGAAACCAAGATTGAACTCTTTGGCCTGAATGTCAAGCGTCACGTCTGGAGGAAACCTGGCACCATCCTTACGGTGAAGCATGGTGGTGGCAGCATCATACTGTGGGAATGTTTTCACCGGCAGGAACTGGGGGACTAGTCAGGATCGAGGGAAAGATCAACGGAGCAAAGTACAGAGGTATCCTTGATGAAAACCTGCTTCAGAGCGCTCAGGACTTTAGACTGGTGCGAAGGTTCACCTTCTAACAGGACAACGAACCTAAGCACACAGGCAAGACAACACAGGAGTGGCTTCGGGACAAGTCTCTGAATGTCCTTGAGTGGCCCAGCCAGAGCCCAGACTTGAAACCTATTGAACATCTCTGGAGTGACCTGAAAATAGCTGTGCAGCAACACTCCCCATCCAACCTGACAGAGCTTGAGAGGATCTCCAGAGAAGAATGTGAGAAACTCTCTAAATGAACGTGTGCCAAGTTTGTAGTGTCATACTCAAGGCTGTAATCACTGCCAAAGGTGCTTTAACAAAGTACTGAGTAAAGGGTCTGAATACTTACAGTACCAGTGAAAAGTTTCTTTATTTTTACTATTTTCTACATTGTAGAATAATAGTGAACACAACTATGATATAACACATATTGAATCATGTAGTAACCAAAAAGTGTTAAACAAATCAAAATATATTTTATATTTGAGATTCTTCAAAGTAGCCACCCTTTGCTTTGATTTCAGCTTTGCACACTCTTGGTATTCTCTCAACCAGCTTCACGAGGTAGCCACCTGGAATGCATTTAAATTAACAAATGTGCCTTGTTAAAAGTTAATTTGTGGAATTTCTTTCCTTCTTAATGCGTTGGAGCAGTTGTGTTGTGACAAGTTAGGGGTGGTATACAGAAGATAGCCATATTTGGTAAAAGACCAAGTCCATATTATGGCAAGAACAACTCAAATAAGCAAAGAGAAATGACAGTCCATCATTACTTTAAGACATGAAGGTCAGTCAATCCAGAACATTTCAAGAACTTTGAAAGTTTCTTCAAGTGAATTTGCAAAAACCATTGAGCTGTGATTGAACTGGCTCTCATGAAGAGAACCACAGGAAAGGAAGACCTGGAGTTACATATGCTGCAGAGGATAAGTTCATTATAGTTACCAGCCTCAGAAATTTCACCCCAAATAAATGCTTCACAGAGTTTAAGTAACAGACACATCTCAACATCAACTGTTCAAAGGAGATGGTCAAATTGCTGCAAAGAAACCACTACTAAAGGACAGCAATAAAAAGAGATTTGCTTGACCAAGAAACATGAGCAATGGACATTAGACAGGTGGAAATCTGTCCTTTGGTCTGATGAGTCAAAATGTGTGATTTTTGGTTCCAACTGCTGTAGCTTTTTAAGACTCAGAGAAGGTAAATGGATGATCTCCACATGTGGTTCCCACCGTGAAGCATGGAGGAGGAGGTGTAATGGTGTGGGGTGCTTTGCTGTCATGATTTATTTGGAATTCAAGGCACACACCCAGCATGGCTATCACAGCATTTTGCAGCAATGCGCCATCCCATCTGGTTTGCGCTTAATGGGACTATCATTTGTTTGTCAACAGGACAATGACCCAAAACACATCTCCAGGCTGTGTAAGGGCTAGTTGACCAAGAAGGAGAGTGATGGAGTGCTGCCTAAGATGACCTGACCTCCACAATCACCTGACCTCAACCCAATTGAGATGGTTTGGGATGAGTTGGACCGCAGAGTGAAGGAAAAGCAGCCACCAAGTGCTCAGCATATGTGGGAACTCCTTCAAGACTGTTGGAAAATCATTTCAGGTGAAGCTGGTTGAGAGAATGCCAAGAGTGTGCAAAGCTGTCATCAAGGCAAAATGGTGGCTACTTAGAATAAGGATGTAACGTAACAGAATGTGGAAAAGGTCAAGGGGTCTGAATACTTTCCGAATGCCCTGTATTCATCACCCACAGAACACAGCCACATAGAGACACACACAGAAACACTTACTGTATTACTCATACAGACATAAAGACAAAAACACCTACAGTATACTCAGTGGTGTCTGGTAGGCTGGGGTGTGAGCTCGGCAAATCATCTAGGGCAGGGTTCCTCAAATGGCGGCTCGAGGGCCAAATTTATTTTATTTTATTGTTGGACATAAGGACTGTAAAAACACCAGCAAATCAGTGATTTTAATTTTGAGAATCTGTTCCATTGTATTCTCACGTGTAATAGAGAGATTCAGGTAGCTGGCAAAATAAAGGAAATACCATCATAAAGTGTCTTAATAGGGTGTTGGGCCACCACAAGCCAGAACAGCTTCAATGCACCTTGGCATAGATTCTGGAACTCTTCTGGAGGGATGTGACACCATTCTTCCACGAGAAATTCCATAATTTGGTGTTTTGTTGATCGTGGTAGAAAACGCTGTTTCTGGCACCGCTCCAGAATCTCCCATTAGTGTTCAATTGGGTTGAGATCTGGTGACTGAGACGGGCATGTGGTTTACACAGTTTTCATACACATCAAGCCATTCGGTGACCATTCATTGTCACGTGCAGCGTGATATGAATACATTCTTCTTTAATGAAAGAGAACACTGAACAAACTATGCAAAAAAACTAAACGAACGTGAAGCTATATATAACGAGTGCTGACATGCAACTAACCATAGACAATAACCCACAAAACCAAAATGGAAAATGGCAACCTAAATAGTATCCCGATAAACAGCCGTCTCTGATTGGGTACCAATTCAGGCCACCATAGACCTACATTTACCTAGACAATACCAACACCCCATAGATATACAAAAAACCCAAGACAAAACAAAAACACATATACCAGCCTCTTCACACCCTGACCTAAACCAAAATAATAAAGAAAACAAAGATAACTAAGGTCAAGGCGTGACAGTACCCCCCCCCCCCCCCCCCCCCCCCCCCAAAGGTGTGGACTCCTGGCCGCAAACCTAAACCTATATGGGGGGTCTGGGTGGGCATCTCACCTCGGTGGCGGCTCTGGTTCTGGACGCCGCCCCCCATTCTTTACTCTGAGTCCGCTCTTGTAGCACAGACCCGTGGATCATCGTCGGAAGCTCTGGACTGCGGATCCGGGCTGTGGCCCGTCGCTGGAGGCCCCGGGCTGTGGCCCGTCGCTGGAGGCCCCGGGCTGGGTACTGTCGCCGGACGCTCTGGACTGCCGAGGCGCACTGTAGGCCTGGCGCGTGGTGCCGGCACTGGTGGTACCGGGCTGGTCACACGCACCTCAGGGCGAGTGCGCGGAGGAGGCACAGGATACACTGGACCGTGTAGAGGCATTGGAGATCAAGAACATAGAGCTGGCTCAATACGTCCTGGCTGGATGCCCATTCTAGCCCGGCAAATGCGAGGAGCTGACTCAGCCAATCTCCTCGTGTGCACCCCCCCAAAAAATTATTGGGGCTGCCTCTCGGGCTTCCGTGCTAGCCGTGTACTCTCATATCGTCGCCAGTCCTCTATTCTCCGGTAACTCTCCTCCTTAGAACAGCTATACTATACCTGTATATGTGATTGTATTTGTATTTTTTATTAGGATCTCCATTAGCTAACGTTGTAACGCTAGCTAATCATCCTGGGGTCCAACACCAATTAATAAGACATTACAAATCAAGACTTCACAAACATTCAACAAGTAGACCATACAGACAATTAAAATACCTGACAGGAAACACATTTAACATTCAGTTGATGCTTTCTATTTCCTGTCCAGTCATATGGTCTATCACATTAGATGTTATTTTATTTGGGATGGATTTACTTTTTTTCCTGAGAAATATGGATTGGTAAAGAGTTCTGTTCAGCTATGGCTCTATATACAAATGTAAGCAAGGTTTGAAATGATTGTTTTAGTCAAATATTATATATGTTTGGGCTTCTTGCAGTCTACATCCGCTCAACAACAAAAAACAAACTGTAATGAGCTGACTGTATTACCAAGGGCCATGTCTCTGTTCTGCTTCGTTCCTGTCACAGGTCTCTGTTCTAATAACCATCTGTATACAACACATGCGTCTCTCCAGGCCATCAGTTGTGATGAGGATCAGAAACACGTGCTGCTGCTCCCATACTCTGTCTGTAACCATCAGGGATTCTGACAATACAGCTTCACAGACAGTGATCATTGGTAATGTCAAACTGGAAGACTGACTGATGTCATGTTTTAGTGGATTTCATCATCTACACTCTTAGAATTAGTGGTGTCGTGTCTGTGACTATCATTAAATGGAAAGGCTGTTATTTTATCAAATCAATTCTCTATGTATAATTATTATTATGTGATTAAACTAATCATGTAAACTTTAATTAACTAGGAAGTTGGGGCACCACGAGAAAGTGTTTATAGGGTCTCTATTTCCCAAATTGACTCTTCAGATATTTCATATCTTATAGAGTACAATCTTGTATTAATGTATTGTTATTACCTCATTGGTTCTCATTACTGAACGTCGCAAACCTTTGGAAATCTGCACGAACCCTAGCCTCCATAACGAATCAGCTATATACAAATTGGCTTAATTATTTATTTACTAACTAAACAAATCACATAAATACATAAACAAACAAATAGTAATTGGTTACTAACACAATGCATTGATAAGTCCCTAGTCGACTAAACCGGTATGAAAAGTGGTAGACAATGGAAAGGGGTGGGGACAGATAAAGAGCGGGATAAACAAAATGGATTCACTACACACAATTGATAATTATATTCATTGAAATGCTAATCCTTTGCACATGAACTGCCACTCATTCAAAAATAATTGCAATGTATATATTTACACCTTTATGTCGTGGTTGTCTTCTCTGTTGGAATCACCGCTAAGTCTGCTGGAGAGTCAGTTCATCAGAGAGTCTCTGTTTAACTTCCCCAGAAGTCGCAATGTCTTTCGTGGTTGTAGCTTTCTCAGCGGCTCTGGATAGTGTCTGTTGTAATGGATACGTCAGGCATACAGATGGTCGTTGCATGGAATAGATACTTCTGCGGTTGTCGGTATTCTTGTACTAGATTTACGTAATTTCCAGCTGCAGACTGTAATTCTACGTATAGGATTTGCTCTTATTCTGTAGTGATCGATAGTCTCAGAGTTGAACCATTTCCAGTCGTGTAGCCAAAGCTCCACGCTGTATGGTCTCCATAAGCAATAGTTGTAGTTCTTAACCATTTCACATGTAGCGTAAGCTGCATGTTTTCTAGTCTAATGTACATTTTGTCAGGAGTGGGTTTTATACACTTCTGAGAAAAGGGGCGGTCCATGACGCCGGCGTAATGTCTATACTCACGTGGGCGTGGCCACTGATTTGGTATGAAACTTTCATTTAGAAGGTTAACATCACATTACATCTTTTCACAAATAGCTTCATGTTTAATCACATACGTTTCACAATATTTAGATGTAACCCCATAATTAAGAAGTGTATGTAACCAACACAGTATTGAGTGTTTCCTGTCCTTCATGAGATCACCAAATGAAACACACTCGTCATGACTGTCCCTTAAGTGTCCACAGACCACTCCCACATTCTCAAAAATAGAAATATTGTTTAATTATTCAAACTTTTGATGTCCAAGGGTCTCTCTGTGTTCCACAGTTTACATTCCAATCTCGAACACTACAGAGCATAGAGGCAGCGTATTTTACGACAGTCATAAAACAGCCAACTTCCCGCTCTCCCCCTCTACGAGAGAGAGCACACTGTAGAGAGGACCCGCTGTAACCTGATCCTTCAGATCGTCACAGGAGAGTTATGACAGTTGTGACTCGAGAAACCTTGGAGATCCTTAAGGAACCCCTTCAGATAGATATGTTTAGGCCACCCGTGGGAGTAAGTGTCATCCCTAATTGTCTGTTCTTTTGTATTGTCATCACATGTTAAGGTTGAACACTGACACTTTTGCAGCTTTAATGTGGCTTTCAGAGGTGTATGAGTTCCTTGAGCCTATGCAAATCCCAAAATTGGAATAGTTACCACTTTATTACTATGTGCAATCATGTTAATATCAAATAACATTTTATTTGTAACATGCACCGAATAGAGGTGTAGACCTGACAGTGAAATGCTTACTTACTAGCCCTTAACCAACAATGCAGTTTTAAGAAAAATACGTGTTTAGTAAAAAATAACAAATAATTAAAGAGCAGCAGTAAAATAACAGTAGTGAGGCTATATACAGGCTGTACCGGTACAGAGTCAATGAGCGGGGAGCACAGGTTAGTTGACTTAATTGAGGTAATATGTACATGTAGGTAGTGTTAAAGTGACTATGCATAGATAATAAACAGAGAGTAGCAGCAGCGTAAAAAGAGGGGGGGGGACAATATAAATAGTCTTGGTAGCCATTGGATTAGCTGTTCAGGAGTCTTATGGCTTGGGGGGTAGAAGCTGTTAAGAAGCCTTTTGGACCTAGACTTGGCACTCCGGTACTGCTTGCCGTGCAGTAGCAGAGAGAACAGTCTATGACTAGGTTGGCTGGAGTCTTTGACTCCTTTAGGGCCTTGCTCTGACACCACCTGGTATAGAGGTCCTGGACGGCAGGAAGCTTGGCCCCAGTGATGTACTGGGCCGTACGCACTACCCTCTGTAGTGCCTTGCCCGGGGTGAGCTGTTGCCATACCAGGCAGTGATGCTACCAGTCAGGATGCTCTCGATGGTGCAGCTGTAGAACTTGTTGAGGATCTGAGGACCCATGCCAAATCTTTTCAGTCTCCTGAGGGGGAATAGGCTTTGCCGTGCCCTTTACACGGCAAAGCCTATTGGTGATGTGGACACCAAGAAACTTGAAGCTCTCAACCTGCTCCACTACAGCCCTGTCGATGAGAATGAGGGCGTGCTCAGTCATCCTTTTCCTGTAGTCCACAATTATCTCCCTTCTTGATCACGTTGAGGGAGAGGTTGTTGTCCTGTCACCACACTGCCAGGTCTCTGACCTCCTTCCAATGGCTGTCTCATCGTTGTCGGTGATCAGACCTACCAGTATTGTGTTGTCGGCAAACTTATTGATGGTGTTGGAGTCGTGCCTGGTCATGCAGTCATGAGTGAGTACAGGAGGGTTGCAACACAGACCCCCTGACATGTACACACATTGACTTGTGAGTCATCTTCAACCATACGTGTATACTGTAGCTTGAACTGTACAGTATGTTCAGTTCAGGGGTTCCTTGTTACCTACCCTTACCACCTGGGGGCGGCCCATCAGGAAGTCCAGGATCCAGTTGCAGGGAGGTGTTTAGTCCCAGGGTCTTTAGCTTAGTGATTAGCTTAGAGGGAACTATGGTGTTGAACGCTAAGCTGTAGTCAGGGAATAGCATTCTCACACAGGTGTTCCTTTTGTCCAGGTGGGAAAGGGCAGGGTGGAGTGCAATAGAGATTGCACCATTTGTGGATCTGCTGGGGCGGTATGCAAATTGGAGTGGGTCTAGGGTTTCTGGGATAAAGGTGTTGATGGGAGCCATGACCAGCCTTTCAAAGCACTTCATGGCTACAGACGTGAGTGCTACGAGTCGGTAGTCATTTAGGCAGGCTACCTTAGTGTTCTTGGGCACAGGGACTATGGTGGTCTGCTTGAAACATGTTGGTATTACAGACTCAGTCAGGGACAGGTTGAAAATGTCAGTGAAGACACTTGCCAGTTGGTCAGTGCATGCTCGGAGTACACGTCCTGGTAATCTGTCTGGCCTCACATCGGCTACGGAGAGTGTGATCACACAGTCGTCCGGAACAGCTGATGCTCTCATGCATGCTTCAGTGTTGCTTGCCTCGAAGTGAGCATAGATGTATGAATATTACATTAGAATATGTAATATGCACACACATTCAAGGGCAATTGAAATTTGCAGTGTATAAACTTAACATGATGAACAGGAAGGACATTTACTCTAATGGGTGGAAGCCACACCTCCACTCTTCTGATAGGCTTCTACAATATATTATTAAAAAGGTTCAACGTTCAACCCCTCCCATCACAAAAAGGTTCCCGGTTTGAACCTTTACACAGGGGTTCCTCGAAGACTCATTTCAGAGGGGTTCCTTAAGGAACCTTTTGGAATTAGATAGGTTCCCCCTGTGTGACAATTTTTAGAATCCCAAAAGATTCTTCCGGGCTCCTTTACTTCTAAGAGTGTGGGTCCATACACTAGTGTACACTGTGCTATGACTAAGGGAAATGCCAGAAATATGGCCACCAAGTCACACAGCTCCACCAGTCATGTCTCGCTCTCTCTGGTTGCTATGACAACCCGGGTGTCACATGTGAGATTCCATGTGTTGCCATGGAAATGTGCTCTGCATCACTGTGTGCTGTACAGCCAACCCAATGTCAGGTTGCAACACAGACCCCCTGACATGTACACACATTGACTTGTGAGTCATCTTCAACCATACGTGTATACTGTAGCTTGAACTGTACAGTATGCCTGGATTCTGTCGCAATAGTCCGTTTTCCCCCATGCACTGATAATGCTTGATCTGGGATCTGAGGATCTGACGCTCAGATTAAGGGAAATATCAGTAAATCTGGCAAACCACAGTGAAATATCCTGTTTCTCCTGTGATCTCAATCTGCCAGGCGCAGTGTGATACTGGGTCAAATGTCACGTTCCCACTGTGACTGGGCTCTGTATAGACATCCACTGAGGAGAGATACATCAGTCAGGTCAGAGAGGAAGAGCTGTATACATCATCCTGGCCTGGTTAGGAGAATGTGAAGCACATTCCGAATGGCAGAGTAGAGCTGGTGTGTTGTACACTATGTCTGAATGTCTATAAATGCATTAAAGTGAATATGATTCTGCATTTAGTGTAGGCTACATATCATTCATTCCACGCATCACTGAGGACAACAAGGTGCAATTATGAAAAAGGGGTACATGGACTTCGATGTGGAAGGGATTCAATACTTGTGAAAGAGCCACAACAAAAATGTTTCCTTCTTGTTGTAAGCACAGTGCACAGACCAAACTCTTCCTGTGTTGGAGCAGTGATATGGTACAACTGAAAGTGTCTAGTTTACAGATTGTTCTGCCCTTGGTTACCCAGACAGAATACATCAATAGTACAACTCCTCTCTGAGTTATTTAAGGACACAAGTCCATTAAGTGTGAATGGAAGTAGCCCATTTTTTTTTTACAGCAGACATTACAGAGTGGACATCTCTCTTCACCTTTAAAAGCGTTCCAAAAAACACTACGCCATGCTGGTTTCCAAAACTCAAACAGCTGTCCAATGGAGAAACCATTACCCTCTCACATCAATCTTAAATTCACTTACAGTAGACTTACAGTAGTAGAAAAGATAACACTGTTTAGGACTTGGCATTAGAGAGAGGCTGTAGCCTTCTGGCCTGTCTCATGCAGTCCCTACTCACCAAGGCCTCACCAGTCACCAGTGTGGCCAACACTGCAACCACTGACTGAAATAACCTAGAAATATCACACTGCTACCTAGAGGCAAACATATCGAACATCCTGCCACGGATATAATCTTTGTAGCAAACCCATGTAGAGATTTGATTCCACCTGGTTCTTATTTGTCAGAGGTAGTATACACCTGACCTTTGATTGTGAACAGGAATCAACCTGTTGGATGAGTGTTCTCTAGAATCTCTAATGAGGACACAGATCTATTAGATTCTAGATACTGAAGTGCCATGATGGAGTGAAATACTGTAGTCAGAGAACTGTGTAAACGCATCGTACAGTGTGTACGGGCAGTTTATCAGGTCTCTATATTCTCAGTAAGATCTGTTAAGTTGACTTTGTCTCCAGTGAATAAATCAATGATTGCTTTGTTATATGGCATTTATTTTTCTCAGTGCAGAGGCTGGAGAGGAGTGAGGGAGTGGTATCCCGGATTCCACCGTCCATTACCATGGCAGCGATGATGACAATCAGAGTCTGGGCTTTCTGAGTGCAGCCTCACTTATGCTAATGAAGTTCTGTCGGTCTGACTTTGCGATCTGCACTCGGCCGGTAGGCAGTGGGGTGATCAGAACAGTCCAATGATCTCAGCCAGGGAAGGGGCTTCTCCTGCACTCTGCTGCACTCAGAAGGAGGGGCCCAGCTTCAAATGGAACATTCCAGATTCTAAAGGCCAAGAGTTACTCAAACCTGTGCTTTCACAGGAACAGTTATACTGCGCAGCTGAATGTACCAGTTCCAGGAACACTGTGGTGACTCAGAGGCGACATCGTGTCAAATCAAATAGCACTCAAAGCATTTACAATGTGGGTTACTCACTCAGAACGTGTCTCACCATGGGCTCCCGAGTGGCGCAGCGATCAAAAGGCATCACTACAGTCCCTGGTTCGTATCCAGGCTGTATTGCATCCGGCCGTGATTGAGAGTCCCATAGGGCGGCACACAGTTGGCCCAGCGTCGTCCGGGTTTGGGCAGGGTAGGCTGTCATTGTAAATAAGAATTTGTTCTTAACTGACTTGCCTAGTTAAATAAATGTTAAATAAAATCTAAATGTATAAATTGCGCCATGTGAAGTATGTAAGGGACAATATGTTGTGAACATTTCATTGTGTGTCAGTATTGTTGTGCATAAGGAGTGACGTCACACTGCTCTGAATCAAGTGCTGGAGGGATGAGTTATGTTCCCAGAGGTGAACACGAGGCTCCTTGCTGAGAGACGCACTCAAAGCAGCAACAAACAACAGGAGTTGCTCTACACTGAACAGACTGCACAATACTACTGTTCTGAATTATGACTTTACCACACTACCCTTATGCACTTTGTATTCTATGCAGAAGATGTTTATTCGTAATCTGGTAATGCCCCTGAGGGAGTGAATAAAGTTGAATGTTTATTAATAACATGTTATTCAAATATTTATTCATGTCTTTTGTGCTAACACCCAGTTTCTGGGGTGTGTTTCGTCTCCAGGCTACAGAGGTGGAGAGGCAGCTGTCCACTCAGGTCCACTCGTTACGGGATGACTTCAGAGAGAAGAGCATCTCCACCAACCAGCACATGACACGACTAGAGAGCCTACAGGCTGAGGTGAGACTAGAGAGCCTACCGGCTGAGGTGAGACTAGAGAGCCTACCGGCTGAGGTGAGACTAGAGAGCATACCGGCTGAGGTGAGACTAGAGAGCCTACCGGCTGAGGTGAGACTAGAGAGCCTACCGGCTGAGGTGAGACTAGAGAGCCTACCGGCTGAGGTGAGACTAGAGAGCCTACCGGCTGAGGTGAGACTAGAGAGCCTACCGGCTGAGGTGAGACTAGAGAGCCTACCGGCTGAGGTGAGACTAGAGAGCCTACCGGCTGAGGTGAGACTAGAGAGCCTACCGGCTGAGGTGAGACTAGAGAGCCTGCCGGCTGAGGTGAGACTAGAGAGCCTGCCGGCTGAGGTGAGACTAGAGAGCCTGCCGGCTGAGGTGAGACTAGAGAGCCTGCCGGCTGAGGTGAGACTAGAGAACCTGCCGGCTGAGGTGAGACTAGAGAACCTGCCGGCTGAGGTGAGACTAGAGAACCTGCCGGCTGAGGTGAGACTAGAGAACCTGCCGGCTGAGGTGAGACTAGAGAACCTGCCGGCTGAGGTGAGACTAGAGAGCCTACAGGGCCTACCGGCTGAGGTGAGACTAGAGAGCCTACAGAACCTGCCGGCTGAGGCGAGACTAGAGAACCTGCCGGCTGAGGTGAGACTAGAGAGCCTACAGGGCCTACCGGCTGAGGTGAGACTAGAGAGCCTACAGGGCCTACCGGCTGAGGCGAGACTAGAGAGCCTACCGGCTGAGGCGAGACTAGGGAGCCTACCGGCTGAGGCGAGACTAGGGAGCCTACCGGCTGAGGCGAGACTAGGGAGCCTACCGGCTGAGGCGAGACTAGGGAGCCTACCGGCTGAGGCGAGACTAGGGAGCCTACCGGCTGAGGCGAGACTAGGGAGTCTACCGGCTGAGGCGAGACTAGAGAACCTGCCGGCTGAGGTGAGACTAGAGAACCTGCCGGCTGAGGTGAGACTAGGGAGCCTGCCGGCTGAGGCGAGACTAGGGAGCCTACCGGATGACAGATATTGACAGATATTACCTATGAAATATATCCCCAGTCATTATCAAAAGTGTTGTTTATTTAAAATGTTCTTTTAAAGTGCTGTGTGGGTTTGAAAAAGTAATATCCTGAGATATTAGAATATGCACACCTCAAGTTGTGCTTGCTATCAAACTAATTCAAACAGTTGAGTTAAGTGAACAAATATACAAATCTGTTTTTCCTCCTTTTCTATCAATCATTCCCTGTTCCACTCCTCTAATACCATGATTGAATCCTTCCTCTTGACTGGAGCAGCAAGGGCTGGAAGTGAGTGGTTATATTGGTTTGTCTGCATGCTGCATGTCACATGTGTGTACATGTCCCACTGTACTGCTATGGAGCGTGAGCTACTGTAGCCTACCAGGGGAATACACAGTAATATCAGTAATGTGTAATATCAGCCATTTAGCTCAGGGTCATAGGATGATACCATGACATACAGTACAGTATATAATATCTCTCTGAAGCCTCCTCTTTTAAAGTGGGTCTTATTGGAGAGGAATAACCCACTGCGGAGACCGCGCTGTAATTGGGTGAAAACAATACCGTTCTATATTTAGCTCAGATATACTGCAATGTCTGGGTGTTCGCAGGATTGCAACGGGTGTTCTTAATGTGACAAGGATGAATATATCACAGTCCTGCTAGACAAAGAAAATCACAGCAATGTCAACCAAAATGTCTGAAGGACACACGGAGAACATAAAGCTACAAAGATGTCCACATGATGGCAAAGTCAGTGAGCTGAGCTGTACACGCAATGTCAGCCTCCTGCGCTGTGAAGGAGATCAACAGACGTAGGTCAAAGCATGGCTGGGGGATAACGAGAAAGAACAAGAGCTGATGTTTGTTTAATAGAGTAAGCTGCTCAGGCGGCTACCGAACATTTTACACACAAACTCGCCTTGTATCGCTAGACATGTGCGGTGTTCATGCAATGTTAGCCTTCAGTCCACTGTACAGTATAGACTGATGAAGGAATAGACTGTTATCAGGTTTATTTGGAATATCAACTTATCACAGAGACATTCCTGTATGTGAGGGAGGCAGAAACCGCCTACTCCTAATCGCCTATGCTAGGCAACAAACATTCTTTGGACCAGGGGGAGTACTTTAATCTTCTGGAACATTTGAACTCTCCTCAGAGTCAGGAAAGAAACAGGTTAACACTAGAGGGCTAACACTGAGTGCAGATAGGATAAACTCTTTTGGTAGCTATCTGTCCTTGGTTCCATAGCACAATGTGTAACTTGGCTATTGGGGTTATGTATTTTGTCAGATTAAGATGCTGTCGGAGCGTAAGAGAGAGCTGGAGGATCAGGTTAACGCCGTACTAGAGGAAAACGAGCTACTGCAGAACACTGTTGACGACCTGAGGGAAGGGACGCTAGTGCTGGAGAAACAGTACCACGAGAAGGTCTCACAGGTACGATCTCTGACATTCTTTAGGGGTTTTGATAGAACTGTTGTACTGTGTCATAATATTCCTGTGTAATGTGTGAGTGGGTATGTTGGTGTATAGAAATACAGTACGAGTACTTCTGAGTGTGTTGTATTGATCTGTATGGTATCAGGGCTCTTTGTTGACTACTGTGTTGACCACTGTGTTGACCAGTTTGTTGACTGCTGTACATGTCCAGTTACGGCAGAGCCAGCTGGAGCTCCAGGAGGTACGGGTGTCCCACAGGCATCTGAGTGCCCGCTTTGAGGAGTTCACAGAGGAGAGAAGTCTACAAGGCCTCAGCCCAAACCCTGCCAGCCTACTCTGTGAGATAGAACAGAGCATGGAGCAAGAGGAGCAGGAACAGGAGAGGGAGCAGGTACATGCATGCACATAACACATACAGAGAATCCTTGTTGTTCTATAAGTGATTTACAGTGTATCACGCAGTGGTGGTATAGTGGTGAGCATACAGTGGGGCAAAATAGTATTTAGTCAGCCACCAATTGTGCAAGTTCTCCCACTTAAAAAAATGAGAGAGGCCTGTAATTTTCATCATAGGTACACTTCAACTATGATAGACAAAATGAGAAAAAAACATCCAGAAAATCACATTGTAGGATTTTTAATGAATTTATTTGCAAATTATGGTGGAAAATAAGTATTTGGCCAATAACAAAAGTTTATCTCAATACTTTGTTATATACCCTTTGTTGGCAATGACAGAGGTCAAATGTTTTCTGTAAGTCTTCACAAGGTTTTCACACACTCCCTTTGCAGAAAAACAGCCCCAAAGCATGATGTTTCCACCCCCATGCTTCACAGTAGGTATGGTGTTCTTTGGATGCAACTCAGCATTCTTTGTCCTCCAAACACGACGAGTTTAGTTTTTACCAAAAAGTTATATTTTGGTTTCATCTGACCATATGACATTCTCCCAATCTTCTACTGGATCATCCAAATGCTCTCTAGCAAACTTCAGACGGGCCTGGACATGTACTGGCTTAAGCAGGGGGACACGTCTGGCACTGCAGGATTTGAGTCCCTGGCGGCGTAGTCTGTTACTGATAGTAGGCTTTGTTACTTTGGTCCCAGCTCTCTGCAGGTCATTCACTACCGTTCCTGTGATCATTTTGACCCCACGGGGTGAGATCTTGCATGGAGCCCCAGATCGAGGGAGACTATCAGTGGTCTTGTATGTCTTCCATTTCCTAATAATTGCTCCCACAGTTGATTTCTTCAAACCAAGCTGCTTACCTATTGCAGATTCAGTCTTCCCAGCCTGGTGCAGGTCTATAATTTTGTTTCTGGTGTCCTTTGACAGCTCTTTGGTCTTGGCCATAGTGGAGTTTGGAGTGTGACTGTCTTTTATACTGATAACAAGTTCAAACAAGTGCCATTAATACAGGTAACAAGTGGAGGGCAGAGGAGCCTCTTAAAGAAGAAGCTACAGGTCTGTGAGAGCCAGAAATCTTGCTTGTTTGTAGGTGACCAAATACTTATTTTCCACCATAATTTGCAAATAAATTCATAAAAAATCCTACAATGTGATTTTATGGATGTTTTTTTCTCATTTTGTCTGTCATAGTTGAAGTGTACCTATGATGAAAATTACAGGCCTCTCTCATCTTTTTAAGTGGGAGAACTTGCACAATTGGTGGTTGACTAAATACTTTGTTGCCCCATTGTAGCTGTCTTCCAAACAATTGGCCTGGATTCGATTCCTGGCCATCGCAGCCAAACACTTTATGTGGACGGCAGGTAGCCTAGCGGTTAGAGCATTGGGCCAGTAACCAGCAGGTAGCCTAGCGGTTAGAGCATTGGGCCAGTAACCAGCAGGTAGCCTAGCGGTTAGAGCATTGGGCCAGTAACCAGCAGGTAGCCTAGCGGTTAGAGCGTTGGGCTGGTAACCAGCAGGTAGCCTAGCGGTTAGAGCGTTGGGCCGTTAACCAGCAGGTAGCCTAGCGGTTAGAGCGTTGGGTAGGTAACCAGCAGGTAGCCTAGCGGTTAGAGCATTGGGCCAGTAACCAGCAGGTAGCCTAGCGGTTAGAGCATTGGGCCGGTAACCAGCAGGTAGCCTAGCGGTTAGAGCGTTGGGCTGGTAACCAGCAGGTAGCCTAGCGGTTAGAGCGTTGGGCCGTTAACCAGCAGGTAGCCTAGCGGTTAGAGCGTTGGGTAGGTAACCAGCAGGTAGCCTAGCGGTTAGAGCGTTGGGCCGGTAACCAGCAGGTAGCCTAGCGGTTAGAGCGTTGGGCCGGTAACCAGCAGGTAGCCTAGCGGTTAGAGCATTGGGCCGGTAACCGAAAGGTTGCTCGTTTGAAACCCTAAGCAGACAATGTCAAAAAATGTAACCATAATTGCTTCAGGGATGCTGGACAATGGTGACCCTGGCCAATTGACACGTGTGTTAGTACATACTTATACATAGGTGAAATGTAAGCACCCACCAACTAATTATTATTATTATCAGTGGTCTTTGCTAAGCAGCTTTCCCTCTCTGTCTCCAGCTGCGTCTCCAGCTGTGGGAAGCCTACTGCCAGGTGCGCTCTCTCGTCTCCCACCTGCGAGGCAACGACATCACAGACTCGGCCCTGTCCACAGACTCCTCCATGGACGAGTCCTCTGAGACATCCTCAGCCAAGGACGTTCCCATGGGGAGCCTACATGCCAGTCTACTGGAGCTACGCAGACTCACACAGAACCTGCTAGACGGCAATGAGTCCACGGTACGGACCTTTCACACACATATATGAAAAATACTGACCAGATATACTATACACTGAGTGTAAAACATTAGGAACACCTTCCTAATATTGAGTTGCACGGCACCCCCTTTTGCCCCCAGAATAGCCTCAATTAATCGGGCATGGACTACAACATAACTCCAATGCTTCCCACAGTTGTGTCAAGTTGGCTGGATGTCCTTTGGGTGGTGGACCTCTCTTTATACACACAGGAAACTGTTGAGCGTGAAAACCCAGCAGCGTTGCAGTTCTTGAGACACTCAAACCGTTGCGCTTGGCACCTACTACCATACCCTGTTCAAAGGCACCCTCTAAATGGCACACATAACACAATCCATGTCTCAAGCCTTAAAAATGGTTATTTAAACGGTCTCCCCCTCTTCATCTACACTGATTGAAGTGGATTTAACAAGTGACATCAATAGGGATTATAGCTTTCACCTGGATTCACCTGGTCAGTCTGTCATTGAAAGAGCAGGATTTCCTAATGTTTTGTACACTCCGCGTATAGTTCCTCCGTGCATCTAATAAAGAGTGTGAACTATTCGGTACACACTCAAAACAAGCCAAAATTACAATTGAGTGGAAATCACAATATAATGAACCTCTGTGTGTTGTTGTGGTTGTGTGTGAGCAGGGTTCTCGGCGGAGTGACGAGGAGGCTCTAGAGGACCAGGTTCGAAAGCTTGGGGAAGAGCTGAGAGGAGTGAGAGAGCTGTACCAAACAGAGCAGGATAGAACACGGAACAGCCAAGAAGAGGTTCTACAACTCCATAATCAGGTACTACTGCACACAGAGCTTCATCATCGCTGTTGTTCTCCAACAAGATCACTTCAGCACAGCGTTATTATTCAAGCGAGACACATTCGATGGGAATTCTTATTTATGAGGCTGACAATGTGTTTGATAAGGGTTGCTTGTGTCCTGCAGATGGCGACGTTTTCTGTGGAGATGTGCTCTGTACAGGAGGAGAGTGAGCGCATGAGGGCCATGTCTGAAGCACGAGACCCCAGTGAACAGCTCCAAAGTGCTATACAAGACCGAGACGACGCTATTTCCAAGTAAGACCACACAACATAACTCATCATCTGGGCACAACCAAATTGTATGTGCTTCCTGTGTAAAATCACTACCAATGTAATAGACTAGTATATAACAACAATTAGTCTTTTTATATTCTTCTCCAAATAAGCAAGCCAGTCATAAACTCTGATTCAGCGGAATAAGAGCAAAGAGAGATGTTGTCTGTCTCTAAGCTGTATGTCTGTGTGTCTGTCTGCCTTACAGGAAGAAAGTGGTGGAGACGGAGCTGGCCAAGTGTAAGATAGATATCATGTCTCTGAACAGCCAGCTCCTGGACGCCATCCAGCAGAAGCTGAACCTATCACAGCAGCTGGAGGCCTGGCAGGTGGGTCAGAGGTCAGGGAGCATGAGGGGGCACGCTAGGCCACTCATAGTGTGAGCTATTATTTGATTTGATTTAAAAAACACAATTCAGCCACATGTGTATACACTGTATTTAAAATAATCGAGGGTAACACAATAATGTTTAACAACTTATTTCCATTGTTACTGAATGGACTGCCAAATTGAATGGGCTGTCAAACAGATATATATACAGTGGGGCAAAAAAAGTATTTAGTCAGCCACCAATTGTGCAAGTTCTCCCACTTAAAAAGATGAGAGAGGCCTGTAATTTTCATCATAGGTACACTTCAACTATGACAGACAAAATTAGAAAACAAATCCAGAAAATCACATCACATAGGATTTTTTATGAATTTATTTGCAAATTATGGTGGAAAATAAGTATTTGGTCACCTACAAACAAGCAAGATTTCTGGCTCTCACAGACCTGTAATTTCTTCTTTAAGAGGCTCCTCTGTCCTCCACTCGTTACCTGTACTAATGGCACCTGTTTGAACTTGTTATCAGTATAAAAGACACCTGTCCACAACCTCAAACAGTCACACTCCAAACTCCACTATGGCCAAGACCAAAGAGCTGTCAAAGGACACCAGAAACAGAATTGTAGACCTGCACCAGGCTAGGAAGACTGAATCTGCAATAGGTAAGCAGCTTGGTTTGAGGAAATCAACTGTGGGAGCAATTATTAGGAAATGGAAGACATACAAGACCACTGATAATCTCCCTCGATCTGGGGCTCCACGCAAGATCTCACCCCGTGGGGTCAAAATTATCACAAGAACGGTGAGCAAAAATCCCAGAACCACACGGGGGGGGGGGGGGGGGCCTAGTGAATGACCTGCAGAGAGCTGGGACCAAAGTAACAAAGCCTACCATCAGTAACACACTACGCCGCCAGGGACTCAAATCCTGCAGTGCCAGACGTGTCCCCCTGCTTAAGCCAGTACATGTCCAGGCTCGTCTGAAGTTTGCTAGAGAGCATTTGGATGATCCAGAAGAAGATTGGGAGAATGTCATATGGTCAGATGAAACAAAAATATAACTTTTTGTTAAAAACTCAACTCGTCGTGTTTGGAGGACGTAGAATGCTGAGTTGCATCCAAAGAACACCACACCTACTGTGAAGCATGGAGGTGGAAACATCATGCTTTGGGGCTGTTTTTCTGCAAAGGGACCAGGACGACTGATCCGTGTAAAGGAAAGAATGAATGGGGCCATGTATCGTGAGATTTTGAGTGAAAACCTCCTTCCATCAGCAAGGGCATTGAAGATGAAACGTGGCTGGGTCTTTCAGCATGACAATGATCCCAAACACGCCGCCCGGGCAACGAAGGATTGGCTTCGTAAGAAGCATTTCAAGTTTCTGGAATGGCCTAGCCAGTCTCCAGATTTCAACTCCATAGAAAATCTTTGGAGGGAGTTGAAAGTCAGTGTTGCCCAGCAACAGCCCCAAAACATCACTGCTCTAGAGGAGATCTGCATGGAGGAATGGGCCAAAATACCAGCAACAGTGTGTGAAAACCTTGTGAAGACGTACAGAAAACGTTTGACCTCTGTCATTGCCAACAAAGGGTATATAACAAAACTTTTGTTATTGGCCAAATACTTATTTTCCACCATAATTTGCAAATAAATTTATTAAAAATCCTACAATGTGATTTTCTGGATTTTTTTTCTCATTTTGTCTGTCATAGTTGAAGTGTACCTATGATGAAAATTACAGGCCTCTCTCATCTTTTTAAGTGGGAGAACTTGCACAATTGGTGGCTGACTAAATACTTTTTTGCCCCACTGTGTGTATGTATATGTGTATATATATATATATATATATATATACATATATATATATATATATATAACAGATATGAATATGTATCTGAATGACAACATGTATAAATGACATTCACACAGTAATTATCATTCTTAATCTGTACTGTATTTTATTCATTAAATAAGAGTATACTAGCGGACTGAAAATGTGTGTATGGTGATCTTTTCCACACCACATCCTGTCCTCTCCTCTAACTTACCACTGTCCTGTGTGTGTGTGTGATAACATGTACAATACTGTACGTACTCTGAGTCGCCAATTTACACAAGTGTCTAAGGAACTAATACACTCCTCAATGAAACCTCAATGAGTTTCAACCATGGGTTTTCATTGAACATACTGCAAACAATTAAGCAAGTAGGACGAGTAGCTAGCTAACTAAATTGAGGACTCAGTGTATGACTTTCCCTTCCCATCCTCACCCGTAACTAGCAGCTCTTTCCTCTCTCTTTCCCTGGCTGCAGTTTGCATCCTCAGGGCTCTTTACTGTGTGGCTCTTGTGGTTTCTGATCTAGTGGCCTTTCTCAGCTTCCGTACCACCCTTTCTCCCCTGTGGTACCCCCCTCCTGCCTTAGAGGTGAGCCTAGGTGTGCCATCTCGGCCTGATCCTGTCCTGTGCCACTCTTCCATACCATGCTGAGCCATTCCATGCCATGGCCTGCTGAATCAACAGAAATGCGCTCACCCATTCTAACCCATTTGATCACCCAATACCAGCCACTTCCATGCCAATCTGTCACGCCTTCCTTCTCTTCTCTAAAAACCCTTGTCCTCTTTAACATCCCCTCACATTCCCTTTATCTCTCTGTCGCTCTACTGTGCTCACACCCTCTCTCTCTCTGTCACTCATTCATTCTGTCTTTCTCTCTCTTAGGATGATATGCACAGTATGATTGATCAGCAGCTCATGGAAAAGCACCAGGAGGAGTGGAGGGTGACCCCCTACTCCCTCGCTGGGTCCTCCGGGGGCCCCTCCGGCCAGTCCTCCAGACGAGCCCATCGCCTCTCCGATGGAGACAAGTGGCTCTTTTCCTTCTTCAAAAAGAACTGAGCGCCTCTGGACTGGCCCGAGTAGGCAAGAGAGAGAGAAAAATAATAATTCAAATAGAGTGCAGAGGTAGAGGAAAATAAAGGCAAAGACTGAGTGGCAGTGATACACACTATCAGATGGGGGGGGCTAAAGATGTTCAAGGGTCATTTTGCACTTTATCTGTCCCATCATGTCCTACCTTAAAGATGTTGAAACAGAGAATTAAGGCACTTAAAGAAGGAGTGAGCAACACTGTTAGGGCTCACTCACACCAGTAGTGCTTTCTGGCCGAGAGTACTTGGCACCTCTGAACGTAATTTGAGAACCGAGTGCGCACCGGTTTTACATGTGGGAAATGTCGGCAGTCAGACATCTATAGCGGGTGGTCCCTAAAACACAGTGCACTGAACGATCGACAGATGAACGCTAGATCCACATTAGACCCACATTCAGTGTGATGTGTGCGAGCGCTTACACATCCAAAGGCCTTGGCTCCCATCCCATAAACACCCATTTGGCTTACATATATTTCAAAGAGGACGGTTCCCTAGCAGTGCCGCCCAGTGTCTCTACCCCACTTCCAAAACCCCAGACTGGGAGTGTACGTATACAGTAGGGCTGGCTCCTGTGCCCTGCCACATGCCAAGGTGTCTGGGGAGGGTGTTCAATACGGGACTCACCAAGGCGTTGGGGTGGAGGGATTAGGGCAGTGGGACAGGGATCTGGGTAAGGGAAAATTAATTGAGGGACAAGAACCAGCCTCTGGGTGGGAAGCAGCATTGTTACAGCTAACTCTGACATGTTCTCAGGTTTATTCATATATTCAGGGATTTACAAAGAGGCCTTATTCCCAATCAATCCAATGGATGGATTTCTTTCGGTTGGTATGCACTTCACAATTATGGTCGTGCCATAGCATTGGTTAATAGAGTTAACACAACACACCAAATGTCCATCCTTGAATATCACTGAAGTATAAATGAATAGATCAAGCCACAGTAAATCCATAAACATAGCACTTTATGCATATCAATCATAAGTTTACCTCAAATACTCAATACTAACTGAGCAACCAGTGCATGACCAAGGGAGAGTTACATTTACCAAGCACTGAATGTATGAAAACCAGCCTATCTAAAGTGATTATAGGACTGTTTCAGGTCCATGGACATTTCTACACAGGCCTCTTGTCAGTCTCTGACGTCTGAATAAATCTCTGGGCCGCTGGCGTTAGCTGCAGCCTCTATCCAGGTGGGCTTTTTCTACAGTTAAGAATGTCACGTTTTGCGTACGTTTGACGTACAAAAAGTATTTTCAAACATTGTCTGTACAATGGCCATCATCATGTATATTCCTCCTAGCTGACCAAATCCTCCGAACTGTTTACATTAGTTTGAGAAAGGAGAAGTCTAAACGGTCTCTCAATACGTCTGCAGTGCCTAACTTTGGCAAGTCAAAGGCATCCATATTGTGCTACAGTTAATTGTCAAATTACCATTAATTGGAACACAAATGTAGATGATATTGATTTAGTAACCTACTCAGTCAGGTACCACCAATCCAGTTTCACAGGTAAACCTATTGACAGGGCCTACAGAGTGCTTTAGCTATACTATCACAGTAATATAGAAGGTCTACTGCCATTCCCATTGGTTCAAAGTTTATGATAGTGGACACTTCATTTTCAAGCTTCCATAATGGCCAGACAAACAGTCACCTCCAAAATGATTGGCACCCTTGATAAAGATGAGCAAAAAATACAGTATAAAATGAATAATACAAAAATTGTTTGCTCAATAATTGTGAAAATATATTATTTTGTAGAAAATATTTTGTTCAACAAGTAATTAACAAAAAATCTCAAAAAGATAGGTGTCGGAATTATTGGCACTATTTTCAATGCGTTGTGCACCCTCTTGTGAGGATAACAGCACTTATCCTTTTTCTATAATATTTTATGAGACCATTCCTCCATACAGGATCATTCCAGGACCTTGAAAGATTCATCCACATTTTACAGTAGGTACAAGGTTCTTTTCTGCATATGCATCCTTCATTCGAGGCCAAACCCACCACTGGTGTGCGTGGCCAAAGAGCTCAGTTTTAATCTCATTCAACCATAGCACCCGGTTCCTATTCAAGGGCCAATGCCATTTAACAAACTCCAGGCATTTACATTTGTTGGTTGCTCTCAATAAAGGAAGTGGCGTTTAATTGTATATTTGGAGACTTGGTGACCCCAAGACGCGACCAAGTTCGGTCATTCTCCAACTGTGGCCCTTGGACTTTTTTTTGCCTCCCAAACCGTCTTCCTCAATGTGCGTAGTACAAAATACACTTGGGTCTTACCAGGCAAGTTTACCACTGTTCCAGTGGTTTTAAACGTATTCATTGTGCCCATAATAGTGGTATATTGGAGTTTTCAGTCGTTTTTTTGTACCATTGCCTGATTTATGAAAGTCAACAGCCATTTGCCTTTCCTCATGGTGATGGATGACAAAGGGATTTTACATGTTTGTTACCTCATTTTTCTACCCCAGTGAAACAGGAAGCCATGGAAGGCCACAACACAGTTCCTTTAACTGAGATTAACTTAAACAAGTAGAATGATAATGCAATCTTTAGGGGTGCCAATCATTTTGACACATAATTATTTATTTTTTTACTGGAGCAATATTGTATTAGTATGTTCCTTTTTTGCATACAATATAGCTTAGTATTTGTTTTATTTACACATGTTTTTTGCTCATCTTTATCAAGGGTGCCAATCATTTTGGAGGTGACTGTATCTGTGACTCCATATTTGTAGAGTGTGTGTGTCGATAAATGTGATGCGTCTGAACTGTCCCGGCGTGTTTAAGAAGGAGACTGGCACAGTCCTCGGACCTCTGTCTATGTATGGAAAGTCATATCTAGAGCCCCTGCGCAAACCTATGCAGATGTCTTCTCGCCATCTCAGTTGGTAAGGTTGTTGGTTAGGATCAACCCAAAGAATTATTATTTTTAAAGAGTTGAGAGTAGGTTTGGATGAAATCAATATATTTATAAATGCATACCTTTTTCAATGGAAATCTCGTATTTTTTGTTGTTTTAAAAAACTTTCATTGCTCACGTATTTTTATTTTGTGTTTTGAGTGTTTACATGCAAATTGGGATCTCTGCGGAAAGGGAGGGGAGGGGTGATGTGGAGGAGGGTGAAGATTATAAGTTCTACATGTGACTGTTCAGTTCTGTCTTTGTAATAAGTCATTCTAACTTTCACGTAATTCACTGAATGTTGTCGAAGTTTGAGTTATACTCAAGTCTACCGATTTTTTTGATTCAGAGGTTGTCATCAGGGTTGGGTTCAATTCGAATTGAGAGCAGTCAATTCAGGAGGTAAACTACAATTACAGTTTAAATAATCAAAAGAAGGGCAGTTATTTTCAATGACTTCTCAATAAATTGAAAAAAAGTTCAAGCTATTTATTTCAAAAGTTTTTACATTTAATAATTCAAAATCACTTCCTGAATTGACTACCTTCAATTTGAATTGAGCCCAGCCAGGCTGCAAAAACAAACTCATTATCTAGATAAAAGAGCGATGTCTGCCTTTCTGTCTGTTGTCTAAGCAAGTGTGGGTTGGGCAGGGGTCCAGGTGGGTCGTTAGCTTACATTTTTAGTGCATTGCAAAATTATAAATTATAAATTATATTTTATATATATATATATATATATATATATATATATATACACACATTTTGGGGAATGGAAAAACACTTTGAGTGTAAACTTTAACAACTAAAACCAAATAGAAAGTATGTAGAAAAGATAAGGGACCTATATATTTTTAATAATACTCTAGTCTTTGAGAACTTGGAATCAACAAAATAAAAGCCCCCATTGATTTTGTTATAATGTTTGAGCATATGAACACAGCATTAGCCATGTCCAAATGTGTAGAATTGCAGAATATTTGCAGTAAAAACTGCAAAACATTTCTGTCAGCTCCATGGCAAAATGTATAGAATTGCAGAAAGATTGGCTTTAAAACAGCAATATTCGATTAGGCTCCATGAAGAATTGCAGGAAATTAGTTTTAAAATGGCATTTTATTTCATCTCCATGGCAAGATGTATAGAATTGCAGGACATTTGGTCTGTATGTTTTTGCACCGCTCAACCCTTAGGGTGGGTCGCGACTCAAAAGACACCTCAATTAGTGGGTCATGAAGTAAAAAGGTTTGGGAATCCGTGTCTAAGCAGCTGTGGTGTTGTATTGATCTGAGAAGGATGGTTAAGTGGGTCTAACACCAGGAGCCAGTCAGCTCTGATAGGCACTGACTAGCTGCATGATTATAGTGGATATTAAGCCAACCACACACAGTTAGACTGCAGCCTCAGAACTGAGTGATGACAAGTTATTCTGCATGCTAAATTAGGGTTGGTTGAACCTGGATCAAACATGAACTTATATTACGAACGGGATCAAACAACACTTATGACCAGAATGTAAGTTTTCTCATGTAGTAATTTGTAATGTAACAGGCCAGAGGTCTTGAACTCAGCCTCATGGCCTGTTGTCACCAGAGGGGTATACTACGAAGTAAATTCCATGGCTTAGGCAGCTAATTTGGCAACCAAATATTCTGAAATAACTCACACAAAAAAATAGAAAGATGAGCATAAAATGGGCACAGTCTAATTAACTTAACCAAAAACACATATCTAAGATTTGCTTTCTTAATGGAGCAGAAAATCAATAGTTATTTGTGGTTGTTTATCAAAGTTAGTTGGTCAATTCATGAATCCTTCTTTGTCGTATAGACCTCCGGTGTTCCTGGGCGTGGCCTCTGGTAGAAAAGTTTGGCCGTTCTGTTCATTCAGAGGGGATACGTTCAAGAGCTCTGGCCTGCTAGTTACTTACATCCATGTTATAGTTTTTTCAGTGTAAAGTTATGTACTCTTCATGTATATGTTATGTCCAAAATTACTGTCATTTGTATTGTTTTAATTTTCTATTTGAATACTCTTTTTAAAGTCTGTCTCCTGTCCTCAATCTTACTGTTAATCAGCCTGAATGCTGTGGGAAGAGTTGTTCTCCTGCGTTGAGTGTTTGTGTGTCTGTGTGTGCACGTTGTGTAAAAAACAGACATTCCATGGAGTGTGTCACCTGCTTGTCCTTATGGGTCATGTTCTTTGGAATTTCACTTCATCTCAGTGTTTGTCCTTTTTCATTCACCAATGACAAACATTGTTTGGGTTGCCAAACTATTTGGAACCTTTGAAAATAAGTCATTGACCATGGTCATTTGGGGGAGTAAATGTGGGAATCTGTGGGTCTGGATTCTTTTTGTATCAGTACACCCATTTCCCCCCTGACTCACCACCATAGGGTAAGAAACATAGCTTTCTGTCAACCTCATTATTGGACAAGCTTCAATAATGACACCGTTGCCATTTAGCCTTCATAAATGAATGTGGTACTGAACTTAAACAGCTGCCCCTTTCTCTCCTGACACATTAAAGCTTTTCTGTAATGGTAAGGGACTATATACCCTGCTCCAGTCAATTGAATATGGATAATGCACACTGTTGTAAGAGTAATATTTATGTCATTAAATAAGATGACTTTAATGTAGTCTTGACACTAAAAGGCACGGTCTCAGATCACAAGTGAACTTAGTAACAAAGACAGTTTGAAATGGTAAGTGATAATGACACACAGCTATGTGATTTGACACAGGTTACATATGCATAAGTATTTACGCATACTCGTTCAAATATTGTACATATGACAAACTAGTTTTTCTATACCGAGGACACTTTCATAAAGAGGTACATAATGTTTATGATGGGGCTGGAAATGTAAAAGAGTATGGTTTTATATTCATAGTAAATTACTATTTTTAGTATTGGGGTAAAAATATCCAAAACACTAACTCAGAATGGATTTTTATAGCAATTTTTCAGGGGAAATCATGCATCCAATTAATGTTTCTATATGTGGCGGCCACTGAAAAAATACATGGGGACAGAAAGTATCTTGGTAGTGTTAGTACTTACTTTGGCTTCTCTCCGTGTAGAGAAAAACACCATTTACCATGCCACTCATTCTAAGTAAATGAATAATTACACTGAGTTCATATAGTTTCATTGTGGTCAACAACAAAATAAAACAGCTAAGACACATTCAAGTGGCACAATTCCTCCATAGTTTTATTCACAAAAAGCAAGAAGTTCAAAACAAATCAAGGCCAAGCTTCAAATCATTGACAAAAGAGAGCAGTCATTATGTCAAATATTTCTTTTAAAACGTTTATTGATTAAATTCATGTAGGGAAATTGAATAGTACATCTCTTTTCTCCAGTGTACAGCCAACCACTGCTGATAAGTGTGTTTCAACCATAGCACACGAGGCATGTCAATACATGCACAGTTGTGAGTGTATGTTCTATATACTGAATATAAACACATTTTTTATATACACAATGAATAGAAATCATACAGTTAGATTTGATATCATTTCTCCACTGCCTGGCATGCGTCACCCAACACCCAGATTGTGGCACTGTCACGTGCCCCGCCCCAATGGTCGTCTGGTTAGGGTCACAGATTTCCCAACTCCACATCATGACCACCTCAGCTATCCTCAAGCAGAGGAATAGGTATTCGGGGGGCCCGGATGTGTGTAGGAGGGCTGAGGCCAGGGATTCCATTTCTCCATCACTAATGGTCCCCCATAGCAGACCCTCAGAGAGGAACCTGTCACACCGCCCGCCTGCCACACACTCAAGCGGAACACTGGATAGTAACACTTCAGTTGAATGGGTAACCAGATTGTGACAAGTCCTAGATAAAAACCTGACACGACCAGGCATAAACATGTTTACAGTTCAGAATATTTTGCAAGCTGAAAATCCTGGACAATTTATGAATACTACATGCATGTCAGATAACATATACATACCCCTTCAAACAAAGTGTTTCGTGTTAAACACACTAACCAGTTTGCACCGGTACAGGGTTAGTGCACTGACTCCCATTTCCTGTCAACACAGTCCTGGCACAAACCAAATTCACCCTGTAATGATGATAAAGATGTCCAATATCATTACAATAACCCACAAGTGACCAAAGCTAAGGGGTTTGAATCCATAGCTGTGAAGAGGTGCTGATATGAGGGTGTTTGGTGCATGGGAATAGGGAGGCCTGTGGCTGAAGTGTGGTTAGAGCAGCGCTGGGCTCCCCCCCGCTGCCCGAGAGTTACCTAGGCCTTAACCCAAAACGACTACGCCCAGTGGGCCTCTATCACAACAGTCCAACAGGGAGAGCCAAAGAACTCACTTTTCATTCACATCACATATTGGCAGTATCATTGTTAAAAAAAAGAAAAAAAAAAAAAGTGGAAGATTTTCTTTTAAAAGCAAACTTAGTGCACAATAAGACTGCAGTGAGTGGTAGATGGCAGAGCATTGTGTCCCCGGGCCATGGGAGTGGTTCACTGCTCTGACCAGCTCTGAAAACAGGTCGTTGGCTGATCGATCAACATTACTGTAGGACAAAGGGGAGGAGAAAAAGCTTGGCAAAAAAAAATTGAAAAAATAAACTAAGAAGATAGTCACCAATTGTGTCCATTGGATTGGTTGCTAAAGGGTGCCCATCAATCATCATCATCATCTTTCCCCATTAAGTCAAAAACAAATTAGTTCATGATCAGTTGCTGTGAACCATGGTAAATAAAGGTGTCTGAAAAGTCAAAATAAAAATGTACAAAAGGTTGTGAATCCCTTCCCTCATACCCCATCCAGTTTTTCATTTTTACCCCTGTTCCAACTGACCCCCACCCCCCAAAAAATGTATCATCCGAAAAAGATAGTCCTCCTCTTCAGGTGCAGAGTTTCACTTGACTCGTAATGTCCCGTGTGAAGTGGAATGACAAGGAGAAAATAGATACGAATGTAAGAACATTTGTATACGCATATAGAAATCAGAGCATTATGGCCGTCAGTTTTCAGCTTGCAGATCCTTCAAGAAAGGAGAATCTCTTAAATATTGCCCATCTGCTGAATTCCAAATAAAACTTGATCTGACTAATATAATCTGTACATTTTTAGTTAAGTCTTCATGATTTGTTTGTTCGTTCAAAGGGGACCGTTTTAATTTCTTTTTTTCATTGTATATTTATTAAATCTATCTTAATTTAGATGCTTGGAGTCCCATCCCGTGTGCCGTCTCTGAGGCGGACGCTGGTGGTCTTTGTGATTGGGGTTTGAGTTCGCTAGCAGCACTTTTTCTTTCGTTTACTGTTCTTGGAGAGTTTGACCACATCATTCTGTTGCTGCTGCTGCTGCTTGGCCAGCACCTCCTTCTTGGCTCTTAGCACTAACTCTGTGATGCAGTTAAACATCTGTGGGGAAATGACAAAAAACACGCTGAACACAATCAACTAACATTTTTAGGATGAGAGCTTGTTTTCTTTCCCTCCACTAAAAGCAACAACCTCACCTTCAAGCCCATGTCCCATGAACAACTCCACCCCTTCAACGTTCCCCTACTTATACCAGAGGACCCCTGACCCACCTCTTCAACATTGATGTTCTCTTTTGCACTTGTTTCAAAGAGGTTGATGCCCATCTGCTCTGCAAACTTCTGTGCATCAGTCGTCTCCACCACCTTTGAGTTGGGATCATCGTTCTTGTTTCCCACTGAGGAAGAATACGAATAGGAAGACCATTTGAGCTTTCTCAACTCCAAGTAGGGACTATAAAGTCTGTTTTATTACTTCCCAAATTCCAGTCAGCATTTTCCCAAATTCCTCAATTTTCCCAATTTTTTTTGCTCTGAAAATGATGCAGAAAGTAAGAGAACCACGTGAACCCCCACACATGCAGACAAATTAATACATTTTTCTAATTACTTAAAAAAAAAAAATTAAAAAAAATGTTTCACTAAGTTAATCATATCTTTGAATATTTTGTTTTAATGTCTGGACAGATTTCATAAGGCCTTACGCAATGGTCCCTGATGCAACAACACTGCACTGGGTAAAGGTCATTGAAACAGGTGGACTGGACTCACCTAATATTCGACACACATCATCACAGTTCTGGTTGATTTCATGTAGCCATCGTTTTACATTGACAAAGGACTCGGCACTCGTGACATCATATACCACTATGACCCCATGCGTTCCCCTGTAGTATCTGGAGAGAAAGAGAAGTCAGCATTTTGACACATTTCATGTCCACTAGGGGGAGCCCAACTCAAAGAACTGCCAGAATAAAGGCAACACTTGAATAAATGACAGATATATTGAAAGCAAGTTCTTCCACACAGCTGTGATTCCTGAGCTAATTAAGCAATTAACATCATCATGTTTAGGGTAATGTATAAAAGATTGCCCAGTTGCCCATCATTTTGCCTAGATGGGATCTCAGTGAGTTTGGGGGGTCTCGAAGAAGCCTAGGGTGTTTGTTTCAACAGGTCAACACCATTGAACACTTATGGGAGATTCTGGAGCGACGCCTGAGACAGCATTTTCCACCACCATTTTAGGATGGTATTTCCTTTATTTTGGCAGGTATCTGTATTACAAACACACATGAGATTTTCAATCAATCCCAACAAACTGATGTTAACAAAGCCAAAAGTATGCTTGAAGGACTACCCATTCTCACATGAAGTAGAAATGCTTCCTTTTGATCCCATAGAGCAGGGTTCCCCCAGTAGATGGCCCGCGGGACATATTTAGTGATTTGTTCTTGGACATAAGACTATAAATCACCAGTAAATGAATTCAGTCATTTTAATACAGGAAATCTGTTCAAGTATTCCCACGCATAAAGAGAGAGACATATGTGATCATATCTCAATGTAATCAAGGTTTGAAATTATTCTGTTTTTTGTCAAATACTATCTGTTATTGCGGTCAATGTGCAGTATACAAATTATTTATATCCATGTTCCAGCCCATGACCATCCGCTGAAGGAACGAATCGTCCCATGGTTGAATGGAATTGGGGATAGACGCAGACCTGTTCCAATAAATGGCACAATATAACAATAATCTACTTCCTTTGGTCGCCCTCTAACAGCCAACATGAACTGAAAGCCTATTACATATACACAGACTCCACATGCTGCTTGGAGTTCAATAATCCCTACTAGTGTCCTGAAATCATGAGAGCAGGAAGGGGTGTGTCTGAGGCAGGGTAGGGCAGCGGTCGGCAGGAAACCGGAGCTGATGCTTATCACAGGAATATGACAGACAGATATACATGGAGGGAAAGGCAGACATGCAAGTAGAGGACAGCCACAGTATTCATGAAAACCTGCCCCCCCCCCCCCCCATGTCTGAAAAGTAGGCCACAAAAAGAGGGGGCATCCCCCCTCTGACTGCAGTGCACCACACAATATACAGCTTTCAAAGGGGTGTGTGTGTGTGTGAGATTGCATTGGCCAGACAGAAGCTTTGTCTGTCACACACAGCCCAGCAGTAACGGACCAGTCAGCGGGGCGTTCTGCACAGATGAATGGAGAACCAGAAACACGCAACAGGCACAGGGGCAAGACTCCCAGTCCCTCCACCACACACACACACTCCCAGTCCCTCCACCACACACACACACAGGCTGCTGTCCACTACGAAGACATATATTCAGACAGACATATGGCAGCTATGGACTGTGACTGACAGACATAAGGCTAAACACACCCTGGCTGGGCTGACCACTGAAATGCACTTAGGCCTAATGAGGCACCATGACACTACTTCTCCACAACCCAGCAGCACCCGCCACCTCCCTCCTCACACAGCCAGCCAGGTTTCCAGAAACACACACGGCATTCTGTAGACTTGTAGGAGGTTTTCCCACAGGAAAACCAGCAGCTCTGTTTGAGGGCAATTCGGCATATTTTCTAGAGGGTTTTGAGAAAAAAATTATACAAATCAATAGGTTCAAATGCCTCCCTTTCTCAAAACCTTATTTTTTTTTGAGTGAATGGCGGCAAGGTTTCTACTTTCTCCACTCTTTCATAGTCCCAGGCAATCAAAGCCAAACAGTGTCAAAGATCTATACAGTCCTCGTCAAAGTCCAAAGGGGTGAATAGTTTTTAGACGCTGTGCTGTCCATGTCAAACTGAGTGGTGTGAGTGAGATGGTTGTAAGGTGCTGTAATGAGGACAAGCTCACAGACCTTTAGTCCACCTTCCTGAGAGACGGCATTCTTGTTCATAAACACAGACTACTCATCACTACGAGAGGTCGAGCGTTTAATCGGCATGGCCGATTAATTACGACCGATTGCAAGTGTTCATAACAATCGGTAATTGTCATTTTTGGATGCCGATTATGGCCGATTACATTGCACACCACGTGGAGACTGAGTGGCAGGCTGATCACCTGTTACGCGAGTGCAGCAAAGAGCCAAGGTATGTTGCTAGCTAGCATTAAACTTATCTTATAAAAAACAAATCAATCTTAACATAATCACTAGTTAACTCAACATGGTTGATGATATTACTAGTTTAACTAGTTTTTCCTGCGTTGCAAATAATCAATGCAGTGCCTGTTAATTTATCATCAAATCACAGCCTACTTCGCCAAACGGGTGATGATTTAACAAGCGCATTCGCGAAAAAAAAGCACTGTCGTTGCACCAATGTACCTAACCATAAACAGCAATGCCTTTCTTAAAATCAATACACAAGTATATTTTTTTAAAACCTGCATACTTAGTTAAAATAAATTAATGTTAGCAGGCAATATTAACTAGGGACATTGTGTCACTTCTCTTGCGTTCTGTGCAAGCAGAGTCAGGGTATATGCAGCAGTTTGGCCTAACAAAGACCATAATTAATTTGCCAGAATTTTACATAATTATGACATAACATTGAAGGTTGTGCAATGTAACAGCAATATTCAGACTTAGAGATGCCACCCGTTAGATAAAATACGGAACGGTCCCGTATTTCACTGAAAGAATAAACGTTTTGTTTTCTAAATGATAGTTTCTGGATTTTACCATATTAATGACCTATGGCTCGTAATTTCTGTGTGTTTATTATATTATTATTAAGTCTATGATTTGATATTTTATAGAGCAGTGTGACTGAGCGGTGGTAGGCAGCAGCAGGCTCGTAAGCATTCATTCAAACAGCACTTTCCTGAGTTTGTCAGCAGCTCTTTGCAATGTTTGAAGACCAGCGCTGTTTATGACTTCAAGCGAATCAATTCCTGATATTAGGCTGGCAATACTATAGTGCCTAGAAGAACATCCAATAGTCAAAGGTATATGAAATACAAATGGTATAGAGAGAAAGTCCTATAATTACTATAATAACTATAACCTAAAACTTCTTAAGTGGGAATATTAAAGACTCATGTTAAAAGGAACCACCAGCTTTCATATGTTCTCATGTTCTGAGCAAGGAACATATTAAACATTAGCTTTTTAACATGGCACATATTGCACTTTTACTTTCTTCTCCAACTGTGTTTTTGCATTATTTAAACCAAATTGAACACGTTTCATTATTTATTTGAGACTAAATTGATGTATTATGTTAAGTGAATTTTTAAGTGTTCATTCAGTATTGTTGTAGTTGTCATTACTATTATAACAATAAAATAAAAATATTGGCCGGCTTTTTTTTTTGGGGTCCACCAATAAATCGGTATCGGTGTTGAAAAATCATAATCGGTCGACCTCTAATCACTACACCTATTTCTCATGACAGAGAGGAGAATGGCTGGGCACACTCATCCACTTCAGCTTAGAAAGTCCTCGCTTGAGAGGAGATACCAGCCATAGTTCAAAAACGAATATGAATTCAGAGAGGAATGTCTTCCAATTCTGTTTTTGCTTATAATTTGTGTCCACAATTGAAAAAAAGGCAATGACGTGACCATATTCCACTTGGCACATTACTAGAAAAAAAAGATGCATCTGACAGCCAGCTCAATATCGGTGTCCCAAGAAACCCAGACTCCACAGGAGTAATTATCTGTCAAACATGCAGCCAAAGTACACAACGGACAGAAAATGTGAAGATTGAGAGTGACGGCAAGGACAAGGGAAAAATGAAATTCCATTGGTACAAATGAAGTAAATATCACAAGGTGAAGCAAATCAATGGGGATGATACCCAAGTGAGAGAGGCATTGAGCTCCAATCTTTACAGTCCTATAATTCTGTGTGACTAAAACACACCTGTTACTAAAATGTGTAATTAGGCTCTGTGGAGAATTCCATCAGTTTCCAAAAAGAGCACAGGTGTTATTTTAAATGTCTTTGAGAAGTACTTGCTCAAACCATCTTAAAAAGTTGGCCTTGTAAAATATCCCCTAAATATCAGTTGACGTGTTAGAATGTTGCATGGTCAATGGGGCATGTGTGAGTCTTGCTAACAGCCCAGTGTGAAAGTGAAAGTGAGCGTTGCCTCTGCCAGTACTTACGTGGAGGTGATGGTGCGGAAGCGCTCCTGTCCTGCCGTATCCCAGATCTGCAGCTTCACCTTCTCCCCATTGATCACCACTGTCCGGATCTTGAAGTCCACTCCAATCGTGGTGATGTAACTACCTGCAAACACACACACACACAAACAGGTTATAAGACCCAGTGTTTGATTTGCAAGGCAAGTACTCACTGTACACAGTGCGAGTTGGACAGTTGTTCAAATTCAACAGACCAAATGACTCATAACCTGCTAGGTGGGGTTAGGAGTAACATGTACACTTACCTGAAAATGTGTTGTCTGCAAACCGCAGGAGGAGACTGCTCTTCCCCACTCCTGAAAAGGACAGGTTGAGTCAGGTTAAAAAGGCTTACAATAAGCTAGGCAGGAGATGTGATTTCTTACCACCCTTTAGTTATAACAGTTAGGCTACACAGAGGTTTCTAGAAGTAAGCTCATTTGAAAGAAGATTTAGATTTTTCTAAGTTTGTGTTGTTTTGTAAACATATGTTTGCCACTGCCACCAAGGAGTTCAGATTTCCACAGCTCTTTTTCTCTAATCATAAAATGGCCAGGAAGAATAACAGAGGTACATAACCACCTACAACTAGGCTGGTGTGTCTCCTGACCTCTTTGGTATAGGTCAATTAACACAGTCAGACAGCTAGCCCTTGACAGCAGGCACTCAGACAAATACATGTTATCTAGTGTAGCCTTGTATAAGGACAGTGATAGCTGAACTCTGCATAACCTTTAGTAGGTTAAAGATCACAATAACACAGAGGTATAGTTTTGATACAAATGATGCAGGTCAGGTACAGACCATAACATCCCGGGACGGTTTTGCTAATGACTTTGTACTGCCAACCAATAAGCAATGAGATAACACATTCAGCGAAATCCAAGAGGAACAGACAGGTGGCTAGTTAACCATCGGGTGAGTTGGCAAAACTGTCAGAGCTGAATTGTGAGTCCAGGAGGAGGGACTAACAGCTCAGATCAGTTGCTACCGGAAGGTAATGTGATCGTGTCTGGCTGCGGTTGATTGGTCCCGAATTAAAAGCCCATCAAAAAACAAATCCCTCTGATCGCTCTCTGGAGTCTCGTTCGTTTACCAGACTCAACATTACTGGCAGCTACAAGAAACAGAGATAGTGTACTTTATGTGGGTGGAATATCATTTAAACAATACTGTCACCTGTCAGGCCACTAACAACCACATCAAAGACAAGTACAACTCTCATGAGCCTAACATTCACACAGAGAGCATCTGGGGAATCCCAGGGCTCTACTGCATCACACATTCCTACCCGTTGATGTCCAATCAGGGGGATAATAAGAGTTCAGTCATGCTCTACCAGCTACCCAGACAAAGCAGAACCAGATCACCATATAGGCCATGTCATTATCATCTTTTAAAAATCAGGCCGTTGTATGCCAGGAAAACCAAGCTTTGTTTTGAATGATGGACTGGACAGTCTAGTCAGTCAGTCAGTAGGGCCGGGACGATACCCGTATTGCGATACTCGATAGTATCATGGCAAGGGAACAAAAACACAGAGCAGATTTTACTTCTTTAAGAAAACAGCCTTACTGTTGGAAACAAATCATTAGGTTGTCATCCAGAGTAACATTTTTGTTTTTCAAGCTAAAGCACACAATATTTTCCATACAGTAGGTTGTTAAAGGACCAAAGAGTTATCTGCTTCGTGTTGCCATGGATAAAAATATATCGCAATACTGGTATCGTCCCGGCCCCATCAATCAGTCTTGATAACAGGGATTCCTAATCAATGACGGAGTGAGTCGAGAAGAAACCAGTTGAAGCTCTGGTACCTGGCATGTCCACATCTGGTCTTACTGGTAAAACATCCCTCAGTGATACTTGGGAAGACTTATCAGTGCAGCCCTGTCTTTGAAGGAGTACTTAGCAGTCATATTAGGTACCTGTGGTGAAGACATAGGCCATTGCCTGCTCACTTGTAAAAACGACTGTCCAGGGCAATAAGCAAAAGCCACAAAATACAGTACATGTTATTCAAATCCTCAAATACTATATTTAGGCAAGGTAACAAAGGTGAAGAACAGTAGCCTGGGTGGGTGCTAGTTGGTTTCTGCTTAGTTGTTGTCATGCAAAACACTAGCTACAGGTGAGGTGGACCTCCGTCAGTCCAAATACTGGTTTTCCTTGACTCTCATTTGAGCATTGGTTTCAATCTTCCCTGAATCTCATAACAGCGGTACCAATACTGGTTCCAGATTGCAGCCAAGGGGACACAGCACCCGGTGTGTCTGTGGTAGTAAAAGGGCTGCTGTCTTTCCCACTATTGTGATCAGCCAGCAGATGAGATAGTGCCAGGACTGGGAGTGTCAATGGCTGAAAGGATCTTTACCATCAACATGATTGTGGAGTTGGAAATGCAATGTTGTTTGTAGATGTACAGTGCCATGCGAAAGTATTCGGCCCCCTTGAACTTTGCGACCTTTTGCCACATTTCAGGCTTCAAACATAAAGATATAAAACTGTATTTTTTTTGTGAAGAATCAACAACAAGTAGGACACAATCATGAAGTGGAACGACATTTATTGGATATTTCAAACTTTAACAAATCAAAAACTGAAAAATTGGGCGTGCAAAATTATTCAGCCCCTTTACTTTCAGTGCAGCAAACTCTCTCCAGAAGTTCAGTGAGGATCTCTGAAGGATCCAATGTTGACCTAAATGACTAATGATGATAAATACAATCCACCTGTGTGTAATCAAGTCTCCGTATAAATGCACCTGCACTGTGATAGTCTCAGAGGTCCGTTAAAAGCGCAGAGAGCATCATGAAGAACAAGGAACACACCAGGCAGGTCCGAGATACTGTTGTGAAGAAGTTTAAAGCCGGATTTGGATACAAAAAGATTTCCCAAGCTTTAAACATCCTAAGGAGCACTGTACAAGCGATAATATTGAAATGGAAGGCGTATCAGACCACTGCAAATCTACCAAGACCTGGCCGTCTCTCTAAACTTTCAGCTCATACAAGGAGAAGACTGATCAGAGATGCAGCCAAGAGGCCCATGATCACTCTGGATGAACTGCAGAGATCTACAGCTGAGGTGGGAGACTCTGTCCATAGGACAACAATCAGTCGTATATTGCACAAATCTGGCCTTTATGGAAGAGTGGCAAGAAGAAAGCCATTTCTTAAAGATATCCATAAAAAGTGTTGTTTAAAAGTTTGCCACAAGCCACCTGGGAGACACACCAAACATGTGGAAGAAGGTGCTCTGGTCAGATGAAACCAAAATTGAACTTTTTGGCAACAATGCAAAACGTTATGTTTGGCGTAAAAGCAATACAGCTCATCACCCTGAACACACCATCCCCACTGTCAAACATGGTGGTGGCAGCATCATTGTTTGGGCCTGCTTTTCTTCAGCAGGGACAGGGAAGATGGTTAAAATTGATGGGAAGATGGATGGAGCCAAATACAGGACCATTCTGGAAGAAAACCTGATTGAGTCTGCAAAAGACCTGAGACTGGGACGGAGATTTGTCTTTCAACAAGACAATGATCCAAAACATAAAGCAATATCTACAATGGAATGGTTCAAAAATAAACATATCCAGGTGTTAGAATGGCCAAGTCAAAGTCCAGACCTGAATCCAATCGAGAATCTGTGGAAAGAACTGAAAACTGCTGTTCACAAATGCTCTCCATCCAACCTCACTGAGCTCGAGCTGTTTTGCAAGGAGGAATGGGAAAAAATGTCAGTCTCTCGATGTGCAAAACTGATAGAGACATACCCCAAGCGACTTACAGCTGTAATCGCAGCAAAAGGTGGCGCTACAAAGTATTAACTTAAGGGGGCTGAATAATTTTGCACGCCCAATTTTTCAGTTTTTGATTTGTTAAAAAAGTTTGAAATATCCAATAAATGTCATTCCACTTCATGATTGTGTCCCACTTGTTGTTGATTCTTCACAAAAAAATACAGTTTTATATCTTTATGTTTGAAGCCTGAAATGTGGAAAAAGGTTGCAAAGTTCAAGGGGGGCGAATACTTTCACAAGGCACTGTATGTTTTCAGATGAATGCAGCAGTCTTTAGAATTAAAATAAACATGGTGGTCGAAAAAACTGCAAATTAAGTGGTAGTATGGTTTTTAATATACCTTATATTATGGAATTCAGTAACTTAGTTGGATCTTGATAGTAAGTTACAAGTTAAATTCCTTCCTTATTGGTATACTAAACGTTAGGCCCTAGGGCAGAGATATTAAACTCCTAACCATCAAGATCCACACCTTGTAGGGTTTCTGTTCTACTTGATAATTAATTGCACCCACCTGATGTTCCCGGTCTAAATAAGTCCCTGATTCGTGGGGAACAATTAAAAAACGCAGTGGAACTGGCTTCAAGGTCCAGAGTTGAGTTTGAGGGCCCTATGCTAGGGGATCATCTAGAAATCATTCAGGGCTCATTGTAAACGACTCTGCACTTGATGCAATCAGTATCACATACATATTGCTAGTTTGTCATAGTTAACATTCCTTCACACAGGGAACACGCTGCTCAAATGTTTTTCTTCTAACTACAAACTATGACAAACCACCTAACGTTAACGAGCCAGCTCACAGCAGGATAACACCAGAGTAGCTGGTTGTCAACTTAAAGGAGGCCAGCTTTCTACCTAGTAGTTAGCTAGCTCCTCGGCTAACAGAAAAATAAAATAGGATCCATTAGCTAACGTTGAGTGGCAAGTTAGCTAGCAAGCGAACAACACTTTGCAAGTTGTAAGAAATAAGTCAAAAGTTTAGCTACAATATACATAATTGCAACGCCATAATAGCTAGTTACTAAAATATTCCGCTAAATAACTAAAATCTTAATGGATGGAATTCGTCCCAGTGTGGCAGTACTAGACGCTATCGTGCAATATCTGGCCTGATCGGCTGACATGCCCAGCCCTGCGATGCACACCTCGGCGCAAGTGTCACCGCTCTCTCCCCCAAATATTGCTGTGCATTTTTAAAACTACACATAGTAACGTAGACGTTCACTTAAACATGAGTCCAAAATCACGCTAGGAACCGCGACCTACTCTTCTGCGACTCATTGTGTAAATACCTGGAGAGGCCCATTTCCCGTTACGCATCCCCGGTATTCGCTTACCACTGTCACCGATGATGAGCAGCTTGAATAGGTAATCGTAGTCCCTGGCCATGCCGGTAGTTGGTGGGTTACCCCCGCCGTTTACTATGCTCTTCTTATCGACTTGCTGTCCGAACCCTTGGCTTGTCGTACACAAGCACTACCCCCAATATGAATTAGAATGATTACCCCCCCCTTTACCCAATTGCTAGCCCCCAAGCCGGCGGCTTTTTTCTCAGGGATTCGAGGTGTCAGCAATACTTTCCCTACGCTACAAATAGCCGGAACTGAGTTTCCTTGTCTGGTGGAGGCTGCACCCAACCCTTACGCGACCCAGAATCACTGCGCAGACGCACGACAAAGTCGTGTGCCCATTGATGCAGGGTGCTGTTGACTTCAGGTTGGCAGCTTTCCATTTGTTCCCGAATAACTCACTGAGGTAAAGACAGATTCAGATTGGATATTCGCGTGTAGTTTTCCTTACTTCCACCAACAGCAGTTAGGGACCGTCAACATAGTGACAAATCATATTTTTCAAATTTCAATAGCTCTTCAACCATTACTCCTAAAACTTCCTAAACTGGTTCGAGCTAACCCGATGGCATAGACACATTGCATCTGTACGTAGTCTATTGGTAAATAGCCCACCCATTTTCACCTACCTCATCCCCATACTGTTTTTATTTATTTACTTTTCTGCTCCTTTGCACACCAATATCTCTACCTGTACATGACCATCTGATCATTTATCACTCCAGTGTTAATCTGCAAAATTGTAATTATTCGCCTACCTCCTCATGCCTTTTGCACACATTGTATATAGACTCCCCCTTTGTTTTCTACTGTGTTATTGACTTGTTAATTGTTTACTCCATGTGTAACTCTGTGTTGTCTGCTCACACTGCTATGCTTTATCTTGGCCAGGTCGCAGTTGCAAATGAGAACTTGTTCTCAACTAGCCTACCTGGTTAAATAAAGGTGAAATAAAAAATAAATAAAATAAAAACACACCTTTTCTTTGCACCATATTAAATTATTCATTTTAATTTTTGAAATTCAATAGCACCTTGGTCATGTGACCTACACACCTCAAACAAGGTTCATAATGCACACTTAATGGGCCTACACATTGCACACCCTTTTGTTTGTCCATTTACATCTCATTTTACATGAATTTTTAAAAGTTTCAATCTTCAATAGCTCCTTAGTCTTATGACCTACAACCCTCAAACTACTTACAGAACACCCACTCACTAGCAATATATAATCGCACACCCTTAAATTCATCCATTTTAATCTCAGGTGATTTTACAATCATTTTTCTTTGTTTTTCATAGTTTCACATTTCAATAGCTCTCTAGTCATGTGACCTAAAACCCTCAAACTGGTTTCAGAATGTCCACTGACAATATTTATATATTCCACACCCTTTTCTTTTGTTCATTTGCATCTCATGAGATTTTACATGAGGTTTTCTAACTTACACATTTCAATAGCTACTTGGTCATGTGACCTACTGGACTCAAACAAGGTTCAGAATGTCCACTGACGACCCTTCTATATTGCACACCCTTTAGTTTATCAATTTTCCTCTCATACGATTTTACATTAATTTAGTCAACTTTAGAAGTTCAATAGCTCCTTGGTCACGAGGTCTACTGACCTCAAACATGGTTCAGAATGTACACTCAGTGAGCCTACACATTGTACTTTAGTTTGTCCATTTCCCCCTCACATGATTTTACATGCAATTTTTTACATTTCCATATGGCAAATGGATGGCCAGTTACTAGACGTCCGCGGGTGTTATTAAAATAGGCAGACGGCCTCAGGTCGCCCCCCAAGGCCTGGTCTTCCAGGAAGTCAAAAAAGAACTGGGGTCATCAGTTATTCTAGTTGCACCCGCCGGTTTATACAGTTTGACACATCCGAGTTTCTCCCTAAGGATAACATGGGTTTACAGGTTAAGCTCTAACTCTGCTTCTGTGCAGGCAATTTTCTAAATTCCTTTTGCCACATGTTCAGGGTCATCTGTACCTCTACAGATATCAACATGAAAAGATTGAATGGCCCCCTTCATATCCTAAAGGGAAAGTATGAACTTTACCATCAAATAGGACTGAAATCAACAAATTGGCAGGCTGAAATCATCACAGAAAGGGAAACAAATGGCATCACCATAATCACGTGAGATGAAAATGGACAAACTAAAGGGTGTGCAATATAGAAGGGTAGTCAGTGGACATTCTGAACCTTGTTTGAGTCCGGTAGGTCACATGACCAATGAGCTATTGAAATTAGAAAGTTTGAAAAATTCATGTAAAACGTGCGAGACGAAAATGGACCAACTAAAGGGTGTGCAATGTGTAGGCCCACTGAGTGTACATTCTGAACCTTGAGGTCAGGTCACATGACCAAGGAGCTATTGAAATTCAAATGTAAAAAAAAGTTGGTACTTTGTTTACGCTCCCTAACTAATTCAACTAGGAATACAAAATGCTGTTCACATTTCCAAATGTTTATTAGCTTTGGAAAGCAAATTAATATAGAAATCATGAAAATAAGACCTGTGCAAATTTTCCATCATGACACTTATTTTAAGTCTGTGGCTCAAGTGGTTTGAAAGGTATTGAAGTTTGAAAGTGTGAATATCCAACCTGAAACTGTTTTTACCTCTGTGAATAACCGTACACCCTTGACCAGGGCCCAGTTTCGTAGATTCAAGGTGCTGTTGACTTCAGGTTGGCACTTTTCCATTCGTATAACTCTACACCACGTGTCAAACTCATTCCATGGTGGGCTGGGTGTCTGCAGGTTTTCGCTCCTCCCTTATGCTTGATTGATGAATGAAGGTCACTAATCTGTAAGGAACTCCCCTCACCCGGGTTGTCTAGGTCTTAATTGAAAGGAAAAACCAGCAGACACGCGACTCTCCATGGAATGAGTTTGACACCCCTGCTCAGGGCCCGATTTCCCAAAAGCATCTTATGGTTAAGTTTATCGTTAGAACAATATTCTAATGATTAACTTAACCTTAAGATGCTTTTAGGACACCAGGCCCTGGACTGACTGAAATTTTGTGTATCAAGGCAAAAAGCCAAGTTCAGTGACAGGGTGCCAAAAATAAAGTTAATTCAGATTGTCAACCATTATAAAATCAAGTTTTATTTGATTTCTTTTTACAACTAATATTGATAAGAATATCAACTTTATCCTAAAGATAACTGGTTGCTTTCCCCACACAACCCTCCCACACACAAAAGCAAAGAGGGATAAAACAGCGGAAAGGCAGGGGTATAAATTGAATTGCTGCTTTGTTACTGGTGTCAGTGATGCTCTAAATAAATTCAATAAAATAAGAGGGACATTGAATACACATTTAAATGTCAAAAGGGAATTGGCACAAATTACTTTATTTATGCAGTGAGCTAACAGGACTTTTACCTACACTTTGTGAGAGAGAACCAATGTTATAAATGTTTATAGAGCCACTTAAACAAGAAATGAAATTGTCCAAAGAGTGGGAATATGAAGGAAAGTGAGTGTTCATACTCATCCTTGGTCCATGGAGTTATTCGGGATGTATGCGTGTGTGAGGGTTCTCTCCATAGTTGTATGTATTTGTTAGACATAACAGCTAAGGTTCTCTTGATTGCTGTTGAGGTCTTTTCTGAGTACAAGAGCAACAGTATGGATTTTTTTAAACGGGGTTAAATCCTGTCCATCACGTGAGGATGGTGTCGTCAATCTCTTCGTTAGAGTCTGGAAGGCTGGAGATCTTCTTCAGGGAGCGGCGGTGACAGTCAGACAGCAGCTCATTACTAGCGGAGTCAAGAATGGCACTGACGCTCTGAAAGACAAACATAACAGATTGTATTGTGAATGCACGCACAACTCAAATCCATCAGGCCAAGTATTATCTTCTTTATAATGAGTATTGCGACTGTTTATTTGTGCAAGTGTGTTTGTCACTGACTTGCATGGTCTGCTCTCCCTGACGCAGTCGGAGCAGGCTGACAATGGTGTGTTCGCTCTGGGCTCTGACGCTGGTGTTCTTGTCCTTGGTGTTGTCCAGCAGGCTCTTCACCAGCGGCTTGATGAGGGCGGGCTCCAGGGAGGGCGTGGCCTCGTCTTTAAACACCCACCACAGCACCCGCTCCGACACCAGCCTGATGTCACTGGACTGGTTCTGGAGACACTGTAGGGGAAATGACAGGGGAGAGGTTACTGACAAATTAGAGAAGCACTGTCAGTGTTCTTATTTCTTACATTTGTCCATACCCATGCAGCCACGGTGCTTAAACCTCTTAAATGTAAAGTCCCCATATTTGGGGACCCTATTAGATTGCATTTTATTCAATTCAGTCTGGTATGAGAACGGTAGCCCCTATCTGCAAAAGCAGGGTGTCTGCAGAAAGCTGATAATCTTGGCTATTGATCTGTGCCTTTATATTTGTTGTGACTTACTACCATATATGGGCATATGAATGTATAAGGGCAGGCCGAGGCAATGACCTAATTTCAAGGTGGCTGCTACCTACATTCCGGTTAGCATCGTGAAGCATAAACTAAATAAACACGGAATACATTGATACCCACCGAAAGCCGGGACTCCACAGATCATAAGGATGTGTTATTTGTCTGCCTGTGACCTACCATTATTGACCACCAGCACAGAGAGTCAAAATGGCAGCATTCGAAATTTTGGATGAAAAGCGTGCCCAAATGAAACTACCTGCTACTCAGGCCCAGAAGCTAGGATATGCATATATAGTGGGGCAAAAAAGTATTTAGTCAGCCACCAATTGTGCAAGTTCTCCCACTTAAAAAGATGAGAGAGGCCTGTATTTTCATCATAGGTACACTTCAACTATGACAGACAAAATGAGGGGAAAAAAATCCAGAAAATCACATTGTAGGATTTTTTATGAATTTATTTGCAAATTATGGTGGAAAATAAGTATTTGGTCTATAACAAAAGTTTATCTCAATACTTTGTTATATTCCCTTTGTTGGCAATGACAGAGGTCAAACGTTTTCTGTAAGTCTTCACAAGGTTTTCACACACTGTTGCTGGTATTTTGGCCCATTCCTCCATGCAGATCTCCTCTAGAGCAGTGATGTTTTGGGGCTGTTGCTGGGCAACACGGACTTTCAACTCCCTCCAAAGATTTTTTATGAGGTTGAGATTTGGAGACTGGCTAGGCCACTCCAGGACCTTGAAATGCTTCTTACGAAGCCACTCCTTCGTTGCCCGGGCGGCGTGTTTGGGATCATTGTCATGCTGAATGACCCAGCCACGTTTAATCTTCAATGCCCTTGCTGATGGAAGGAGGTTTTCACTCAAAATCTCACGATACATGGCACCATTCATTCTTTCCTTTACACGGATCAGTCATCCTGGTCCCTTTGCAGAAAAACAGCCCCAAAGCATGATGTTTCCACCCCCATGCTTCACAGTAGGTATGGTGTTCTTTGGATGCAACTCAGCATTCTTTGTCCTCCAAACACGACGAGTTGAGTTTTTACCAAAAAGTTATATTTTGGTTTCATCTGACCATATGACATTCTCCCAATCTTCTTCTGGATCATCCAAATGCTCTCTAGCAAACTTCAGACGAGCCTGGACATGTACTGGCTTAAGCAGGGGGACACGTCTGGCACTGCAGGATTTGAGTCCCTGGCGGCGTAGTGTGTTACTGATGGTAGGCTTTGTTACTTTGGTCCCAGCTCTCTGCAGATCATTCACTAGCCCCCCCCCCCCCCCCCCCCCCGTGTGGTTCTGGGATTTTTGCTCACAGTTCTTGTGATCATTTTGACCCCACGGGGTGAGATCTTGCGTGGAGCCCCAGATCGAGGGAGATTATCAGTGGTCTTGTATGTCTTCCATTTCCTAATAATTGCTCCCACAGTTGATTTCTTCAAACCAAGCTGCTAACCTTTTGCAGATTCAGTCTTCCCAGTCTGGTGCAGGTCTACAATTCTGTTTCTGGTGTCCTTTGACAGCTCTTTGGTCTTGGCCATAGTGGAGTTTGGAGTGTGACTGTTTGAGGTTGTGGACAGGTGTCTTTTATACTGATAACAAGTTCAAACAGGTGCCATTAATACAGGTAACGAGTGGAGGACAGAGGAGCCTCTTAATTAATTAACCTCTTGGAACTACCCATCCCGGATCCGGGAGAATTGTCATCAACTACACTAATTAGCATAGCGCAACGGTCAAAAAATATTACTAGAAAATATTCATATTCATGAAATCACAAGTGAAATATAGTGAAACACAGTTTAGCCTTTTGTTAATCACCCTGTCATCTCAGATTCTGAAATTATGCTTTACAGCCAAAGCAAGACAAGCGTTTGTGTAAGTTTATCGATAGCCTAGCATAGCATTATGTCCAGCTAGCAGCAGGAAGCTTGGTAACGAAAATCAGAAAAGCAATCAAATTAACCGTTTACCTTTGATGAGCTTCGGATGTTTTCACTCACGAGACTCCCAGTTAGACAGCAAATGTTCCTTTTGTTCCATAAAGATTATTTTTATACCCAAAATACCTCCGTTTGTTGGTCATGTTATGTTGGGAAATCCACCGGAAATAGCGGTCACGACAACGCCGAACAAAATTCCAAATTATATACATAATATCGACAGAAACATGGCAGACATTTTTTATATTCAAACCTCAAGGTGTTTTTCAAATATCTCTTCGATAATATATCAACCGGGACAATTGGCATTTCAGTAGGAGCGAGAGGAAAAATGACTACCTCTGTCTTTTACGCAAGAATCACTCTTGAGAGCCCTCAGCTGGCCACTTATGCAATGTAGTCGTTTACACTCATTCTTCAACATAAAGGCGTGAAACTACGTCAAAATGCTGTAAGACACCTTCGGGAATACGTAGAAAAAGGAATCTGGTTGATATCCCTTTCAATGGCCAATAGGGGTGCATAGGAATACAACGGTTTCAAAACATGAGTCACATCCTGATTGGATTTTTCTTAGGCTTTCGCCTGCAATATCAGTTCTGTTATACTCACAGACAATATTTTTACAGTTTTGGAAACTTTAGAGTGTTTTCTATCATAAGCTGTCAATTATATGCATATTCTAGCATCTGGTCCTGAGAAATAGGCCGTTTACTTTGGGAACGTTATTTTCCCCCCAAAAAGACGTTTATCTTTAATCCTACGTGTAAAAAATGTATTTTTCATCAATGTTTATGATAAGTATTTCTGTAATTTGATGTGACACAAATTTCACCGGATGTTTGTTTGAGACAATGATTACTGTACATAACGCGCCAATTTCAACTGAGGTTTTTGGACGTAAAGATTAACTTTATCGAACAAAACACACATTTATTGTGTAACATGAAGTCCTGTGAGTGCCATCTGATGAAGATCATCAAAGGTTAGTGATTAACTTAATCGCTATTTCTGACTTTTGTGAGCCCTCTCCTTGGCTGGAAAATGGCTGTATGGTTTTCTGTGACTAGGCACTGACCAAACATAATCGTTTGGTGTGCTTTCGCCGTAAAGCCTTTTTGAAATTGGACACTGTGGTTTGATTTACAAGAAGTCTATCTTTACAATGGTGTATAATACTTATATGTTTGAGGAATTTTAATTATGGGATTTCTGTTGTTTTCAATTTGGCGCCCTGCAATTTCACTTGCTGTTGTCGAGGTGGGACGCTACCGTCCCACTGGTACCAGAGAGGTTGGAAAACCACACTACATGCTGATCCAACATTGATGTAATGTCCTTAAAACAAGTCAAAATGAGGCTCAGTAGTGTGTGTGGCCTCCACGTGCCTGTATGACCTCCCTTCAACGCCTGGGCATGCTCCTGATGAGGTGGCGGATGGTCTCCTGAGGGATCTCCTCCCAGGCCAAGACTAAAGCATCCGCCAACTCCTGGACAGTCTGTGGTGCAACGTGGCATTGGTGGATGGAGCGAGACATGATGTCCTAGGTTCTTAGGTTTTGGCCTTTCTAGGGAGTTTTTCCTAGCCACTGTGCTTCTACACCTGCATTGCTTGCTGTTTGGGGTTTTAGGCTGGGTTTCTGTACAGCACTTTGAGATATCAGCTGATGTACGAAGGGCTATATAAATAAATTTGATTTGATTTTGATTTGATGTCCTAGATGTGCTCAATTGGATTCAGGTCTGGGGAACGGTCAGGCCAGTCCATTGCATCAATGCCTTCCTCTTGCAGGAACTGCTGACACACTCCAGCCACATGAGGTCTTGCATTAGGAGGAACCCAGGGCCAACCGCACCAGCATATGGTCTCACAAGGGGTCTGAGGATCTCATCTCGGTACCTAATGGTAGTCAGGCTACCTCTGGCGAGCACATGGAGGGCTGTACGGCCCCCCCCAAAGAAATACCATGAAATACCACACCATGACTGACCCACCGCCAAACCGGTCATGCTGGAGGATGTTGCAGGCAGCAGAACGTTCTCCACAGCATCTCCAGACTCTGTCACGTGCTCAGTGTGAACCTGCTTTCATCTGTGAAGAGCACAGGGCGCCAGTGGCGAATTTGCCAAACTTGGTGTTCTCTGGCAAATGCCAAACGTCCTGCACGGTGTTGGGCTGTAAGCACAACCCCCACCTGTGGACGTCGGGCCCTCATACCACCCTCATGGAGTCTGTTTCTGACCGTTTGAGCAGAAACATGCACATTTGTGGCCTGCTGGAGGTCATTTTGCAGGGCTCTGGCAGTGCTCCTCCTTGCACAAAGGCGGAAGTAGCGGTCCAACTGCTGGGTTGTTGCCCTCCTACGGCCTCCTCCACGTCTCCTGATGTACTGGCCTGTCTCCTGGTAGCGCCTCCATGCTCTGGACACTACGCTGACAGACACAGCAAATCTTCTTGCCATAGCTCGCATTGATGTGCCATCCTGGATGAGCTGCACTACCTGAGCCACTTGTGTGGGTTGTAGACTCCGTCTCATGCTACCACTAGAGTGAAAGCACCGCCAACATTCAAAAGTGACCAAAACATCAGCCAGGAAGCATAGGAACTGAGAAGTGGTCTGTGGTCCCCACCTGCAGAACCACTCCATTATACATTATACCACCCACCACTGCGACCTGTATGCTCTAGTCGGCTGGCCCTCGCTACATATTCGTCGACAGACCCACTGGCTCCAGGTCATCTACAAGTCCATGCTAGGTAAAGCTCCGCCTTATCTCAGTTCACTGGTCACGATGGCAACACCCACCCGTAACACGGGCAGGTGTATCTCACTGATCATCCCTAAAGCCAACACCTCATTTGGCCGCCTTTCGTTCCAGTTCTCTGCTGCCTGTGACTGGAACGAATTGCAAAAATCGCTGAAGTTTGAGACTTTTATCTCCCTCACCAACTTCAAACATCTGCTATCTGAGCAGCTAACCGATCGCTGCAGCTGTATATAGTCTATCGGTAAATAGCCCACCCATTTTTACCTACCTCATCCCCATACTGTTTTTATTTATTTTATTTATGCTCTTTTGCACACCAATATATCTATCTACCTGTACATGACCATCTGATCATTTATCACTCCAGTGTTATAATCTGCAAAATTGTAATTATTCGCCTACCTCCTCATGCCTTTTGCACACAATGTATATAGACTCTCCTTTTTTCTACTGTATTATTGACTTGTTAATTGTTTACTCCATGTGTAACTCTGTGTTGTCTGTTCACACTGCTATGCTTTATCTTGGCCAGGTCACAGTTGCAAATGAGAACTTGTTCTCAACTAGCCTACCTGGTTAAATAAAGGTGAAATAAATAAAAATAAATTGGGAGTGTCTTGCTAATTGCCTATAATTTCCACCTGTTGTCTATTCCATTTGCACAACAGCATGTGAAATTTATTGTCAATCAGTGTTGCTTCCTAAGTGGACAGTTTGATTTCACAGAAGTGGGATTGACTTGGAGTTACATTGTGTTGTTTAAGTGTTCCCTTTATTTTTTTGAGCAGTGTATATTACAACAATACTGAATGAACACTTATTTTAACTTAACATAATACATCAATTTAGTCTCAAATAAATAATGAAACGTGTTCAATTTGGTTTAAATAATGCAAAAACACAGTTGGAGAAGAAAGTAAAAGTGCAATATGTGCCATGTAAAAAAGCTAATGTTTAATATATTCCTTGCTCAGAACATGAGAACATATGAAAGCTGGTGGTTCCTTTTAACATGAGTCTTCAATATTCCCACTTAAGAAGGTTTAGGTTATTGTTATTATAGGAATTATAGGACTTTCTCTCTATACCATTTGTATTTCATATACCTTTGAACATTGGATGTTCTTCTAGGCACTATAGTATTGCCAGCCTAATATCGCGAGTTGATAGGCTTGAAGTAATAAACAGCGCTGTGCTTCAAGCATTGCGAAGAGCTGCTGGCAAACACAGGAAAGTGCATTATGGTCTTTGTTAGGAAGAAATGGTCTTCACACAGTTCGCAACGAGCCAGGAGGGTCAAACTGCTGCATATACCCTGACTCTGCTTGCACAGATCGCAAGAGAAGTGAGACAATGTCCCTAGTTAATATTGCCTGCTAACATGAATTTCTTTTAACTAAATATGCAGGTTTAAAGAATATACTTGTATATTGATTTTTAAGAAAGGCATTGCTGTTTATGGTTAGGTACATTGGTGCAACGACAGTGCTTTTTTCGCGAATGCGCTTGTTAAATCATCACCCGTTTGGCGAAGTAGGCTGTGATTTGATGATAAATTAACAGGCACCGCATTGATTATTTGCAACGCAGGACAAGCTAGTTAAACTAGTAATATCATCAAACATGTGTAGTTAACTAGTGATTATGTTAAGATTGGTAGTTTTTTATAAGTTAAGTTTAATGCTAGCTAGCAACTTACCTTGGCTCCTTGCTGCACTCGTGTAACAGGTGGTCAGCCTGCCACGCAGTCTCCTCGTGGAGTGCAATGTAATCCAAAAATGATGATTACCGATTGTTACGAAAACTTGAAATGCCGATTAGTCGGTCGACCTCTACTTTATATAGCTAATTTAATGTTTGCATTTCATTTTTTACAAGTAATCTGCTTTTTGTGCTTTGGATTTAGTTTACATAGGCCTACATAACAAGTCATTTCAATGTTATATAATTCCAAAGTAGTTATTGTCTATGTTTCATATTAGTTCACTGTTTGCTGTTCTACGTGCCATCTTGTAACTTGAGACCACTGCACTCTCACTCCCATTGTTCATTTGTGGTTGACTCCTCTGCCTTTCTCTCTTAAGTGTTATTGTTTGCATTGTGTGTGTGCAGTACACCTATGTGAGCCACTGGTGTTTTTACTTTACAGTAATGTCATTTAGTAAATTTAGTCAACTGTACTTCAGAGTGGAGGATGCAGAGGATTTTGATGACGTTTGAGAGCAACCCTTCCCCAACCAGTGCCCCCCCCTATGTCAATCACCCGTCTGATGGTTCTACATCCACTTTTCATAGACCTCTTGAAAGAGAAAATAGGGGCTTGTGGCACCATTCGTCCTAACAGAATCGGTTTCCCCAAAACCAAGGTAAACGACATGACAAAGACAGCGGAGGAGGAGCATAGGTTGGATCAGGACTACCAAGCTGCTTTTTGTGAAATGGAAGGACACTAGGGAAGTAACCATGCTCACCACACATCATAAGGCATTCAATAACAACCATGTCTCAAGGATGGTGAAAAGTGAAGAATGACCCCATTCCTGTGAAGAACTACAAGGCCAGCATGGGGGGGATGTCAACCTATCTGATAAGATACTACCAGGATACTACCAGGTCCTCCACAAGACCAGGAAGTGGTATAATACTTATTTTTTACCACTTTATGGACATTCCTACAGTAAATCCTTTCACTCTCCACAAGTAGAAGGCCAAAGCACAAGGTCAAACCCCTCTCTGGGGGCCCAAAGCAACCTCACAACCATCACAAGACACCCCACTCAAGGTGAGCGCCACTATCCAACACACATACCAAAAGACAAAAGGATGAACTGCAAGAATTGCACAAAATACTCGGGGGGGGGGGGGGGGGGGGGGGGTTAAATGACTGATCTTCTGCCCGAAAGGCCAGTTTGCTTTTTGTTTCCTGGCAGAGAGGGACTGCTTCAAAGACTATCACGACTTATTTATTGCCTTACCTCCCTAATCTTACTACATTTGCACACACTGTATATAGATGTTTCTATTGTGTTATTGACTGTACGTTTGTCTATCCCATGTGTAACTCTGTGTTGTTTTTGTCACACTGCTTTGCTTTATCTTGGCCAGGTCAAAGTTGTAAATGAGAACTTGTTCTCAACTGGCCTACCTGGTTAAATAAAGGTGAAATAAATCAAATAAAAACGACATGCATAAGCTACGGGGAAAGTGAAATCTAATCATGGGATGGGATGTAAAACGAACACGAATGCCATTTGTAAATAGTTCAGCTTATTTCTATTTTTGCACCTTTCTTAGTGAAGGACAGGTGTGTAACCAAGTGTGTTTGATAAAAAAAATATTTAAAAAACATCTTATGTACAGCACCAGTCAAAAGTTTAGCACACCTACTCATTCAATGGTTTTTCTTTATTTTGACTATTGTAGAATAATAGTGAAGACATCAAAACTATGAAATAACACATTGAATCATGTAGTAACCAAAAAAGTGTTAAATATATTTTATAATTGAGATTCTTCAAAATAGCTACCCTTTGCCTTGACAGCTTTGCACTCTTGGCATTCTCTCAACCAGCTTCATGAGGTAGTCACCTGGAATGAATTTCAATTAACAGGTGTGCCTTGTTAAAAGTGAATGTGGAATTTCTTTCCTTTTTAATGCATTTGAGCCAATCAGTTGTGTTGTGACAAGGTAGGGGTGGTATACAGAATAGCCTTATTTGGTAAAAGGCCAAGTCCATATTATGGAAACAACAGCTCAAATAAGCAGGGAAACGATAGTCCATCATTACTTTAAGACATGAAGGTCAGTCAATGAAAATGTCAAGAACTTTGAAAGTTTCTTCAAGTGCAGTTACAAAAACCATCAAGTGCTATAATGAAACTGGCTCTCATGAGGACCGCCACAGGAAAGGAAGACTCAGAGTTACCTCTGCTGGAGAGAAGTTAATTAGAGCTCCCAGCTACAGAAATTGCATCACAATTAAAATGCTTCAGAGTTCAAGTAACAGACACATCTCAACCTAATCGAGGAGGAGACTGCGTGAATCAGGCCTTCATGGTCTAATTGCTGCAAAGAAACCACTACTAAAGGACACTAATAAGAAGAAGACTTGCTTGGGCCAAGAAACAAGTAATGGACATCAGAACAGTGGAAATCTGTCCTTTGGTCTGATGAGTCCAAATTTGAGATTTTTGGTTCCAACCTCTGTCTTTGTGAGACAGAGAGTAGGTGAATGGATGATCTCCGCATGTGTGGTTCCCACCGTGAAGCATGGAGGTGATGGTGCTTTGCTGGTGACACTGTGATTATATTTAGAATTTAAGGCACACTTAACCAGCATGGCTACCACAGAATTCTGCAGCGATACGCCATCCCATCTGGTTTGAAGCTTAATGGGACTATCATTTGTTTTTCAACAGGACAATGACCCAACACACCTCCAGGCTGTGTAAGGGCTATTTGACCAAGAAGGAGCGTGATGAGTGCTGCATCAGATGACCAGGTCTCCACAATCACCAGACCTCAACACAATTGAGATGGTTTGGGATGAGTTGGACTGCAGAGTGAAGGAAAAGCAGCCAACAAGTGCTCAGCAAATGTGGGAACTCCTTCAAGACGGTTGGAAAAGCATTCCAGGTGAAGCTGGTTGAGAGAAATCCAAGAGTGTGCAAATCTGTCAAGGCAAAGGGTGGCTACTTAAAATAATCTGAAATATATTTTGATTTGTTTAACACCTTTTTGGTTTCTACATGATTCAATGTGTTATTTCATAGTTTTGATGTCTTCACTATTATTCTACAATAGTCAAAATAAAGAAAAAACATTGAATGAGTAGGTGTGCTAAACTTTTGACTGGTACTGTATATCTGTTGCTTAATATTGTTTTTGTAAACAGTTAATTTGTATGTGGGACCAATACGTTGGATATGCCTAGGCTAAACGTTCAGGCACTTTGGAGAGGTTGAAAAAACACTTAGATATCCCCTGTAAGAACCACGACACCACCACAATGTTTGAGGTTGGTGTTGTAGAAACTTAGTTATAGTGAACAATAGCTTTTAGGTACATCCAGTGTGCAAAAATAGTGCAATTACCACATTTGGACACTTTGGAGAGGTTGAAAGGACACTTGAATGTACCCTGGATACCCTATACCACCACAATGTTTGAGTGAGGTAGATATGGTAAAAATTGTGTTTTTATACTGAACAAATACCATTTAGTGATTGCAAATATGTAATAGCACTGGAATTACCTCATTTACAGACATATGCCACTTTGGAGAGGTTTAGGGACACTTGGAAACGTCACGTGACCACACCTGACACCACTTACTATAACATCTGCCCATTTCTAGTTGTTAGGTCTATCAAACCCATTTTCTTTCTTCTGATATTGTTCACTTGTTGTGGAAGCCATCTGATGTGTTTCCAGCTCTGGGCATAAATAATTCACTTACAGTGCCTTGCGAAAGTATTCGGCCCCCTTGAACTTTGAGACCTTTTGCCACATTTCAGGCTTCAAACATAAAGATATAAAACTTATTTTTTTTGTGAAGAATCAACAACAAGTGGGACACAATCATGAAGTGGAACGACGTTTATTGGATATTTCAAACTTTTTTAACAAATCAAAAACCTCTATCAGTTTTGCACATCGAGAGACTGAAATTTTTTCCCATTCCTCCTTGCAAAACAGCTCGAGCTCAGTGAGGTTGGATGGAGAGCATTTGTGAACAGCAGTTTTCAGTTCTTTCCACAGATTCTCGATTTGATTCAGGTCTGGACTTTGACTTGGCTATTCTAACACCTGGATATGTTTATTTTTGAACCATTCCATTGTAGATTTTGCTTTATGTTTTGGATCATTGTCTTGTTGGAAGACAAATCTCCGTCCCAGTTTTAGGTCTTTTGCAGACTCCATCAGGTTTTCTTCCAGAATGGTCCTGTATTTGGCTCCATCCATCTTCCCATCAATTTTAACCATCTTCCCTGTCCCTGCTGAAGAAAAGCAGGCCCAAACCATGATGCTGCCACCACCATGTTTGACAGTGGTGATGGTGTGTTCAGGGTGATGAGCTGTGTTGCTTTTACGCCAAACATAACGTTTTGCATTGTTGCCAAAAAGTTCAATTTTGGTTTCATCTGACCAGAGCACCTTCTTCCACATGTTTGGTGTGTCTCCCAGGTGGCTTGTGGCAAACTTTAAACAACACTTTTTATGGATATCTTTAAGAAATGGCTTTCTTCTTGCCACTCTTCCATAAAGGCCAGATTTGTGCAATATACGACTGATTGTTGTCCTATGGACAGAGTCTCCCACCTCAGCTGTAGATCTCTGCAGTTCATCCAGAGTGATCATGGGCCTCTTGGCTGCATCTCTGATCAGTCTTCTCCTTGTATGAGCTGAAAGTTTAGAGGGACGGCCAGGTCTTGGTAGATTTGCAGTGGTCTGATACTCCTTCCATTTCAATATTATCGCTTGCACAGTGCTCCTTGGGATGTTTAAAGCTTGGGAAATCTTTTTGTATCCAAATCCGGCTTTAAACTTCTTCACAACAGTATCTCGGACCTGCCTGGTGTGTTCCTTGTTCTTCATGATGCTCTCTGCGATTTTAACGGACCTCTGAGACTATCACAGTGCAGGTGCATTTATACGGAGACTTGATTACACACAGGTGGATTGTATTTATCATCATTAGTCATTTAGGTCAACATTGGATCATTCAGAGATCCTCACTGAACTTCTGGAGAGAGTTTGCTGCACTGAAAGTAAAGGGGCTGAATAATTTTGCACGCCCAATTTTTCAGTTTTTGATTTGTTAAAAAAGTTTGAAATATCCAATAAATGTCGTTCCACTTCATGATTGTGTCCCACTTGTTGTTGATTCTTCACAAAAAAATACAGTTTTATATCTTTATGTTTGAAGCCTGAAATGTGGCAAAGGTCGCAAAGTTCAAGGGGGCCGAATACTTTCGCAAGGCACTGTATAGCTTGTCAATGAAAGACTTTCAAAATAAAAAAAGTTAGTGTGTGCTTAATCTTGTGTATTCTGTACTATAACTCCTATCTTCTGATAATTTCCTCCTCTCATAACCTCATAATATACCATGTTTTGGCATGTCAGAATCATGTAATTACACGTGAATTGCAGTTACTTTTGGGTATGTCTATTTGCTTGATTTGCGCTTGATTTGAGGGGGGGAAGGTGACGTAACAGATTACTCCTGAGAAAGTACCCCCCTGCCTCACCTTCACAAACTGTGAGATGATGCGCTGTGATGAGCCACTTCCTTCTTCGGTTCTGAGATGATGTCTCATCAGGTAGCCCATGGCTCTGATCCCACTGGTAGCTATGGGGATCTGGAGGAGTCGACCGTGCACAGTGTTCAGTCAGAGAGGAGAAAGAGGCATGGTTTGGCGTAGTGCTTGACGAGCCAATCCTTCCACTGTCTGGGTGAACAGAATGAGTAAACTAAAAGGAGCGGTGTCCACTTAGATCTGACCAGATGTATGAAGTTCCTACCCTGTCTGCGGTGGCACTGGCCAGGATGGCCTCCGTCACGGTTGAACTGTACTCCTCCACACACAGCTGCTCAGGGGCAGACTTGATTGCAATGGCCAGAGTCATACTGCGACCATGACGCACCATCCAGTCCACTCCTGATATGTCAGCTAGGTGAAGAACGGGAACATTTTTCATAGATTAAACAGAAGTCTTTCCTTACTACATTATAGTCTTGATAGTCAAGAGTTACAGTGCCTTGCGAAAGTATTCGGCCCCCTTGAACTTTGCGACCTTTTGCCATATTTCAGGCTTCAAACATAAAGATATAAAACTGTATTTTTTTGTGAAGAATCAACAACAAGTGGGACACAATCATGAAGTGGAACGACATTTATTGGATATTTCAAACTTTTTTAACAAATCAAAAACTGAAGAATTGGGCGTGCAAAATTATTCAGCCCCCTTAAGTTAATACTTTGTAGCGCCACCTTTTGCTGCGATTACAGCTGTAAGTCGCTTGGGGTATGTCTCTATCAGTTTTGCACATCGAGAGACTGACATTTTTTCCCATTCCTCCTTGCAAAACAGCTCGAGCTCAGTGAGGTTGGATGGAGAGCATTTGTGAACAGCAGTTTTCAGTTCTTTCCACAGATTCTCGATTGGATTCAGGTCTGGACTTTGACTTGGCCATTCTAACACCTGGATATGTTTATTTTTGAACCATTCCATTGTAGATTTTGCTTTATGTTTTGGATCATTGTCTTGTTGGAAGACAAATCTCCGTCCCAGTCTCAGGTCTTTTGCAGACTCCATCAGGTTTTCTTCCAGAATGGTCCTGTATTTGGCTCCATCCATCTTCCCATCAATTTGAACCATCTTCCCTGTCCCTGCTGAAGAAAAGCAGGCCCAAACCATGATGCTGCCACCACCATGTTTGACAGTGGAGATGGTGTGTTCAGGGTGATGAGCTGTGTTGCTTTTACGCCAAACATAACGTTTTGCATTGTTGCCAAAAAGTTCAATTTTGGTTTCATCTGACCAGAGCACCTTCTTCCACATGTTTGGTGTGTCTCCCAGGTGGCTTGTGGCAAACTTTAAACGGCACTTTTTATGGATATCTTTAAGAAATGGCTTTCTTCTTGCCACTCTTCCATAAAGGCCAGATTTGTGCAATATACGACTGATTGTTGTCCTATGGACAAAGTCTCCCACCTCAGCTGTAGATCTCTGCAGTTCATCCAGAGTGATCATGGGCCTCTTGGCTGCATCTCTGATCAGTCTTCTCCTTGTATGAGCTGAAAGTTTAGAGGGACGGCCAGGTCTTGGTAGATTTGCAGTGGTCTGATACTCCTTCCATTTCAATATTATCGCTTGCACAGTGCTCCTTGGGATGTTTAAAGCTTGGGAAATATTTTTGTATCCAAATCCGGCTTTAAACTTCTTCACAACAGTATCTCGGACCTGCCTGGTGTGTTCCTTGTTCTTCATGATGCTCTCTGCGCTTTTGACGGACCTCTGAGACTATCACAGTGCAGGTGCATTTATACGGAGACTTGATTACACACAGGTGGATTGTATTTATCATCATTAGTAATTTAGGTCAACATTGGATCATTCAGAGATCCTCACTGAACTTCTGGAGAGAGTTTGCTGCACTGAAAGTAAAGGGGCTGAATAATTTTGCACGCCCAATTTTTCAGTTTTTGATTTGTTAAAAAAGTTTGAAATATCCAATAAATGTCATTCCACTTCATGATTGTGTCCCACTTGTTGTTGATTCTTCACAAAAAATACAGTTTTATATCTTTATGTTTGAAGCCTGAAATGTGGCAAAAGGTCGCAAAGTTCAAGGGGGCCGAATACTTTCGCAAGGCACTGTAAGTGTTAGAAATTATAACGTGTACATTCAATGTGTGAATACCTTTTATCATAAGTGTGAATGTTTGTGCTATATAAAGGGTTGTGCGTGGGCGAAGAGTATGTGACAGTGTAAATTCTTACCCAGGACATGCTGAAGCAACACACTCCTCAGATCCTCTTCAGACAGGAAGGCACACAGCTCTCCTAAACAACCTGCTGAGGACATGCGTGTAGCATCCTACACACACACAAAGTTAGAACTAAATTATTCTATATAAGGCTTTCATACACACTGGCTGATAAGGAGGCCTAAAACCCCTTTCATTAAGCCACATCCTGCCTTGACTGACGGAAGTCTAGTTCGATCAGAGGTAAAAACTAAACATTGCACTCTGAAAGATCCTTTCATTGAAACATGGAGCTGAATATGTCCTTATCAAATCAAATCTTATTGGTCACATACACGGGTTTAGCAGATGTTATTGCAGGTGTAGCGAAATGCTTATGCCAGGTTCAGTATTGCAGGGCTACAATATATATTAGCTAGCAAGATTAAACGGAAATAGTTTTATACTCAATTCTAGCAATTACCATTGAGAGACGGGGGGGGGGGGGGGGGTATCAGTAGACTGCCTTAAAAACATCTGTTGCATTCACACATGCTTTAGTCAGTGTATCTGCTCGTAAACATACCTCATCATGACCCAGCATACTTAGCAATGTGGTGGTGATGTTTTTCCTGATGGCTGGGTCAACCTTTGACCCTGCTCCCTGGATGACGAATCGTAAGGCTTGTAGCATGGTCTCCCTGAAAAAAGGGAGCAAAACACTAGGCTGATTGATTGAATCTAATCAATCCCCCAACAATCCTAAATGAGAGGAATCCTATATGGAACTGATCACTACTCTTCACATTGTGTTTCTCAGTTACCCAGGTTACCCAAAACCCCTGGTTTTGCATACCTGACTCCTGAGTCCTCAGCATTGTGGATGGCAGAGAGCTGCTCTGTAAATAGGGGGTCCACCTTGCTGTGGATGGAGACCAGCTGGCCCAGGGCCTCAGCAGCCTTCAGCCTGACCGCCCGGCTAGAGTCCTGCAGAGCCTTCAGGAAGGTGGTCTGGAGCTGGGGCAGAAAGGGCTTCAGGGCTATGCCTACCTGGAGACAGGGGCAGAGCAACAGGGTCAGGACCAGAGCAAGATGCCAACCATTCTTCCAGCAGGGAGGAAACAACAGGATTGTGTTTAGTAGGCACAAAATGGGAAAACGTTGAGAAAAAAAATATCTTATTTTTGGATTATTTCATTTATTAACCACATTTCAAAATGTTTCTCCTGTTTCCCATTTTGTGCTTACCAAACGAAACCTTTAACCTCAGAATCAGAAGCAGACACTGACCTTGGCCAGCAGCAGGGTGAGTGTCTCTAGCAGAGAGGTCTTCACGCTCCAGGCAAAGCGGTCTCCCAGGATACGGATGAGCGGTCCAGTGATGTTGACAACAGACGGTCGCAGAGCCTCAGAGGAGGTCAGCTTGATGACTCCTCCCAGCGCTTTGGCCGCCTCCTCTTTCTGCTCAGGACTGCCTGTCAACACTCCTTCCCTCAACACTGGCAGGATGCAGGTCACACCCTGGGGAAGAGGGAAAGAGGAGGAGAATAAAAGAGAATTAGAGGAGAGGAGAGAGCCAAAAGATATATCAAAACTAGTCAGCTTGAGGATGTGACTGTACATGTCAAGAGGAGAGAGAGGCCTACCTTTTTGGGAAGACAGAACCCAGGCAGGTGCTGACCCTTAACGTCTACTGCCACTGACCGGATGTCTCTGTGCAGGTCGTCAATCAGAGCCAGCTGGCTGCCAGCGTCCAGTTTCTACAAAAACAAACTAGAGTTTAACATGACCTCACACATCAATACATACAGTGGCAAGAAAAAGTATGTGAACCCTTTGGAATTACCTGGATTTCTGCATGAATTTGTCATTATTCTTGATCTGATCTTGATCCAAGTCACAAGAATGGACAAACACAATGTGCTTAAACTAATAACACAAATGTTATGTCTATATTGAATACATAATTTAAACATTCACAGTGTAGGTTGTAAAAAGTATGTGAACCCCTAGGATAATGACCAAAGGCTAATTGGAGTCAGGAGTCAGTTAACCTGGAGTCCAATCAATGAGACGAGATTGGAGATGTTGGTTAGAGCTGCCTTGCCCCATAAAAAACACTCACCAAATTTGAGTTTGCATTTCACAAGAAGCATTTCCTGATATGAACCATGCCTCAAACAAAGGAGATCTCAGAATTGTTGCCTTGCATAAAGCTGGAAAGGGTTACAAAAGTATCTCTAAAAGCCTTGATGTTCATCAGTCCACGGTATGACAAACTGTCTATAAATGGAGAAAGTTCAGCACTGTTGCTACTCTCCCTAGGAGTGGCTGTCCTGCAAAGACGACTGCAAGAGCACAGCGCAGAATGCTCAATGAGCTTAAGAGGAATCCTAGAGTGTCAGCTAAAGACTTACAAAAATCTAAAATACGTAAAACACTAAACAAGACTGGTGTTCATGGGAAGACACCACGGAAGAACCCATTGCTGTCCAAAAAAAACATTGCTGGTACGTCTGAAGTTCACAAAAGAGCACCTGGATGTTCAGCACTACTGGCAAAATATTCTGTGTATACATGAAACATAAAGTTGTGTTGTTTGGAAGAAACACAAGCTCATCAAAACCTCATCCCAACTGTAAAGTATGGTGGAGGGAGCATCATGGTTTGAGGCTGCTTTGCTGCCTCAGGGCCTGGACAGCTTGCTATCATCCACAGAAAAACAATTCCCAAGTTTATCAAGACATTTTGGAGGAGAATGTAAGGCTATCTGTCCGCCAATTGAAGCTCAACAGAAGTTGGGTGATGCAACAGGACAACGACCCAAAGCACAGAAGTAAATCAACAACAGAATGGCTTCAACAGAAGAAAATATGCTTTCTGGAGTGGCCCAGTCAGAGTCCTGACCTCAACCCGACAGAAAACGTTTGGTTGAGGTTATTGCTGGAAAAGGGGGATCAACCTGTTATTAAATCCAAGGTTTCACATACTTTTCCCACCCTACACTGTGAATGTTTACGTGGTGTGTTCAATAAAGACATGAAAACGTATAATTGTTTGTGTGTTATTAGATTAAGCAGACTGTTTGTCTATTGTTGTGACTTAGATGAAGAACAGATCAAATTTTATGACCAATTTATGCAGAAATCCAGGTCATTCTAAAGGGTTCACATACTTTTTCTTGCCACTACTATGTTAGTTAACCAGAGTACCTAGTGGCCATTGGTTATCTATGAAATCAATGCTGCATAACGATCCACAACACAACTGTATGACTTCAGTAAACCCAGACAAACCCATTCCTAGTTCCTGTAATGCTCTTGGTGCCAACTGCTAACCTTGGTGATGGAGTTGATGGCGTCCCAGCTCTGCACCAGGACCTCAGGGTTGGAGTCATTGAGCAGGCGGATGAGGCCTGACAGCAGGTTGCGTGTGTGGGCACTGTAATCCAGGCGGGTGCGGGAGAAGTATCCGTTGAGGATGGTGGCGGCGGCCTGTCTGAGGCCGGCATCCGGTGACCTGGTGGCCTCTAGCAAGTCCTCGATGATGATTCGCTGACCCACCTCATCTTCCACAGACAGGATCACTGCCTGGCAGCTGGCCAGCTCCTGAAGGAGAGGCGCGGGGGGTAATATAAACCTGGGGACATACCTATCATCTACGGACCACAACCGCCCACTAAGAACCACTGTAATATTATCCCAAGACGATGACTGTTACGACCACCGACAATTAAAGTAGTGACCCTGAACTTGGAACTCCTTTATAACCATCTTGTAATCATGAATGCTGTTGTTACCTGCTGCCCCTCCTCTGTTCCCAGCTTGTCTTTCAGAGAGGAGTAGAGGGCAGGCAGGATGACCCCCAGGTGGCGTGTCAGAGCGTCTCCAGCCACAGCAGACAGGAAGGCCAGCACGCGCGTGTTCACTGGAGGAGCAGTGAGCTGACAGGGGAGAGGAGAGCATTCATACGCAGAACTACACTCAAACTATAAAAGACATTAAAAACATTTAAGCATCAGGAAAAGTGGTATATAATCCAATACAATGATCACAGAGATGAACCATTGTCAGTAGAGTGTGTAATGTTTGGACAGCTCACCTTGGGCACCAGGTAGGGCAGCACAGAGCGACTCTTCACTGCCATCACCTGTTTCAGACCGTCCAGAGCAAACTCTGCAGTCTCCTCATCATCCTGCACACAGAAACATTAACATCACTCTATATTCTGTTCCATGGTGGGTCCTGTGTCCTCTCCAGAAGGACAGGAGAGTGAGTATTACTGCGTGGATACAGAGGAATGTTAGCGGTAAAGTGGATTCATGTGTGTGTATTTGTATGTGAGTGTGCGTCTCACCAACTGTTTGAGCAGGGCAGGCAGGATGTCGTCCAGGGCCTGGTGACCGATGGTGGCGTGGAGCTGCTCAAAGGTTTTGGCTGCAGCCTCTCGTACCTCCTCCAGGGGGTCACACAGAGCCTTCCTCACCGTGGGGACCAGGGACTCAGAGAATATCAGCACCTGGAAACATACACGCATTGTGACCTTGCTTCTCTGCCATGGGATCACGTCACAACACAACCCTTCTATGTATAAGGCGTTTTAAAAGGTTTCTTCAAACTGTATACTCATCTCAAGGGACTTCCAGGTTAAATAATGAATGAATTTAAAAAAGTGACCAGGTATGTGTTGAGGTACTGACCGCGTCCCTGCTGGTGGACTTCATGATCTCACTCAGACCGATGCACACGCCCTGCCTCTCATCACTCTTCTCGGAGCGCAGACCCTCCTCCAGAATAGGAATGATCTCTGGGAGGATCTTCTCTCCCAGCTTACGGACCAAGTCTCCAAGTGTCCTTGCAGCAATCTAGAACACACAGAGAAGCCACATTCAGTAACCCAGGGATCAGAAGCAGGAGAGAACACAGAATCCAAACACTCAAATTCAGACAAAAGTGTAGAATACTATAATTCAGTAATAACAGAAGACTGAATTGTCTTAGTGTGACTAATGTACATGACAAAAGAGAGATAGACAAAGGGGATCAAATCGAATTGTATTCATCACATGCTTCGTAAACAACAGGTGTAAACTAACAGTGAAATGCTGACTTACGGGCCCTTTCCTACAATGCAGGGAGAAAGAAAATAGAGAAATAATAGAAAAGTAGAAACACGTAATAAATACACAATGAGTAATGATAACTTGGCTTTATACACGGGGTACCAGTACAGAGTGGATGTGCAGGGGTACGAGGTAAATGAGGTAAATATGTACATATAACTAGGAATAAAGTGACAGATAATAACCAGTAGCAGGAGCAAATGTTATGAGTCAAAAAAGTTAGTTAAATAGTTAACCATTGACCCATTTTGCACTAACTATTTAGCAATCTTATGGCTTGGGGTTGGAAACTGTTCAGGGTTCTGTTGGTTCCAGACTCGGGGCATTGGGGCCGCTTGCCAAGCGGTAGCAGAGAGCACAGTCTATGACCTGGGTGGTGCGAGTCTGATAATTCTTAGGGTCTTCCTCTGACACCACCTGGTATAAAGCTCCTGGATGGCAGGGAGCTCCGTCCCAGTGATGCACTGAGCCGAACGCACTAACCTCTGTAGCGCCTTGTGGTTGGATGCTAAGCAGTTGCCATACCAAGCGGTGATGCAGCCAGTCTAGAGGCTCTCATTGGGGCAGCTGTAGCTGTATTTGAGGATGAGGGCCCATGCCAAATCTTTTCACCCTCCTGAGGGGGAAGAGGTATTGTCGTGCTCTTTTATCAACTGTGTTGGTGTGTGCGAACCATGATAGATTCCTAGTGAAATGGACACAGAGGAATTTGAAGCTCTTGAACCGCTCCACTACAGCCCCGTCGATCTGAATGGTGGTGTGCTCTGCCCTTCCGTTTCCTTTAGTCCATGATCAGCTCCTTTGTCTTGCTGACGTTGAGGGAGAGGTTGTCCTTGTACCACCTTACACGGTCTCAGTTTTATCGTCGTTGATCAGGCCTACCACCGTTGTGTTGTCAGCAAACGTAATAATTATGTTGGAGCCGTGCACGGCCACACAGTCGTGGGTGAACAGGGAGTACAGGAAGGGACTAAGCACGCACCCCTGAGGGGCCCCTGTATTGGGGGCCAGTGTGGCAGATGTTGTTACCTACCCTCAACATCTTGGAGCGGCCCATCAGAATGTCCAGGACCCAGTTGCAGAGGTGTTCAGTCCCAGGGTCCTGAGCTTAGTGATGAGCTTGGAGGGCACTATGGTGTTGAATGCTGAGCTGTAGTCAATGAACAGCATTCTCACATTGGTATTAAAGTTGTCCAGGGAAAGGGCATTGTGGAGTGCAATAGAGATTGTGTCATCTGTGAATCAGTTGGGACGGTATGTGAATTGGAGTGGGTCCTGGGTTGATGTGAGCCATGACCAGCCTTTCAAACCATTTCATGGCTACAGATGCGAGTGCTACGGGGGCGATAGTAATTTAGACAGGTTCTGGGTCACAGGGACTTTGGTGGTCTGCTTGAAACATGCAAGAAGACCAGAGAACATGTTGTTCTCAGTGTTCAGTGTTGTTCAGATTCACAGTGTTTAATAGTCACATGTACAGGGTTGAAGGTGTGATTGCAGGGTACAGTGAAAATCTTAGGTTCTGAGCTCCAACATACAGGACTTTGTTAAATAAAATAATGAAAATGGTAATAAAAAAACAACAATATAAATAGAACTATATACATAACTGTAGCAGTGATTAATAAGTCATTTTCCATTGGGGTGGAGGCAGAGTAAAGACTGTTTAGGGGTGGGGGGGAATAACCATAGCGGGAGCAGCATGTAAGGTATGTGACCGTTGAGGGTGTGTGGGGAGGAATGTCCATAGGGGGGAGTAGCAGGGGTGAGCAGGTAGCTTACTGGTGGTGGCTATTCAGCAGCCTGATGGTGAGGGTGGAAACTATTGGCCAGTCTTCCAGTTTTTGCCAAGATGCTCCTGTACTGCCCGCGTCTGAGTGATTGAAGCGGGGAGAACAGGGCATGGCTTGTGTGGCTGGGGTCCCTGATGATCTTCTTGGCCTTTTTGTCTGACACCTGGTGTTGTAGGTGTCCAAGGGTGCGTTCGGCTGAGCGTATCACCCTCTGATGCGCCCTGTGGTTCGCGGTGGTGGAGTTGCGTACTTGGGTGTGATGCAACCTGATAGTGTAGAACAGCGAGAGCCCTCGGGGAAAGGACACATTTCTTCAGCATCCTGAGGTTCAAGAGTTGCTGTTGTGCCTTCTTCACCACGGTGTCCATGTGGTTCGACCATTTCAGCTTCTCAGATGTGTACGCTGAGGAATTTGACGTTATTTGACGTCTCCACAACGGCCTGGTTGATGAGGATGGGGGTGTGTCCAGCCTCATTCCTCTTGTCCATAATCAAGTCCATAATCAGCTTGTTTGTTTGCTAACGTTGAGAGAGAGAGAGAGAGAGGTTGTTTACCTGGCATCACGCCGTCACAGTGCCTACCTCATCCCTGTAGGCTGATCTCGTTGTTGTTGGTCATCCGGCCTACTACTGTTGTGTCGTAAGCGAACTTGATGATAGAGTCTGGGTCGGCAGCCTTGCGAGTAGGGCTGACCCTAATTAGTTGACCGGTCGATTGTTTGGTCGATGGGATGTTGTTCAACCCAGATATTTTTTAGTCGAACAGTAGCAATATATATATATACAGTGCCTTGCGAAAGTATTCGGCCCCCTTGAACTTTGCGACCTTTTGCCACATTTCAGGCTTCAAACAAAGATATAAAACTGTATTTTTTTGTGAAGAATCAACAACAAGTGGGACACAATCATGAAGTGGAACAACATTTATTGGATATTTCAAACTTTTTTAACAAATCAAAAACTGAAAAATTGGGCGTGCAAAATTATTCAGCCCCCTTAAGTTAATACTTTGTAGCGCCACCATTACAGCTGTAAGTCGCTTGGGGTATGTCTCTATCAGTTTTGCACATCGAGAGACTGAAATCTTTTCCCATTCCTCCTTGCAAAACAGCTCGAGCTCAGTGAGGTTGGATGGAGAGCATTTGTGAACAGCAGTTTTCAGTTCTTTCCACAGATTCTCGATTGGATTCAGGTCTGGACTTTGACTTGGCTATTCTAACACCTGGATATGTTTATTTTTGAACCATTCCATTGTAGATTTTGCTTTATGCTTTGGATCATTGTCTTGTTGGAAGACAAATCTCCGTCCCAGTCTCAGGTCTTTTGCAGACTCCATCAGGTTTTCTTCCAGAATGGTCCTGTATTTGGCTCCATCCATCTTCCCATCAATTTTAACCATCTTCCCTGTCCCTGCTGAAGAAAAGCAGGCCCAAACCATGATGCTGCCACCACCATGTTTGACAGTACGCCAAACATAACGTTTTGCATTGTTGCCAAAAAGTTCAATTTTGGTTTCATCTGACCAGAGCACCTTCTTCCACATGTTTGGTGTGTCTCCCAGGTGGCTTGTGGCAAACTTTAAACGACACTTTTTATGGATATCTTTAAGAAATGGCTTAAAATGCCACTCTTCCATAAAGGCCAGATTTGTGCAATATACGACTGATTGTTGTCCTATGGACAGAGTCTCCCACCTCAGCTGTAGATCTCTGCAGTTCATCCAGAGTGATCATGGGCCTCTTGGCTGCATCTCTGATCAGTCTTCTCCTTGTATGAGCTGAAAGTTTAGAGGGACGGCCAGGTCTTGGTAGATTTGCAGTGGTCTGATACTCCTTCCATTTCAATATTATCGCTTGCACAGTGCTCCTTGGGATGTTTTAAAGCTTGGGAAATCTTTTTGTATCCAAATCCGGCTTTAAACTTCTTCACAACAGTATCTCGGACCTGCCTGGTGTGTTCCTTGTTCTTCATGATGCTCTCTGCGCTTTTAACGGACCTCTGAGACCATCACAGTGCAGGTGCATTTATACGGAGACTTGATTACACACAGGTGGATTGTATTTATCATCATTAGTCATTTAGGTCAACATTGGATCGTTCAGAGATCCTCACTGAACTTCTGGAGAGAGTTTGCTGCACTGAAAGTAAAGGGGCTGAATAATTTTGCACGCCCAATTTTTCAGTTTTTGATTTGTTAAAAAAGTTTGAAATATCCAATAAATGTCGTTCCACTTCATGATTGTGTCCCACTTGTTGTTGATTCTTCACAAAAAAATACAGTTTTATATCTTTATGTTTGAAGCCTGAAATGTGGCAAAAGGTCGCCAAGTTCAAGGGGGCCGAATACTTTCGCAAGGCACTGTATATATATATTTTTATGGCACATAAGACACCTGTCTTATTCGTGCCGGAAGCTGTGGGGATGGCACAGTCCAAGAAGGGGAGTGTGGCAGCACAATGCAAGTCTCTCCAGAATGCACTCTCTGCCACCAATTTGTGCACATGCATTGTTTCATAACTTCATTGTGTGAATTGTTTGGGTTTGATTGTTAGTGTATATCAATTCCCCGTGACATATATAGGTAGTACATTTACCCTTAAATGCTATCATTTCAAATCTACAATGTTTGTTTGGTTACGGTAATATCTGTTAATGCATTCAATATATTATTATTACAGTCTTACCGTTCTCATTGTCAGAGTGGACACGTTGTTTGAGTGCTCAACCTAGGCTACACTTGTGAGAAACAAGTTTTGGTTTATTTCATTCCATTTACGAGTTGACAATTTAGTCAATATTTTGTTTGGAGTGCTCCTGTCAATGTTGAGTAAGGACGCGCACCTGATTACGCATAGAATTAGACCTACAGGATTCCTGGCCTGCGCACAAATATAGGCATATAAAATGTGCCTATTTGGGGATCCGATTGGCTTCATGCAGCACCACTAAGGAGGAGTGGAGCTTCTCAAAGTAACATTTTCTTTGGCTCAAACAGCAAGCAAACAGTCCGTTTTTACATCCATGACAATAGTTCAATGTATTTGAAAATTATTTTCCGCTCTGTCCCTTTTGATAACCACTCCGTGTTTAAGAGACAAATGTCATGCTCTGGGCCTTCCGAGTGGCGCCTAGTTGGCTATAGAAGTTACATTTTAGGTTTATATAATTTTCTTTTAGATTAAATTTAGATTAATCACATGACAATGATTTTGAGATACAAAGACGTTATTAGAAAGAAATGAAACTGTTCAACGAAAAAAATGCATATGTAAACCATAACTGGCAAGCAGAATTCTATTAATGTAACCTTTATTTAACTAGGCAAGTCAGTTAAGAACAAATTCTTATTTACAATAACGGCCTACCTCAGCCAAACCCGGGTGACACTGGGCCAATTGTGCGCCACCCTATGGGACTCCCAATAATGGCCGGAAGTGATACAGCCTGGATTCGAACCAGGAACTGTAGATGCAGTGTCTTAGAAAGCTGCGCCACCCGGGAGCCCCATCAGTAGAAATGGTAAGAGAAATTGGCATTCCAAATGAGAAAGCTTGCCGCCGACTCATGTAGCCTATTACCGGCAACTTCCGGAAAGTAACGACAGAATCTGCAAAAGCCAGTAGGGAGCGGGAGGAGGATGGTCGGGACAGGTTAAGTTTTTTTTCTTCTGGTTATCATGATCTCTGGCTCCCTCTTAAGTAATTTGTGTCTTATTTCGTCAAACAGTGCGCTTAAAGCATCAGACAAGCTCAATGCATATATAGTTGACTTTCTTAAAATAGATATTATATATGGAAAAATACACATTTTAAAATGTCGACCAATTGTTTGAAAGAACAGGCGACTTTCGGTATACCAAGATTTTTTGGGGATCGGGGACAGCCCTGTGGTAAACTCAATGTTATTGGATGAATCCAGGAACATATTCCAGTCTGTGCTAGCGAAACAGCCCTGTAACCTAGTATCCGTGTCATCGGACCTCTTCCGTATTGAGCGTGGCACTGGTACTTCCAGCACCAAAAAAACAAACACAGAAAATAGCAGGATTGGTCAGAAGCCCGTAAAATGGCTACAATCCATTGCAGTGCCATTCTCTCTCATTCAACAGTTGTGAGAGCAATAAAGAAACAGCTCCATACATACTAGACATCCTAGCAGTAGAGTTACCGTTCTCTTGTCGGGGCAGTCGGAGGCCAGGAAGCCAAGCAGCAGAGTGAAGAGGGTGGGCAGGATCTCCCGGAGGGTGCGGGGTGTGTTGGACACCACAATCTTCCACACGTGTAGGGAAGCTTGTCGCACCACCAGCTGGGTGTCTGAACGGCCCATATAGAGGCCAGACAGGACCCGGTTACGCCGCTCTCCACCCAGCGCTCCGATGATAGCCTGGGGGAGAGGAGGAAGAGGGCTCAGCACCAACATTACATACATTCAATATTATTTACTTCTCATATCAACCATTATAGAACCAGCAATCTATACAGGAAAATCATGTCAGAATACCTTGTTGGACTGCGCTGTGCCAAAGTTATCGTCCTCTGAAGCGGTCTCAGTGGTCATCTTGCCTGTGACTCCTGAAATGTGGAACAGTAGGTCTCCCAGCAGCTGCACAGAGCTGAATCTGTGGTCCAGAGACAACATGGAGGCTCAGTTAAGACTTACATTTCCAAGAAAAGTATTTAGTATACTATATAATGTTGCATATAATATCCAATCAAAAATTCACATTTTGACCAAAAGTGTAGATAATCCTCTAAGAAAACCATTGGTCCACATCTCATGTCTCTATCATAACCTGTTCAAAATATACTGGAGTTTTGACCCTTGTAGGATGGTCAAAATTTGGGCAAATAAATCAATGGAAGTCAGATATTTTTGTTGGGTCATAAATCAGGAAAATAGCATGGCGGCAGATAGGCTGGATGCTGTGCGAGAATTAAAGCTCCCGGACAGGCTTACCATTGAACTTGTCATCTTTCTTCTCAAATCCGGAGGACATAAAACAACAGACGGATTTGAGAAATAGTATTTTCATATTTTAGTATGCGCTGTTCATATTAATGCAAAGTTTGTGCTTTTTCACAGACGTCTCACAAAAACAAGCGCATCTCTGAAATGGCAATGGAACACTCAGCATATTTAAGCCTTTTACATTTAAATCAGCTGGTGTCGTGCTCATTTTCCCATTTGCATCTGTGGAAACAACTTGGAAGACGACGACCACAAAATGTAAAATCCTAAAAAGTTTAGCCCGAGAAACCAGCACCACTGTCAACGGAGCTCGGTGCTTATTGCCGATACGTTACAGAAAGACACCACTGAAAGATTCAGAACATGAAGAATCATATTTGTCCTGGTAAAACGCAATGCATAACACAAAGAAGCAAAATGTCATCACCAAAGCGCGTTTTCACCCACCGACACCGTATAATATCACATAAATTATGTTTGAGTAGATGTCTAACCTAATCCTCCAGAGGTCGTCAAACAGGCCCTGTTCCAGTTCAGGCAGCAGCAGGGCGATGGCCGTCTCAGCGTACATGCTGATGATGCGCTGGCCGGCACGCAGGGCAGTGTCTCTCACATATTCATTCTCATCAGCAAGAGCCTGATAACAGAGGAGAGGGGGAGACTGGTGAGAGGTAATCACAACCAGAGAGAGGGATGGTGGTGAATGGAGAGTGATCCCTACCTTGAGGATGCATGGGATGATGGGGCCAACGTAGGGTGTGAACCTGTCCCCGAAGGTGAGTGGAAGGTAGATGAACATCATGATGTAACCGTCGCGGACGTGGGAGGCGATGTCCACCTTGCTGGCCGTCTGCACCACGTCTGGCATCAGCTTGTCCAGCTTCTCCACTCCCAGCCCAGCCATCACCTCAGCCAGACCTTGGGCAGCTCCAGAGCGGTCCACAGAGCTCTGCTCAGATGCCAGGGTCTCCATGAGCCAGGGAAGCAGGTCATCAAAGCACGACTCACCCATGCCCTTCACCATGGCACCCAGGGCCTTGGCAGACACGGTACGCACCTGGTAGAGGAGTGGAGAAGGAGCGAGAGTTATCAGGTAACCAAATCACATTCACTTGTTTGTTGATGAGCTCTTCGTTACAAGCACATACCTCAGGCACAGGGTCCAGCAGAGAGGCTTTGAGTCCAGGAATGACACTGGGCAGGTATGGGGACAGGTCCTGTAACACAAAGACAACACATTGTGTCAACCAATAGAAACACACACATAAAACAGTAGAGCACTTTAGAAGATCAATTGTAGTACAATGCAACTCAATATCCCAGTGCTGTTTTGTACCTTCTGGTCGGTGAGGGAATACATGTTGCCGATGATCTGAGCGGCCATCTTGCGAGTGTCGGTGGAGCGGTCCTGGAAGGCCCTCTGGACGATGGGCATGATGAGGGCCAGGGAGGGGGCGTCGATGAAGTGGACAAACTTGGTGTCCAGCAGCGTCTGCAGGCAGTTCTGGGTCTTACGGGAGGGGTCAGTGAGGGCGTCCAGCAGGATGGGGGTTATGGCTGAGGGGGACAGAATATCTGTTAGTAACTATCCTGAAGTACAAATCTGAAATATTATCCTATTCATACCGCTCTGAACTGAAGTTTGTCATTTGTTTAACTAAATCTCAGAGTTTAACACAGCCCTCTTACCCAGGATCTCAGGGTTGCGGATGACAGAGCCAATCTGTCGTAGGGCCTGCTGGCCGGCATTCTGCACTTTGACATGGGAGTCAGTCAGCACCTCGGTCAGCTTGGGAACAATGCTGGGCAGGCAGGAGGACAGCTGCTTAGGGGCACAGTATGCCATGGCCCCCAGGAGTTCCACAGAACCTGGAAGGAGGAGAAGAGAGAGGGGGGAGAGAGGGAGCAACAGAAGCAGTAGTGGGGTGCAGAAGAAGGAAGGACAGGATAAGAGGTATGGCGGTATCAGGACTAACCAGCTGAAATAAGTCTAACAGGTGATTGATTTTGAATGGTTGTGTCCTCAGAGCTCTCTAAAAATGCCCATGATGCTGTGGGTTGACCCTCACCTGCTTTTGTCCTCCAGGATTCCTCCTCAAGAGCCACCAGCAGGGAGGGCAGCACCAGTTTCACCCCATGGGCACTCAGGTTCCTCATCACCGCCTTGGCACAGTCATCCGACGCCTGGGAAAGGGCAGGGAGGTTAGGCAGAGCGTAACGCACAACATAAACGTGAGTGAATGTGAGAATTATTAGGTGGAAAATGAGTGTTTGGTGTGAGAGAGGAGGAAAGGCAGAGGGAGGTGGGATTGAAATGAGAAGCTGGTAATGGTCATCCTACCTCTCTGACATACTGGTTCCCGTCCCCGAAGCAGAGCAGGAGGTGAGGCAGCACGTGGACCACGTAGGGCTCAAACAGCTTCCCCAGCATGTTGCACAGCATCTCAAAGGCAAACAGAGCACCTGGAAAAGAGAAGGGGAGAGAGAACTGTATAAAAAAAATCAGTCACAGATAACTAAACCACGGAGCCCAGCAAAGGTTAAGCAACTGGCGAGGAGTCACCGACCCTCTCTGCGTCTGAAGTTCTTCTTGTCCTGGATGGCGTCGGTCAGGGTGCTCATGATGTCCTGCTGTTTGAGGGCCAGGATGCCCAGGCCTTTGACCAGGCCTGCCAGGCCATAGGCCGCGCCCTTCCTCTCTGCGTACTTGTCACTCTCCAGCAGTAGCTGCAGCAGCTTCCGCACCATCCCCCCAGCATCCTCCCTGATGGCAGGGACAAGAGGGGGCAGGCAGCTAGCCACAGACTCCTGGACCTGAGGGAGGGAGGAGAGACAGACAAGGCAACAGTTACTACAAGCAGGCTTAGAGTTGCTCAGCTGAGGCCAATGTGATCATGTAAAGGCATTCCATTGTAAAGGTCAATGCATATAGGTTATAGAAAGATGTTTATATGTTTCAATAATAATAATGGGAGGGACTTTACCAGAGAAAGGTTGGTGGTCATATGCACATCCTTAAAAAACAGAGTTTGGGGGGGGGTTGGAGGGACGCCATGTGCGACTGACGTGTTTTCTGTTTGCTCCCGCGGTATTCTTAAAGTTCATGTGAATTTTGTGGCAGAACCGTATTTATTTTCAAATATTGGTTTGGTGATCCCTTTTCGTAAAAACCAAGACTACTTTGCTTTCTAATGTCAGCATGTCGACGAAACATAAGGCCAAAAACATGACTTGAGAAAACCCGGCCTACAAGACCCACTCTCATCACCGCCCTCTCCCGAGTCTGAGGGCCCGGGGACTCATACTTTACCCGAGGTGTGGCTTGGCCTGGCGGCGCTGAAATGAACATTCGAGGCCATCAAACTACTACACTCCGAGATAGTTGAAATGAAAACGGAGGTAGTTGCTACGATTGAGGCCCGAATACAGGAGGTTTCTGATACTTTAAAAGCAGATCTAACCATCCTGCGGAACGAGACGGTGCCAGAAATCACATCACTCAAAACAACAACTGCGTCGCACACTACAACGATTGCAGCAGTCTTACTACGATTTGCTAACTTCAAATTAGGTTTTTGGTTGAGAGCCTTTATACATTTTATTTATTTTCTCTCTCACTGCCTGTTATAAGACTGGGAATATAATTATATACATCTACAAGTGGTGCTTTTGTCATTTTGTTTGCACAAGGGATTCACTTTTAATTTCTCTCTCTTTTTGCTGCTTGATCCACTAACACAAAACACGACTTTAAAGAGCGGGACTGAGGGTTTAGGTTTAAAACCGCACTCTCACAGACATACTGTGCGAAGAGAACATGTTCTAATTAGGCTTGTACCTCGTTTGGGGAGGTATTGTCTGGGATGGGGGGAGGAAGGCTGAATTGTTCAGTTCTAATATTGTCATTCTGTCTTTTTAGTGCAAACGTTACATTTCTACAAGAGACTCACTTGAGGACTGGTGAGAATTTTAGGATGCGTAAGGACTGGGTTGGTCAAGTGTTCCACTTTAACTTTCATAGTAAATCAAGAGGTGCTGCCATTTTGGTTGATAAATCTACTCCCTTCGTAGCTTCTGAGGTTATTACTGATCCTAAGGGACGATATGTCATAGTAACCGGTAAACGGTTTTCTACCCTTCTAGTTTAGGCTAGTGTTTATGCTCCCAGTTGGGATGACAAGTTTCATTTCTTCCTTTTGATCTGCTATACCCAATTTAGATTATCATTTGTTGATTTTAGGGGAGGATTTCAACTGTACAATGTCCCCAGTTCTTGACAAGTCCTCAAGAAGAACTACTGGCCCATCTAAATGTGCCCTATTTATTCAAATCTTTTCTTCAGAAATATGCTATGTTTGAGCCCTGGCGTTTCCTACACCCTTATTCTCATGTTCATCAAACATTCGTCAAGCATTGATTACTTATTTTTGGACAAAAAACGTTTGCCTAACCTTCGACGGTGTACTTACGAGAGTATTGTTATTTCTGACATTCACTGTTAGTGCTTGAACTAGTTTCCCCAGCGACCTCCTATGTGTTATCAATGGTGTCCATTTTACTCTCAGATAAGGAGTTTGTCAATTTCATTTCTTCTGAAATCACCTTATTCCTAGAAACTAATTCAACGCCTGGTATGTCCTGCTCTACCATAGGGGGTCTCTCAAAGCATACCTACGTGGCTAAATTATTTCTTATACAGCCAACCAAAACAAAGTTCGCTCTCAGTGACTTCGGGACCTGAGCGAGTCCATAGCCACATTGGATGAGAAGTATGCTACAGATCCTTCCTCTGATCTACATAAAAAGAGCCAACTACTCCAATCTGAATTTGATGAGCTTTCTACCAGGCAAGCTGAACAGTTACTCTTGCGAGCTCGGTACAGAGTGTATGAACAAGGCGATAAGGCCAGTAAAACTCCTTGCACATCAGATCCGTAAATCTCTGCGCTATACACCTCTGAATCCCCTCAAGACCCTTTGCGGATTGATTCATTCATTAATGGCTTGAATATGCCTTCAATTGATACAGACTCCCATGACTATCTAGAAGAAGAATTTACACCTGACTAGATTGCAACAGCAGTGTCCGCAATGAAAAGTGGTAAATCACCAGGTCCGGACGGTTTTCCAACCGAATTCTACGTTTTCTGGTCTGCTTTGCCCATTCTTGTCTCGATTATTTGCAGAGTGCCTTAATACCTCAAAGCTACCGCCTAGTCTTTATCAGGCTTCAATTTCATTACTATTAAAGAACAACAAAGACCCCCTGGAATGTGGATCCTATCGCCCAATCTCGCTTTTAAACTGTGATTACAAAATCCTAGCCAAGCTTTTAGCCATCCGTATGGAAGGCTTGCTGCACCAAGTAATACACTCTGACCAGACTGGCTTTGTGAGAAATAGGCATTTGTTTTTCAATATTAGGCGCCTTATGAATATACTGTACTCCCCAGCGTCGGAGGACCCGGAGGTGGTGGTCTCACTTGATGCGGAAAAAGCGTTTGACCGTGTTGAGTGGGACTACCTAACAGCTGCCCTTTATAGATTTGGCTTTGGCCCCAAATTCATTGCGTGGATAAAGATTCTTTATTTTTCCCCCATGGCTTCGGTACGGAATAACAACTTGTCCTCTGACTATTTTCCCTTGCACCGCAAATCCAAACAGGGTTGTCCACTCTCCCCCTTGTTGTTTGCTTTGGCAATCGAGCCTCTCGCCATTGCACTACGCTCTAATGATGCCATTCAAGGAATAATCAGGACGGGCTTAGAGAATAAATTCTCACTATATGCTGACGACCTCCTTTTGTTTATCTCTAACCCTGATACCCCATTGCCTCGTGCCTTATCTGTTCTTAAAAAAAAATTGATCAATCTCAGGGTACAAGCTGAATCTAGGCAAGAGTGAGCTTTTTCCTGTAAATAAGGCTGCTTTAAAGTGCTCTTTTACAAGTTCTCAGTTTAGGATTGTCTGGGATCAATTTGCCTACTTGGGAGTTAAAGTGACAAGGAAATATTCAAATTTGTTTCAGGAAAACGTTGTTACTCTAGCAGACAGTTTGAAACAATCTTTTACTTTTTGGAATCCACTACCTCTTTCTCTTGTCGGAAGGATTAATGTCATTAAAAATGAATGTGTTGCCCAAATTTTTATATTTATTTCAATGTTTACCCATTTTTATTCCAAAATCTTTTTTTAAATCACTGGATCAAACATTCATGTATTTTATTTGGGATGGCAAGGTACCACGGATTGGTAGAAAACATTTACAGAAGCTTTAGCTCTACCACATTTTCAGACATACATATTGGGCTGCAAATTTCAGAGCCCTCCGTGTAAACCTGCTGTACTTTCTTCTGTGTTGTGCTCGTCTCTCCCAGTGTCCCTAGGCGAAAGGTGTGTCAACCCAATTGTAAAGCAGTCTCTTAAAATTTGGAATCAGTTCCGCTTAGCCTTTAGCCTCCGAGGCTTTTCTCCATCAGGCCCAATCAATCAGAACATTTTATTTCCTCCATCTTTGAATGATGGGGCTTTTGCCATCTGGCACTCACTAGGCATCGCCTCACTAGCCCAATTATTCTCTGATGATACATTTGCCTCTTTTGCTCAGCTACAGGAAAAGTTCAACCTCCCCCAATCCCACTTTTTCCGCTATCTCCAGACTAGGAACTTTGTCAGAGCTAACACACCTGAATTTCCCCATAGGCCTGCGAATACAGCTATAGAGATGCATCTTGGAGCTGAACAAGCTTCCTAGGGGCGCAATTTCAGATGTATATGCAATCATTAATGACTTACAGAACCCTTCTTTGGTGCCTTTAAAGACTCGATGGGAAAAGGATTTGGGGGAGGAACTTGGGGAAGACACCTGGGAATCTGTGCATGCACTCATCCTCTTTTAGCATTAGACACAGCCTCATTCAATTCAAGGTGGTTCACCGTATCCACTGGTCGGGGGCCAAACTTGAAAGAATATTCTCTGATTTTGATCCTACCTGTGTCAGATGTAAAATGGAACCAGCCACACTGTTGCATATGTTTTGGGGCTGTCATAAACTGTCAGGTTTCTGGGAATTCATATTTAAATGTTCCTCTGATATATATATGACACTGTTATATGTTATATGACACTGGTTAAGACCCATCATTTTGTTGACGTCATTTCCGGTCACGACTTGCAGACTTGTTTTTGAGTTGCTGTGCGTTTTGTTGCCAACCTGTTTTGCTACCTGACAAATTTACGGTTTTTACTTTTTAATTACCGTTTATATTTTTGTTTTTTCCTACTCAACTTTTTCACTCCGGACGCTTTATCTGGACACGGTTCGTCAGGACCTCCAACAGCCGAAGCTAAGTAGTAACATTAACATGATGCCTTCTAATTGCAGTCGCTGTACTCGCCTTACGGCGAGGATAGCTGTGCTACAAGCCCAGCTTCAGACGCAATCGCTAGGCAAGGGTAATTTCAGTGTAGGAAAGGATGAAACAGCGTCTGTGCCACCAGTAAGTACAGATAGTAGTATAAATCCCCTGGCACAGTCCCCGCAGCCGGACAACTTTCTCACGGTTTCTGGAAGGAAATGCTGTAGGAACGCTCAACCGGTGTCGCTCATTCAGCCGACAGAAACTTTCAACCGGTTTTCCCCATTAAGCAGCGGGTCGGAGTCAGAGGCCGAGTCTTCTCTGGTCTCTACTCCTCCCGTTACGGGGTCTGAGACGCCGAAGCTTCCCACCATTAGCTCTGACAAATTGAAAACTCTAGTCATTGGCGACTCCATTACCCGCAGTATTAGACTTGAGAATCATCCAGCGATCATACACTGTTTACCGGGGGGCAGGGCTACCGACGTTAAGGCTAATCTGAAGATGGTGCTGGCTAAAGCTAAAACTGGCGAGTGTAGAGAGTATAGAGATATTGTTATCCACGTCGGCACCAACGATGTTAGGATGAAACAGTCAGAGATCACCAAGCGCAACATAGCTTCTGCGTGTAAATCAGCTAGAAAGATGTGTCGGCATCGAGTAATTGTCTCTGGCCCCCTCCCAGTTAGGGGGAGTGATGAGCTCTACAGCAGAGTCTCACAACTCAATCGCTGGTTGAAAACTGTTTTCTGCCCCTCCCAAAAGATAGAATTTGTAGATAATTGGCCCTCTTTCTGGGACTCACCCACAAACAGGACCAAGCCTGACCTGCTGAGGAGTGACGGACTCCATCCTAGCTGGAGGGGTGCTCTCATTTTATCTACCAACATAGACAGGGCTCTAACTCCTCTAGCTCCACAATGAAATAGGGTGCAGGCCAGGCAGCAGGCTGTTAGCCAGCCTGCCAGCATAGTGGAGTCTGCCACTAGCACAGTCAGTGTAGTCAGCTCAGCTATCACCATTGAGACCGTGTCTGTGCCTCGACCTAGGTTGGGCAAAACTAAACATGGCGGTGTTCGCTTTAGCAATCTCACTAGGATAAAGACCACCTCCATTCCTGTCATTATTGAAAGAGATCATGATACCTCACATCTCAAAATAGGGCTACTTAATGTTAGATCCCTTACTTCAAAGGCAATTATAGTCAATGAACTAATCACTGATCATAATCTTGATGTGATTGGCCTGACTGAAACATGGCTTAAGCCTGATGAATTTACTGTGTTAAATGAGGCCTCACCTCCTGGCTACACTAGTGACCATATCCCCCGTGCATCCCGCAAAGGCGGAGGTGTTGCTAACATTTACGATAGCAAATTTCAATTTACAAAAAAAAAAATGACGTTTTCGTCTTTTGAGCTTCTAGTCATGAAATCTATGCAGCCTACTCAATCACTTTTTATAGCTACTGTTTACAGGCCTCCTGGGCCATATACAGCGTTCCTCACTGAGTTCCCTGAATTCCTATCGGACCTTGTAGTCATAGCGGATAATATTCTAATCTTTGGTGACTTTAATATTCACATGGAAAAGTCCACAGACCCACTCCAAAAGGCTTTCGGAGCCATCATCGACTCAGTGGGTTTTGTCCAACATGTCTCTGGACCCACTCACTGTCACAGTCATACGCTGGACCTAGTTTTGTCCCATGGAATAAATGTTGTGGATCTTAATGTTTTTCCTCATAATCCTGGACTATCGGACCACCATTTTATTACGTTTGCAATTGCAACAAATAATCTGCTCAGACCCCAACCAAGGATCATCAAAAGTCGTGCTATAAATTCACAGACAACACAAAGATTCCTTGATGTCCTTCCAGATTCCCTCTGTCTACCCAAGGACGCCAGAGGACAAAAATCAGTTAACCACCTAACTGAGGAACTCAACTTAACCTTGCGCAATACCCTAGATGCAGTTGCACCCCTAAAAACTAAAAACATTTCTCATAAGAAACTAGCTCCCTGGTACACAGAAAATACCCGAGCTCTGAAGCAAGCTTCCAGAAAATTGGAACGGAAATGGCGACACACCAAACTGGAAGTCTTCCGACTAGCTTGGAAAGACAGTACTGTGCAGTACCGAAGAGCCCTTACTGCTGCTCGATCATCCTATTTTTCTAACTTAATTGAGGAAAATAAGAACAATCCGAAATTCCTTTTTGATACTGTCGCAAAGCTAACTAAAAAGCAGCATTCCCCAAGAGAGGATGACTTTCACTTTAGCAGTGATAAATTCATGAACTTCTTTGAGGAAAAGATTATGATTATTAGAAAGCAAATTACGGACTCTTCCTTAAATCTGCGTATTCCTTCAAAGCTCAGTTGTCCTGAGTCTGCACAACTCTGCCAGGACCTAGGATCAAGAGAGACACTCAAGTGTTTTAGTACTATATCTCTTGACACAATGATGAAAATAATCATGGCCTCTAAACCTTCAAGCTGCATACTGGACCCTATTCCAACTAAACTACTGAAAGAGCTGCTTCCTGTGCTTGGCCCTCCTATGTTGAACATAATAAACGGCTCTCTATCCACCGGATGTGTACCAAACTCACTAAAAGTGGCAGTAATAAAGCCTCTCTTGAAAAAGCCAAACCTTGACCCAGAAAATATAAAAAACTATCGGCCTATATCGAATCTTCCATTCCTCTCAAAAATTTTAGAAAAGGCTGTTGCGCAACAACTCACTGCCTTCCTGAAGACAAACAATGTATACGAAATGCTTCAGTCTGGTTTTAGACCCCATCATAGCACTGAGACGGCACTTGTGAAGGTGGTAAATGACATTTTAATGGCATCGGACCGAGGCTCTGCATCTGTCCTCGTGCTCCTAGACCTTAGTGCTGCTTTTGATACCATCGATCACCACATTCTTTTGGAGAGATTGGAAACCCAAATTGGTCTACACGGACAAGTTCTGGCCTGGTTTAGATCTTATCTGTCGGAAAGATATCAGTTTGTCTCTGTGAATGGTCTGTCCTCTGACAAATCAACTGTAAATTTCGGTGTTCCTCAAGGTTCCGTTTTAGGACCACTATTGTTTTCACTATATATTTTACCTCTTGGGGATGTTATTCGAAAACATAATGTTAACTTTCACTGCTATGCGGATGACACACAGCTGTACATTTCAATTAAACATGGTGAAGCCCCAAAATTGCCCTTGCTAGAAGAATGTGTTTCAGACATAAGGAAGTGGATGGCTGCAAACTTTCTACTTTTAAACTCGGACAAAACAGAGATGCTTGTTCTAGGTCCCAAGAAACAAAGAGATCTTCTGTTGAATCTGACAATTAATCTTAATGGTTGTACAGTCGTCTCAAATAAAACTGTGAAGGACCTCGGCGTTACTCTGGACCCTGATCTCTCTTTTGAAGAACATATCAAGACCATTTCAAGGACAGCTTTTTTCCATCTACGTAACATTGCAAAAATCAGGAACTTTCTGTCCAAAAATGATGCAGAAAAATTAATCCATGCTTTTGTCACTTCCAGGTTAGACTACTGCAATGCTCTACTCTCCGGCTACCCGGATAAAGCACTAAATAAACTTCAGTTAGTGCTAAATACGGCTGCTAGAATCCTGACTAGAACCAAAAAATTTGATCATATTACTCCAGTGCTAGCCTCTCTACACTGGCTTCCTGTCAAAGCAAGGGCTGATTTCAAGGTTTTACTGCTAACCTACAAAGCATTACATGGGCTTGCTCCTATCTATCTCTGTGATTTGGTCCTGCCGTACATACCTACACGTACGCTACGGTCACAAGACGCAGGCCTCCTAATTGTCCCTAGAATTTTTAAGCAAACAGCTGGAGGCAGGGCTTTCTCCTATAGAGCTCCATTTTTATGGAACGGTCTGCCTACCCATGTCAGAGACGCAAACTCGGTCTCAACCTTTAAGTCTCTACTGAAGACTCATCTCTTCAGTGGGTCATATGATTGAGTGTAGTCTGGCCCAGGAGTGGGAGGGTGAACGGAAAGGCTCTGGAGCAACGAACCACCCTTGCTGTCTCTGCCTGGCCGGTTCCCCTCTTTCCACTGGGATTCTCTGCCTCTAACCCTATTACAGGGGCTGAGTCACTGGCTTTACTGGGGCTCTCTCATGCCGTCCCTGGAGGGGGTGCGTCACCTGAGTGGGTTGAGTCACTGATGTGGTCATCCTGTCTGGGTTGGCGCCCCCCCCCCCCCCTTAAGTTGTGCCGTGGCGGAGGTCTTTGTGGGCTATACTCAGCCTTGTCTCAGGATGGTATGTTGGTGGTTGAAGATATCCCTCTAGTGGTGTGGGGGCTGTGCTTTGGCAAAGTGGGTGGGGTTATATCCTTCCTGTTTGGCCCTGTCCGGGGGTGTCCTCGGAGTGGGCCACAGTGTCTCCTGACCCCTCCTGTCTCAGCCTCCAGTATTTATGCTGCAGTAGTTTATGTGTCGGGGGGCTAGGGTCAGTTTGTTATATCTGGAGTACTTCTCCTGTCCTATTCGGTGTCCTGTGTGAATCTAAGTGTGCGTTCTCTAATTCTCTCCTTCTCTCTTTCTCTCTCTCGGAGGACCTGAGCCCTAGGACCATGCCCCAGGACTACCTGACATGATGACTCCTTGCTGTCCCCAGTCCACCTGGCTGTGCTGCTGCTCCAGTTTAAACTGTTCTGCCTTATTATTATTCAACCATGCTGATCATTTATGAACATTTGAACATCTTGGCCATGTTCTGTTATAATCTCCACCCGGCACAGCCAGAAGAGGACTGGCCATCCCACATATGCTCTCTCTAATTCTCTCTTTCTTTCTCTCTCTCGGAGGACCTGAGCCCTAGGACCATGCCCCAGGAATACCTGACATGATGACTCTTTGCTGTCCCCAGTCCACCTGACTGTGCTGCTGCTCCAGTTTCAACTATTCTGCCTTATTATTATTCGACCATGCTGGTCATTTATGAACATTTGAACATCTTGACCATGTTTTGTTATAATCTCCACCCGGCACAGCCAGAAGAGGACTGGCCACCCCACATAGCCTGGTTCCTCTCTAGGTTTCTTCCTAGGTTTTGGCCTTTCTAGGGAGTTTTTCCTAGCCACCGTGCTTCTTCACCTGCATTGCTTGCTGTTTGGGGTTTTAGGCTGGGTTTCTGTACAGCACTTTGAGATATCAGCTGATGTACGAAGGGCTATATAAAATAAATTTGATTGATTGAAATTTGGTTATAGATCCGTCTCCCCTTACAGACCTTTTTGGAGTACTGCCCATGGGTACCCCCCTGTCAAGAATCCAGTTGGACACTGTTGCTTATACAACTCTTTTAGCTAGACGGCTAATACTACAGAACTGGAAGATGGCAGCTCCCCCATCTTATAAATATTGGTTGAGAAATGTGTTGTGATGTGGGAACCCCAAACTGTTTAATGAGGCTTGGGCTCCATTCCGGTCTTACTTTAAACAGTCCATCCTCTGATGGCATTCCAATTAAAACTAAAATAAGTCTGTATTTGTCCCCCCTGTGACTTAAGAGTTGGAGGTGTTTTTGCTGGGGGGGCATTAAGGTCCATGTGCTTATTGATTGTGACCTGTGGATGCCTTGTTCATCTTGCCCGGTCAGAGACTAAAATGTGACCTTGTTTTTCCCAGTTTTTTATCTTTAACTTTTGTTCACGAGTACATAAAATTATGATTTAAAAAAAGTATTATTTTAAAGCATTGTAAACGGTTTATTGTTGGTCCAGTGGATGGTCGGTCTGTGGCCATGACTGCTTGTGAGTGGTTGCATTTCTCCACCCCATCCCTCGACTGTTTACAGGAACAATGGTGAGGTGTTTGCACTGTCCCTGTACTATTGATTGCCCTTTAACCTTTGTAGCCTTCTGCCTGGTGTGTTTACCTTGTCTAAAGTATGGTATCTTTAAAGCAATTTTTTAGAAAAAAAATTATATTATTTGTATTTTTTCTAGTTGAGTATATTATTTATATTGCTTTGTGTTGTCTTGTCTGTTTAAAACTGAAAAAAAGTTGCTGGACTAATGAAGGATACTTGAGAAGAACAGGTAGGCCTGCTAATGTAATATGCTTCCAACTGCCACCTTCATTGACAACGTTTTCATCCAACATAGACGAAGATCCTTGTTGGATCGAAACCTTGTCAATAAAGGTGGTAATTGGGACCATGTTCAGTGTGTGGGCCTTTCTGTCCTTTTCAAGGATTGTTCCAGTACCTGCTGTGAGGGTGTTGAAAGGGCAGTGATGAGCTTGGCCACGATGGGTTTGACCTTGGGGTCACTCTTGTCCAGATGTTTGGCCAGAGAGCCCATTAAGATGACCACACTCTGGCGGACTGAGTCGTAGCTGGCGTCCTGGGGGGCGTCCTTCAGGAACTCCTCGAACACCGGGAGCAGGGAGCTCACATTGTCCTGGAACACAACAGGCAACACACTGCTCAGAAAGGAGACACAAAAATGGATATACTCTATTGAGTTAGTAGGAGTCCATTGAGAGAAGAGCAATTGCATTGGGTGCCAGGAGATGGGTGTGGTTGTATAGAACAAATCAAATAAACCATGTTGGTACCTTTCCGTGTGTGTTGAGGGCGGAGAGGGCAGCGTCCAGCATGCAGCGCCGCACCTCAGGGTGACGGTCATTCAGGGCGTCAGGAACAAAGAACAGGAAGAGAGGAGTGACCTGAGGCTCATCCAGGTACTGACACAACTTGTTCAGAGCCAGAGCGATGCCACACCTGCAGACACCAACACACCCTTAGACACCATGCACAAGGTGGTCCCACTTAAACACAGCAAATAAGGATCTAGAGAGTAGAATAAGAGTTGTATTGACATTGTCGAGTGGCAAGAGCGTCCTCTAACCTGGCTTCCCACTGGTCAGGTGGTTGTTCAGAGATGACTCGCCCTAAAGCATCCAGGACAGGAGGAGGTCTCTGTAAAAACACAACAGTTTCACATTGACCCTGGTTCTAGCCTACAATATTACACCACTCCTGATACCCAGTGACTAGTGGCTACTCCTGAGCTGTGATAGGAGGGACACGGTGGAGGGAGACTCACATAGAGTTTCTGGTGGTAGAGCTCATTGAGCTGGCCCAGGACTATGGGAGACTGGTCGCGGTACTCGCAGATGGCGCTGGACAGAGCCTCAGCACCTGCAGTACGCACAGCCTCCTCGTGGTGGGTCACATCCCCGATGAGCAGAGAGCACAGCTCAGGGACTAGCTCTAGACACAGAGCCTGCCACAGCCTGGGGGAGAGAAGAAGGGGAGCAGAGAGGTATGGTCAGTCACAGCAGCTATGCAACATGAGATGGGAGACGCGCTACTTCACAAAAGCAAAGTCATTCTGAAGAGGGGAGCTATATCCTTTATGCAAAGTATTAGTATTATATGAAAAGTGGATGGGACAACATTAGCTACTCACTTCTCAGCCAGAGTCCTTCCCTCCTTCTCCACATCAAACCTGGACACCCACAGCCTGCGGAGGACACTCAGACCACTGGCATCTGTACTTTCTGTAGGCAGAGCCATCTCCATCTCCGTCAGGCCCTGGACAGAGAGGGGGGGGTGGGACATTAACACACATCCAAAGACCCACGCACAGTAATTACCGTAATTTCCGGACTATAAGCCACTACTTTATTCCCACGCTTTGAACCTCGCGGTTTATACAATGACGCGGCTAATTTATGGATTTTTCCCGCTTTCCCAAGATTCATGCCTCCAAAAAACTGAGCACCGTCACATAATGTGACGTAAATCGAGCGCGCTCAAACTTCCCATCATTCTGATTACAGTAGTAATTTTGTCACCCTCATCATGGCAAAGACACGGAGAAATGCATATGATGCAGCTTTCAAGTTGAAGGCGATCGATCTGGCTGTTGGAAAAGGAAATAGAGCTGCTGCACGGGAGCTTGGCCTTAATGAGTCGATGATAAGACGTTGGAAACAGCAGCGTGAGGAACTGACTCAGTGCAAAAAGACAACAAAAGCTTTGAGGGAAGAAAAGCAGATGGCCCAAAGTATTTGCAGCCACTCGACATCAGTGTAAATCGTGCATTTAAGGTGGCGCTCCTTGTTCAGTGGGAGGCTTGGATGACAAGTGGGGAGAAATCCTTCACTAAAACGGGCCGCATGCGAAGAGCAACTTATGGTCAAGTCTGCCAGTGGGTCCTGACAGCGTGGAGCATTGTCAAAAAAATCCACTATCATCAACGGGTTTCGAAAGGCTGGACTGCTGCGTGTTGAAGGGGCAGCATGAGCTCAGCGGGGAATTTGCCTCCGGATTAAAGTGACGAGAGCGACAATGAAAACGATCCAACATCGGATGAAGCAATTCTGAGGCTATTCAACTCCGACACCGAAGGAGATGACTTCAGTGGTTTCAGTGCACAGGAGGAAGAAGATAGTGACCAATGACTTTCTTGGTAGGCTACCGTTTACTGCACAGTACATACACACACACTAATCAAATCGCATTTGTCACGTGCCTGAATACAGCAAGTGTAGACTTTACCGCAAAATGCTTCATAACGAGCACTTTCCCAACAATTTGTTAAAGAGAACATGAACAAATTGATACAAAATAAAAATAGTATAACAATAAAATAACAATAATGAGGCTATATACAAGGGGTAACGAGTCAGTGTGCTGGTGTACGAGGTAGTTGGGGTGAATCATTGAGGTAATGTGTACATGTAGGTAGGGTATGAAAAGCAGAAAGTCCGGGTAGCCGTTTAATGAACTGTTCAGCAGTCTTATGTCTTTGGGGTGGAAGCGGTTTCCTATTTCCTTACCCTGAGGGCAGCGTCTCTGACAGAGAAGCAGGGGGAGAGCAGAGCCTCCAGCAGGACGTCGATCTCATCCTGCTCAGCCAGAGCACAGCCCTTCTCTCCTCCTCCACTGGCACACACCGCCGTCAGACACTGGGATGCCAGCACCTGAAACACACACAGTATGAACGTACGTGATAGCTCTACTGATTAGTATTTGTCTGTAAATGTGGAAGAAGCATTGCCTGGCCACCCAGACTCCTTCCGGACGTTAGTTTCTTCTCCGCAATGAGTCTGGATCTGTGTACCTCCTCGACCCTTTACCAAATGCAAACACATGCGGGGCTGTCTGATTGGTCTATAAACCAATGGGTTGGGCCAGAGCGGCAGTTTGAAAATTTGTCATTGGCTTTGATACTCTGATTAGTTAGAGACGATCCAATCACTGATGACTGTTTTGTACAAGGCCCCTCTCGCCGCCACAAATGACTTCTATGATAGAAGTCTCAGACTAAAGTATGTAGCGGCATTGGACCGAGCAGCAGAAGAATTTAGTGCGTCGTTGTCAGGCTGATAGAAGCATGGTGTACCTGCAGTCTGGGTGCTGCAGTGGAGATGACTCTGGTCAGGAGCAGCAGCATACCGAAACGAGGTAGCAGCTCAGGTCCATTCTGAGAGACAGAGACAAGAAACATATCATACAAACATAAGCCCTTTGTCTACGATAGAGTGGAGAGTTTAGGAAGAGAGGACAAGTATATATATATTGATAGGAGACGCCTCAGACAACGGGAGGTGACAACACACTGCTAAACTCAAACTTTTATTTTGGTTTTTGTATTTTAGCTCTTTTTCCTCCCCAATTTCGATCATGTCTCATCGCTGCAACTCCCCCAACGGGCTCAGGAGGCGAAGGTCGAGTCATGCGTCCTCCGAAAAATCCACCAACTTAACCCAGAAGCCAGCCGCATCAATGTGTCGGAGGAAACACTGTTCAACTGACGACCAAGGTCAACCTGCAGCCCGCCACAAGGAGTCGCTAGGGCGCGATGAGCCAAGTAAAGCCGCCCCGGCCAAACCCTCCCCTAACCCGGACGACACTGGACCAAACCCTTCCCTAACCCGGACGACGCTGGGCCAAACCCTCCCCTAACCCGGACGACGCGGGGCCAAACCCTCCCCTAACCCGGACGACGCTGTGCCAAACCATCCCCTAACCCGGACGACACTGGGCCAAACCCTCCCCTAACCCGGACCACGCTGGGCCAAACCCTCCCCTAACCCGGACCAAGCTGGGCCAAACCCTCCCCTAACCCGGACCACGCTGGGCCAAACCCTTCCCTAACCATGCTGGGCCAAACCTTCCCCTAACCCGGACCACGCCGGGCCAAACCCTCCCCTAACCCGGACCACACTGGGCCAAACCCTCCCCTAACCCGGACCACGCTGGGCCAAACCCTCCCCTAATCCGGACCACGCTGGGCCAAACCCTCCCCTAACCCGGACCACGCTGGGCCAAATCCTCCCCTAACCCGGACGACGCTGTGCCAAACCATCCCCTAACCCGGACGACGATGGGCCAAACCCTCCCCTAACCCGGACGACGCGGGGCCAAACCCTCCCCTAACCCGGACGACGCTGGGTCAAACCCTCCCCTAACCCGGACGACGCAGGGCCAAACCCTCCCCTAACCCGGACGACGCTGTGCCAAACCATCCCCTAACCCGGACGACGCTGGGCCAAACCCTCCCCTAACCCGGACGACGCTGTGCCAAACCATCCCCTAACCCGGACGACGCTGTGCCAAACCCTTCCCTAACCCGGACGACGCAGGGCCAAACCCTCCCCTAACCCGGACGACGCTGTGCCAAACCATCCCCTAACCCGGACGACGCTGTGCCAAACCATCCCCTAACCCGGACGACGCTGTGCCAAACCCTTCCCTAACCCGGACGACGCTGGGCCAAACCCTCCCCTAACCCGGACGACGCTGGGCCAAACCCTCCTCTAACCCGGACCACGCTGGGCCAAACCCTCCCCTAACCCGGACCAAACCCTCCCCTATCCCGGACCACACCGGGCCAAACCCTCCCCTAACCCGGACCACGCTGGGCCAAACCCTCCCCTAATCCGGACCACGCTGGGCCAAACCCTCCCCTAACCCGGACCAAACCCTCCCCTATCCCGGACCACACCGGGCCAAACCCTCCCCTAACCCGGACCACGCTGGGCCAAACCCTCCCCTAACCCGGACCACGCTGGGCCAAACCCTCCCCTAATCCGGACCACGCTGGGCCAAACCCTCCCCTAACCCGGACCACGCTGGGCCAAACCCTCCCCTAACCCGGACCACGCTGGGTCAATTCTGCGCCGCCCTATGGGATTCCCGATCACGGCTGGTTGCGATACAGCCCAGGATAGAACCTGGGAGTGACGCCTCAAGCACTGCGATGCAGTGCTTTAGACCGCTGTGCCACTCGGGAGGCCCAACATGATCAACTCTTACCTCATCGATGAGTATATCTGTAGTGTCAACCTCGGCGCGGAGTTGAGCGTGCACATTGATGACCTGCAGGGCACGGACCTGCATGCTCTCCGTCTCCTCGATGCTGCCTGAGGAGTCCCTGAGCACGGTGTTGAGCAGGGGGAAACAGAAGGAGAAGGCTGGGGCAGACAGTGGAGCCATGTCTGAAACAACAGGATGAGCGCATTAGCCCATCTGCAGGTAATATACTTGCACTACGTCCTTGATGTGTATTTGTCACTATTGTCTCGCCCTCTCCCTGCGTGTGTCCCCTCACCACCACCCTTGCCCTCTCTGTGTGGGACAGTGTGCATGTGCAGCAGGCCGACAGTGCGCTGGGTGGCTGTATCTAGATCCTCCTGTCCCCAGGCCTCGTCCAGATCACACTCAGGTTTCATCAGGCGCAGCGTCACCTGGCCCACCAGCACAGCTGTGGAGAAGGCCGGGAGTAGAACATGCAGGAGGTTAGAGGAAGTTTCCTCACCGAAACTATTTCCCTGCACAGATCAGACAACTGGAGATATGTAGGTGTGTGGGCAAGAACATTGTGAGAGATAGCTCTCCCTAGTGTAGTAGCTCTCCCTAGTGTAGTAGTCCATGTACCCAGGTAGTGCAGCTCCTTGGAAATGAGACAGGCTCCTATGTCGAGGAAGGCCTGCTGCAGGCGTGGGGCGGCCAAGGGGGAGTGGAGGAGAGGCAGTAGGACCTGGAGGACCCCTGGGAGCTGCCAGGAGATCTGGGGAGGCTTCTGGATCAACGTTGCCTCCAGCAGACCCACCGCACACCGCAGCTCCATGTCCAACTGACAACCACAATCACACAACAATCAATGATCAATCAAACAGGAATATTATTATGTCAATGTCCAGAATCTAAAGTTTGAGAAACGGGGTACGTGTTCAAATATCTAGCCGTACCCCCTGTAGTCTCTTGCGAATGGAGGACTCTTTCTCCAGCTGGGCTTGCATCATCTCCTTCTGTTTGCTGGTCAGCTGCAACTCGTCTTTGATTCCTTTCTTCTTCTTGATCTCCTAAACCACATCATCAAAATCCCAGTGAATTTCAAAATTACTTTCTTCAATTATATAATGGTTCCATCATAATTCAACCTACTAAAATGATCTGATAAGTTAACAGAGGAGGATCAAACGGTTCCAATATGCTCCTGTATCTAGTAACCCATAAGATGAGGTAGGAGTGCATCTAGTCTCCATCAATCACAGTCCCCCAGTCTCACCTCCTGCAGCTCCAGTTCTATGATCTGTTCCTTATACGAGTAGGCCTTGTTCTCCCTCTTCATGTTGCCCTTCTTAGTGCTCTCCTGCTGGGCACTGCACAGGAAGAGAATGAAATGTCTTACAAGCAACAACAAAGAAATCAACATAGCCAAGGTGTTTTGGATCAATGATAAGTGTTTACAATGGTAAACCCACAGAACACCTCTTACAGTAGTAATACAGTGTGTTTGTGTCCTACCTCTGGATAATGCTCTTGTCATACAGCTCTCCCTCAGGGGTGAGCATGATGGCGTACTCTTCTCTGGTGACCTGCCGCAGCGCCGGATTGGACAGCCACTGTTTCACATGCTCCATCACCCGCGGCAACAGCTTGATAGGAGAGAGACCGGACAGGGCCCCAACCGCATTCCTTACAGCCTGGAGAAACAAGAGGACCAACCATCAGTCAGCCAATAAGAGAACAGGTCAAGTTGGATCATAGGCTTGTCTCAACTAATCACAAGAGCAAAAGTGGGCCTGAACCAACCCTTGGCTGTGAGTGTAAGTGTGTATGTGTATTGTAATGTGTACATCTGATATAAGGATGTCACTATGAGAAATATGTTCTGACCTGATTGTCAGCGTTGGCCTCCAGGAGCCGTGGCAGAATGTCATCCAGGTTCTTGTCGATGAACTCATGGGCTTTGATGTTCATGCTGGACAGCAGGTAAGGCCACAGCCCGGGTCGAGCTGCAACTGCATCGGAAGAGAGGAGAACATACGTCAGTACTAGAAGTGGGTTTATACAAACTGTAGTGTGAAAGATGCTATAGTGTAATCCAACAGACCTATGGAGGGATGGTGGGTAACGATGAGGATCTCCATGGCCATCTTGTCTGCCTCGGCCGGGTCGCTCCACTGGCCAGCTACAGAGCACACCACACGCAGCGCTTCCAGGAGGACGCGAGGGGGACTGTAGGCCTTGCCCACCTCAGACAACTCCCCTGACTCCGCCTGCAGCACCTCCTGAGGCAAGACCTGGGGAAAGATAAAGATGCAGTATTTAGTCAGTAGCTAGGTTTCCATCCAATTGGCCACAGATTTTCATGCAAATATTCTAAAATATGCATAAAAACAATATGCATATTTTCCCACCAGAGATGGTGGGAAAATTTGATTCCCATCAAATTGACTCGTTGCTGATAAAAAGCTGTGAGTGACGATGTAGTGCACATAAAAAAAACTTTAGCGGTTAAATTCCCATGTACCGAATAAATAAATACAAGTAAATGGGTTTCCAGCAAATGTTCTAATCTATAGATCGTTTTGTCAGAAAATGTTTTGCATTATATAGTGAATGTGCCCACTCTGGTGTTGGTTTGTCAGCTCAACAACAGCTCACAGATACCTACACTACACATTCTTTTTATTTGTCAAATGGCAGCCAAGCGTCGATAATCATGTCACCAGAATAAGATATTCGATATTTACTGGAAAGCAGCATTACTCTGTGAAGTTGTTCATAACTTATTTCATCTGCAGCCTAATAAACTGCATGGTTTCCAGAGCCGTAGTGGGAGGACCACAACATATCATGTGACTCCATGTTTAATTCAATATGATGGTTATTATATCAATATTTGCGCAATAAGGCGTTTCCGACGCCATTTCTCGCATAATTAACTTTACAGACACAAAAAGATCTCACCCTGTCTAGCGTATTTTGTTCTGCAGACATTTGGAAAGTTTACCGATAAACTTGTTGTTTCAATCAGGCCTGTCGTGACATTTTTTGACCTGACATGTACTTTACTCACATAAGAAGGTTGGATGGAAACCTGGTTTATGACAAACACAAAATGTAGAGAATACTCTACAAATAGAAAGGAAATAAGATCCATGTCTAACATCACAAATTAATTATTCAGTCATTACTAGTTTATAGTACCACTGAAGTGAGACCTGACACTACAAATCCATTCAAATGTGTAGCGCATCCCATCGTCAACTATTCTTACCTTGTGTTTGTTGATGACCACTCTGAGTTCTCCCAGAAGGCCGTAGGCTAGGCCGGAGCCGCTCAGGGAGAGCAGCTTCTTCACGATCTGCTGTGCCCGCTTCCGCACACACCAACTACGAGACAGCAGCACCGCCACAGTGGCGCGGTGGTACATCCTAAGGAAAGGGGAGCAATTGAGTTACAGTCAGAGGAGAATGGGAAAAATGTTTGGAAAACCGCTATGCTTGACCAGCGTCAAAGTCACTTACTGTGATTTGCCATTGGTGAGTCTGTGGGAGTGGTCCAGGAAAAGTCTCTCACACAGCTGTATCACTGTGCACAGAGCTGAGGTGAAAGAAGCAAGGTTTACTGCTCAATGTCATTCCATATCTTGACACTTGTGTGATGACTGATCGTTGGCATATTTGTGTATTGTTTGTTTCTGCCTCACCTTCCTCACTGGCCTGGGAGAGGAACTTCTCTGTGGTGAATAAGGGTTTCTTCTCATCCAGGATCAGGGTCCAGAAGCCAGCCAACTTGGCCTCTGCAGCAAAAACAAAAAACACACAATTTTATGTCAGTCTCCAAACTGATGAACAAGGATGCTGTCCCCTACAGTCAACCTCATTCAACAGAGTCAAAGACCTAGGACTTCATTAATCTCAAGGAGTGCCATGATCCTACTGTAGATTCACTCACCTGTCTGAGTCTCCAGCAGAGACAGTCGACTCAGGAGAACGGCAGCAGCCACACCCTCTGACAGCAGGGCATGCTGGGAGTTCTGGGCCGCAGCCTTCTCCACTGTCTGGAGGAGGAGGGGCACGAGGTCAGACGCCTGTCCCAGAGTGTCACCTATGGAGGAGAGAGGGGTCAGGACTATGACACTGTGCCTCCTGCATGCTGTAGAACTGGATCAATGCACACACACACACAAATAACAAAGTTGCCCAGCGCCTGTGACTAACTGACCTTTGAAAGCCCCCAGCATGGCCTGCAGGTATGCGTGGCGGACAAGAGAGGTGGAGGTCTTGAGGGTGAAGGCCTTCTTGAACCATTCCAGCAGAGCCTTGGGGACCTCCACTGTGAGCCGCCCACTCCACTGAGACAGAACAGCCACCGCGTGCACCAGGGTACCCTCATGGACTGACAGAGACAATCACATGAGCACCTCTCTCTTTACGGACAAAGGGAATGAGAAGGAGGAAGGAATGAGACATAGTTCTTACCTTCTTGTTGCAGATAAGGGATAAACAGCACAGCGATTGCAGAGCTGAGCGTTTGGCTGGAGGTGCCCGACACAGCATGACGGCTGCAGCTGCCGATACCTGGGCAGAACAAGTCAAGAGCAATCAAAACAGGGGTTAAAAGACAACATCCATCTGTCTTCAAGACGAACATACTAAGTGCGGGTTATGAAAGACAGGACACATGGGACAACGTTACCTGACAGCACACTCATCTTCTGGCCGAACGCTGTGAGCTTCCCCTCTGACCCTGAAAAACACACAGTTCTGTTAGTGCAAAAATATACTTTACACGAGGTGCTGTCATATGTTCTCAAATGTTTCTTAGGTGAAAGTATGTGCGATGTCCTTGCCTCCCAGGATGCTGAAGAGGTGTGTGACGACGTCCTGTACAGCACTTGGGTCACTACACTGCTTGGCCAGGTTCTGCATGGCCTGCACTGCCTGCTCCATCAGCTGGGGGTTATTGGCCTTCAACTGGCCTGAAACGCATAGCACAGCCTGGTTTTACACACAGACACACACACACACACACACACACACACACACACACACACACACACACACACAGCTACATTTCTAGATATAAAAGGCATGACTTACTTGCAATGCCTTTTCCAATATACATGGCATACTGACTGAGGTCAAGTGTCACTGAAGCTAGTAGACAGGAGACGGCTGAAGGAGAGGAGAAAATATATATTGAAAAGGACAAAACTACAATACATAGTATAGAATATACACAAAAGTATGTTGCGGTATTGGTTATGATATTAGCTACTGTACTCACTCTGCATGGCATTCTCTGGGCTGCGGAGCATAGCCTTCTGCAGGGCAGGCAGCAGCAGCATCTTGAACTCAGAGTGGGAAACATGCCGCAGCAGCGAACCACTCTTGTCCTGCAGAGGAACACAAAACACATTACAGAGAAGAATTTTCAGCACCAACACCCAAAACATATTTCACAATACACATCAATTGTGGCGATGGGTGGTCTTTAGGTTGTGAACACCAATCTTTTGATCTCCCTGAGAAGCGGCAGTCCAGCTTCACTCACCAGTATGTGTTGGTGTGGTCTAGTCTTGCTCATGAGGACTGCCTTCATATACAGGTCCAATACGGCACTCTGAAAACAGAATACAGGCGTGGTTAGAGATTTCAAATGTGAGCATATGTACTGACTCAATCTGCAAAAAATATAGAATATACTGAATTCAACTAATATCAGACTCACCTTGTGTTTCTCTACAGTGGCCATGTCTTTGTGAGTTGTGCAGAAGTCCAGACACACCCCAAGCAGAGCCAGTGAGCTGGGGTTCTGTTCCAGACTCAAAATGGTGCTTATATACTGATCAGCCAGGCCAGGGTTCTGGTAAAAACAGCAGAGACAAGCGTTCTAAATCACAGCAGATCCAATATAGTGATTATACACTGGACCATGGTGACTTTGCCCAAATATTTCTTAGAACTGTCTGTCAGGTCATTCCTTGAACGCCAACTCCACACCATCCTTACCTTTTTCCACATGTTGCTCAGGTTCTTCAGGGTTGACCGCAGTGCTGGCGCTTGAGCCCCACCCACCACCTCAGCCAGCAGCAAACTCTGGACCTCCACCTGTCAGAGGAAAGATAGTGAATCATGAATCATCAGTCCAAATCAAACATCTCCCACAAATGGTGTGGAACTAGAAAGCATACTGATAACGGACATGCTGAAATTGTTTCACAGTATAGAGAAAGGCGCGGCTTCTATAAGCATTGTCCTCGTTCACTTACCAGTTTCTTCCAGATGGGGCCCTCTCTTTTCTCTGGAGCCGAAAACACAGAGCGAACCAGCAGGCAGGTCCAGGCCAGCCCGGTAAAGGCAGCCGAGCCTGTACTCTTACTGACAACACCACAACATATAACAGATGGACAAGGAACCAAAACAAGGTATTCAATATGTGGTTGAATTAGTAAGATATTGCACATAGCACACTGTAAAAGTATATACAAATTGATACAAGGCATTTGGCCTTGGCCCTCTACCTTTCCCCATGTCCTACCTGGGTGCTCCATTCTTGCTGATAACACCACTGTTGAGGAGGCAGTGGAGGAGGCTGGTTGCTAGGATTTCAGGTTGAGACTCGGCCAATAGGCCAATGACTGAGAGGAGGGCTCGTCGAGATGCAGCATCCCTACAGAGTAGCCAACGTTTTCATTTTAACACAACAAACACTACTAAGGACTAAACAAAGGAGTTTATTGTGGACTACAGGAAAAGGAGTACCGAGCACGCCCCCATTCTCATCGACGGGGCTGTAATGGAGCAGGTTGAGAGTTTCAAGTTCCTTGGTGTCCACATCAACAACAAACTAGAATGGTCCAAACACACCAAGACAGTCGTGAAGAGGGCACGACAAAGCCTATTCCCCCTCAGGAAACTAAAAATATTTGGCATGGGTCCTGAGATCCTCAAAAGGTTCTACAGCTGCAACATCGAGAGCATCACTGCCTGGTATGGCAATTGCTCGGCCTCTGACCACAAGGCACTTCAGAGGGTAGTGCGTACGACCCAGTACATCACTGGGGCTAAGCCACCTGCCATCCAGGACCTCTACACCAGGCGGTGTCAGAGGATGGCCCTAAAAATTCCCCAGCCACCCCATTCATAGACTGTTCTCTCTACTACTGCATGGCAAGCGGTACCGGAGTGCCAAGTCTTGGACAAAAAGGCTTCTCAACAGTTTTTACCCCCAAGCCATAAGACTCCTGAACAGGTAATCAATTGGCTACCTGGACTATTTGCATTGTGTGCCCCCCCCAACCCCTCTTTATACGCTACTGCTGCACTCTGTTTATCATATATGCATAGTCACTTTAACTATACATTAATGTACATACTACCTCAACTGGGCCAACCAACCAGTGCTCCCGCACATTGGCTAACCGGGCTATCTGCAGTGTCCCCACCCACCACCTACCCAACCCTCTTTTACGCTACTGCTACTCTCTGTTCATCATACATGCATAGTCACTTTAACCATATCTACATACTACCTCAATCAGCCTGACTAACCGGTGTCTGCATGTAGCCTCGCTACTGTATATAGCCTGTCTTTATACTGTTGTTTTATTTCTTTACTTACCTATTGTTCACCTAATACCTTTGTTGCACTATTGGTTAGAGCCTGTAAGTAAGCATTTCACTGTAAGGTCTACACCTGTTGTATTCAGCGCACGTGACAAATAAACTTTGATTTGATTTAACAAATTACTAACTGGGGAATCCTAAATAGCAGTAGGCTAATTGAGGGCACCTACCTGTATCTGTGTGGAGTGAGACAGAAGAGCTTGCATAGCCCTTTAATGGCTGTCTCTGGTAGCTCTGTAAGGACACACATATACATCATTGTCAATCATTGACACCAGTTTGCTATAATTTTGACCATCCAAGCCAAATACTACACAAGGAGTGAGAGCCAAAAATAAAACAATTATGCTGACTGGGGTATATGTCTTCTCACCTTTGCCACTAATGCACTGCTTCAACTCGCCAAGGACCTCTTTGCGCTCTCTTACACTGGCTGTGGTCACTTTCACAGCAAATTTCTTCAGCGTGTCTGAAACCTGTTGCAATACACAGACATCCGAAATCAAAAAATAAAGCTGTAAATATGTTTTAAGTTATAACTTTGTCAGACGTCTCCAATTGATCGAGATGAAAAAAGCTGGGGCAACATCAATCATTTGTACCACTTTTTTTTGTTTTACCTTTATTTAACTAGGCAAGTCAGTTAAGAACAAATTCTTATTTTCAATGACGGCCTAGGAACAGTGGGTTAACTGCCTGTTCAGGGGCAGAATGACAGCTCTGGGATTTGAACTTGCAACCTTTGGTTACTAGTCCAACGCTCTAACCACTAGGCTACCCTGTCACCCCACTTGCACTGCATCTCTAAAAAAATATGTTTTAAGTTATAACTTTGTCAGACGTCTCCAATTGATCAAGATGAAAAACAAATATTCTGATTTGACATCGGGCAGAAAATGATGAGACCACTCTTAACAATCAAAACATTTTATTTAGCAAAATGTTCCAACAAAAATAGTCTGTAAAAAACAAAGAGCGTCGTGAAATGATTCATGCTACTTAACAAGTAAATTAGTTAGGCTGGCTAAAACTTGCTCATCTAGCTACAACAGCTGGCATTTCGATGCATCTTAATCAACGGAGTTGGTCACCAATATGCACAAGAAAATTCGCTTAATAGTTAGCTAACAACAGCTAGCTGGCCACGTCTTGCTAGTAGTAGCCGAACACAACTCAACTCCACGATATATGATGGAGTTGAGCGGCGACTGGTGTGGGCGGACTGGAGCTCCGACATCACATAAAATGAAATCAAAAACATGAAATTCTCTTGTGTAAATGGAGGCTGTTCTTTGTTGCCGTGTTCAAATGCTTGTAGGATATATGAAACATGGACATTTCGTGTACTCAAATTCAGTTTTTTTTAACGTAATATTGTGTGACGTCTGAACTCCAGTCCGCCCACAATATTCGCCGCTCAACGAGTCGGCTACGCTTGTAGTGGCTAAATTAGAGCTATATGGGGTGTAATCATTAGTCCAAACAGTTACAAAACGGAACATTGTCCAACGACAACTAGAGTTCATATTGGACAAATCGAGGTAGGTTCCAATCCTGGTTTCGTTACGTTTGGTTCCTAGAGAATACACCCCTGGGGTATATTCATTACTCCAAATAGTGGTAACTTGTCATTGTTTTTCAACGAAAACGAGTGTTTCTATTGGACAGCTGCAGGTACGTCCCTCCCGATTTGCTGAACCTGTCCAATAGAAACGTTTGGAGTCATTATTAAACCCCTGCACTCTCCGCATGTAACGTAACTACTATCCAAGTTGCTAGCTAGCTTACCCAGCTGGATAGACTGTTTACATCTATTTTTTTTAACAGAAAGACAGACACAAAGTAATTATCCCTCATAACATCTTCATTGTCAAAAGTAATTGGTCGACATATTCTCGAGGAAGAATCCGCATAATTTTAAACATCAGCGACACAAACCTGCGTGTCCGCTGCCATCTTGCCGGTCTCGAACTAGGAAGTACTTGTCACTTCCGGTTCATTACAACGCATGATCACCACGTGGAGTGGAATCCTACAGGTGGTACATTTTTGGAATATCTTTGCAATTGATACACAACCTAAAACGTTAACTGTGCACATATATACTAATTTAGAAGGTAATCTCAAGTCTGTGTGTGTTTACTTTCCTTCTCTAAACCTTCCACACTGCAACCAAGGGTCAAAATAGTTGGCTGATAGGAGGTATGTCAAGGACAGATTTAGTCAGGTCTTCTTGCTTTCCTCATACAGAAAAACATTTACCCCACTATTCTTACGAATATTGTTTGTGAATAATGACATCTTGATTTCGCAACTGAGGCAGAGGCAGGTAGATATTTTGGTTAAAAATCTAGTGTGCTAAATCCATTCTTAATTATTCCTAGATGGGTGAAGGTCATTTCTATGTCCTCAAGGTACATTTTGGGGATTTTATTTAATATGCTAAATTGACACTACAATCACCCCAGATCTGTCAAATATTTTAGCAACTTTTCAGATGCATTTTATACCTCAATTTCACTGTTTTGCCCTTGTCCTCGTCCCTGACCCAGACTTTTGAGCTTCTACTATGTTTTTCTATAAGAAAACATGAATAATTACATATTATATAATGTTATCTACTAAAGAAAGAGTCAATAACATTTATATCAATATTTATTGTGAGTATGCCTTTTATATTGTTATTTACACAAAATATACCTGTCCTTTGGTAGTGGTGTCATTTTCACTACTGAGGGCAAATTCCTCATTAATAAAGTTATGTCAAGAGAAAGTTAATTTAGTTACCAAGGAAACTTATTGCAACATTGAAACACATGTCCAGACATTTGTTCCAGATGTGATGTCCAGAAGTTTTAGAAAAATCGAGGTAAATATTGCTTGTGTAGACAATATTTTTAATGTCAGTCATTTCCAAACAGGCTATAATTTATTTAATTGGTGGTATAATTTTGGGGGAAAAGTGCATTTTATGTATTTAGTGTAAACTCTATGTTAGCTCTAATACTAGCCAAAGCATGCTAAGAAGTCTGTATTTTTTATCCAAAAACTAGAAGCGTAATTTCCATCACAAACTTAACTGCTGTAAATTACGGAAATGACAAAAATCCATAATGTTATTACATTCTATTTTATTTTTTACTTTAGGCTTATTTAATAATGTTTTAAATTAATTTAATCTAGAAAATGCTCCAAGGTGTGCACAAGTTGAAAACCTAAGTAGTATTTTTGTTTTAGAAGATGCCACATAAAACAGCACAGACATAGAAAAAAGAGACACAATTCCCCAAAAAGACAAAACAGCAAATTAAGGGAACTCCGAAGAACTCAGGAAGGATTTTATTGTTTCAAAATGCCATCATTGCAGAGGTAAAGCAAAAGTATTAAAAAATGCACAGTGCCATTGACAAACAAGTGGCTTCAAAAATGCTCAGAGGCAACATCCTGAGAAAGTGTGGCCTGGTTTAAAGAGCAAATTAAAACAGGCCAACAAGTCTTCAAAATTCCAGGAGAAAGCAGTGTAACATAATTAGCACAGCCACAGAAGAGAAAATCACTAGATTCTGTGAACGTGATGTCAACAGTAGAGCAACAACAGGGGAAAAGGGCACACTAACAAGGAACAAGAAGAAAAAGCAGAAGCTCTTCTTGAGTGACACAATTCAGAACCTTTATCAGAAGTTTAAGAGGGAATATTCAGAGATTAAAATGTCCAACTAAGAATTCTGCAAAATACATCCTTTTTGAGTTGTCAAGCCAACAGTCAAGGATAGGGACACATGCCTCTGCAAAACCCATGCCAGTTCATGGCGGACAACCTCAGTATCACAGTGATCAGCTGCAGCAACATTGAGAACCTTATTTGAGTCTTTGTGCAGTGCGAACCTGAACAAAACGGTCATGTAAACAGACTGCTCCCTTTGCCATGCATACAAGCTTATAACATCTGACTTTGATGTTGGTGAGCAGAAAAACAAAGCTGAAGAGGGAGATGGAAAAACAAAGAGGGAACCATGGAGAAGTTCACTGTACATTTGACAGTAAAAGAAAAAGTGTGTGGCACACTGTAGATTCTATTGGAGGACTTCTCCAAAGGATTGAAAGAGAAGTTGGGGAAACACGTGTACAACATGCGACATCAATACTCCAAACTAAGGGAATTGGAAAGAGGAGATCAGATGCATATTGACTTTGCAGAGAACTACTTGTGTAAATACACCAGTGAAATCCAGGCAGTTCACTTTGGTGATTCTCACAAGCAGGTGACCCTCCACACCTGTGTTGGACATTCCACAAATGATACAGTTTCACTTTGCTCATTGAGCTCCTCTATATGTATGACCCCTCTGCAATCTGGGCCCATCTCTCAAAAACACTGGTCTAATTCCTTGAGCTCTGCCCAACCGACTGCTTTTGGAATCTTACTTTGTCTTAAATTAATTAAATGTTTAACAATAGTTGTTGTTCAAAATGTTTGCAATAAAATATTGTTTTCATACATTGTTTTTCCACCACACCTTGTCATTTCCACCACACCCATATTTTTGAGGTAAATTAGTATATTATGTATAATTTACATTGATTGATTAGATAGGGAAATCATATGGTTGTTATCATAATCTTACAAAAAGGTTGGGTGGAAATATCTTATTTTCATGATAAATAAATGTTTTCAGCTGTCACAAAGTTAATTTTATACATTCAGGCATTGTGTTGAATTATTAATATTATGAAAACCTTAAATCACTGAAAATAATATTCATTACAAGTTAATGTACACATGTATAATAAATATGTTATAAATTAATTGTATGATATTTCATTTTTAACAAATGTATGTTTAATGGCGTGATGGAAAGTACATTTGTCTATGGCTGTCTGATAATATATACATTTCTGAATAGTACGATCGCAGGCATTATCAGATGTTATTTCTAGACAAATCAAAGACAATTATAATACTGGTAAAATGGTGTTTCAATATGTTTTCTTTTCTGAAAGCTTGCAGGGCCAAAGTGCCCGAAATTGCAGAATCACCCAGATATTATAAAAATGCAAAAATATCAGTAGCAACTGATAATGTAATTTTAGGGCAAGTCAGTTAAAAATAAATGATTATTTACAGTGACAGCCTACGCTGGCCAAACCCTAACCTGGATGATGCTGGGCACGTGCACCACCCTATGGGACTCCCAATCACAGCCGGTTGTGATACAGCCTGGTTTCGAAACCAGGGTCTGTAATGACACCTTTAGCACTGAGATGCAGTGCCTTAGACCGCTGCGCCACTTTATTAGTAATAGCTACTAATAAGTAATAACTTTTGCATTTATAATGTAATAAATTCTGATAATGAAATAAATTGGCAATAATGTAATACATTTGCTAAATGGATAACATAACGCTTTTGCACATAATGTAATAATGATTACATTGTGTTGATTATTACATTCTGAAATAGATTTTTTTCCCCTTGAATAGTGTAACTTAAACAAATATAATATTCACTTTTTTTCCATGCATATCAAGTGTCATGCTTCAGTAATAGCTGACTACACACCAAACCACGTTCCTGAATCCTAGCTCTAAACCTGATTTTAGCAGTAAGACCCACAACCCCAGTCAATCAGTGATTCAGTCAGTCTGTCTTAATTAGGGTTGTGAGAGAGTGTGTGCCTGGGCATGCAATTTTTGTTGTTCATATAATCCTGCAAACAAAAATGAGACGTTAGGACATCCCCTGAGCGTCACAAAATGGTCACCTAAAGTGTTTTGGACATTGCTTCATGGTCCCCTGGAGGTTTTGTCTAGTTCCTGGTTTGTTAGTGGTCACTCGACCATCTTGTCAATATATTGGATAATCTTTAACCATACTTCTCTGGTGGTCATAGGGGTGATGTTGTTGTGGATACATCAGTCGTTGCGGGCGGGGCTACACTAGTCTGGTTTCATCTCGGGAAATGTTATTCTTGTTGTTATTCACTAGGGTTAATGTTTTAATAAAATAGTTACATTTTTTTCAAATGTAATTTTGGCATAGAATTATGGATTTTTTGTTTGTGTATGAACTATTTGGCAACAAGAAAAAAAAAAGTGCAATCATTTCAGTGGTCTTATCATCGCAATAGCAACATATCTTTCATGTCAAAAACATAGACAGTGTTCATAATAGTAAATAAGTATTCTGCAAGGTTTTCCCAAAATTCTGACACAAATATACATTCAAAGAACAAGTGAGACAGATTCTCACCTTCTTCACAGAAAACACAGATAACATTTTCCTGAATCCTAAAAAAAATTCAGAGTGAATACAATTGTACTAACACATTTTTTGTATTATTTTGATATTTTTTGTATGTTTGAGTATTTTCTTGTTAATACCTGTCTTTTGTTTTGTTAGACATGTTTGATGTAGCAATGTAGGTTGATTTTTGTATTATGAATAATACAATAAAAAATACATTTTTTAAAGAGTCTGGTTCCATCTCCACTCTAAGGCAAATTGGCCTGTTATAAGGAGTGAAACTCCTGTTGGATATTTGTGTGATTAGAATTTGGCTAATCACTTGACTGCAAGGTGGGTCTTCAAATGTAGTTTATTTTCTCAGACTACACTGGATATTTGCAATAGTATCCCCCCCCTCAAAGTCTGTTGTGGCAATGGACGCAAATAGTTCAAGTGTGACATTTCAAAGCGTCCACACTTTCCATCCGAAACTGTTTGTGATATAACGAAGTTAGTTTGTTTTCGGCACTGTTTTTGGGGAGGGCTGATTGTGCACACGACATTTTTCCCCTCGAGGCCAGCTGAAAGCCTGCGCCCTTCGTCGGTGATTGGTCAACAGTAGGGATCCTTCAATTGTTTGTTTTACTTGAGAAATACTGCACCAAACATTGTAATGTAAAATTGCGCGACTATTGTCCCCTTGGCAAAAACGTCAAAGTTAATAGCCGATTTGAGTTCTTAGATACATTTAGACTATTGAGGCATTCAGACTGCTGGCTACAGAATCTCAAGGTGGACAAATGGTACGATTGCAGATTATTTTTCTAGTTTTTCCCAAACGAAGGTCTTTTAAACGAGCAAACTCGTTCAGTTCGCTTAGCAGAGTTCGGCTAAGCGCCGGCCGAACCGAGGCATGCCAACGCCTTTAAATAGGCATGCCATTAAAGAAAGTGGTTTTAGTGTTACATTATTGGTTTACTTTATTACACCATTATAAAAAGACGCATCATGTAATCACATTATGCATAAAAATGTGTTATGCATAAACTACATGATCAGCATTTATTACTATAGCAGTTGCTACAGGGTCTTGAAAGGTAAACATGATCACAAAGACACACTTTGGTACCAAAAACAGATTTTATTTCAGTATAGCCTATATGAAATGAGTTGGATCAGTATTCAGTACTGTGACATTCAAAAATGAAAGGAGAAAAAAACATTTGCTTTGATTAAATAATAGCCTTCTACAATAATTATGTGTAGACAAATGGCTAAATGATTTTCTAAATAAAAACAGAAATGCTCTGGGTGTAAATCCCTGAACAAGATACAGGTCCAATAAAATGATGTAATGCAACCATTACATGATAAAACTACAAGCCCACAAACCCAGCTGGTGTACAGTAGATGCAACTCAGATGCTTCTCTAAATAAGCCATTTCCTCCATAGCTTTAGAGAGTTACACGCAGACCAATATCAACATATTATCCAGTAGACTCACTGACAGAGCTCTGAAGAGAGAGTCCAGGAATCACAGTCTATAAACAGTAGGCTACCTTGCTGGTCTCCCCAGTGTAAAATACATTGCATTGATATATTGGCACAAAAATAGGCATATTCCTTGAAAGTGTAACTTGGATAGAATCAAGGGGTTGTTGAGTTCACCATACAATGTTTACAGTTGCATACAGTATTGTTTGCATTTAAACTGTGTGTACTTACATAAGGGCTTCACCTTGTGCACTATTTATATAATTAAAAAGTGGAATAAAATGCACAGTAACTTTAAGGATAAACGTTTAAAAGTATCTCTGCTATGAAATGTCTTAGGGGATTTCTCTTAATGAGTGGTTATTGGTTATATTAACTGACCAGCACTTTGTATACAGTGTACACAATATTCTCACAGTAAAATGTAACTGTCTCCTATATGCAGAATACATTCTAATGTTGATCATGGCATGCTCTTTTATACTGCATGAGCCCTTTCTGAACAGAAGACAACTCCTAAACCAGTCCAGCTAAGGTTTAAGCTCTAAAAAGGACTGGGTAGGCATTGGTGGTGACAAAGTTACAATATTACCCATCTGTTGTATTATGAGATTCCTATTTTTCCAAACATTAAAAGGGAGTCAAATATTATTGGTTGTAAATTAATCTCACATTTTATAGAAACGTTCAAATACATCAAATCAAAGTGTAACATGTCAGCATTAGTATGTTTGTCAAAGGCAACAAATGCTTGTTTGGGGGTTTTAATGATTGTGCGTCACAAGGCTGAAGGGGTCTGATGACACAACTGTCTGCGTCACAAGTACTAAAATAATGACTGACCCACAGCCTATTTCCAGTCAATGCTACAATGGCAATTTTAACCATCTGTTCTCAGTTACTCAGACAGGAAAAGTTAAAGAAATATCACCAAGGCCTTTGCTTGAGCAGTTGAAAAAACAAATACAAATGATAAAAAACACAACAGGTCAACTGCTCCCTCTAACATGCCACCTTTCAAATGGTTTCAGAAGACACACTCAACCAGTGAGCAGCAACCTCAAACACTAGTCCATGTACGTATATTCCTTGCAAAAGCAAAACTATTTGGGCTTGAAATCATACGATAGTCTGAGCATCAGAGAGAGCAGACAGGCCTAGACCTGATATGGATGTCCATAACACTTCAGGGGCTGATAGAAGAATGCTGGAACTCCACACACACACACACACCATCAGTGTACAGAAAATGCACTCAAACAAACTCAATCTGATTCGCACACACACTACCTGAGCTACACAGACACTTCCCCCATACACACACACTACCTGAGCTACACAGATTCTTCCCCCATACACACACACACACACAAATCTCCAGGCATAGACAATCTACTCCTTAACTGAAGAGTTTCACAAAGCAGCCCTGGCAGTAGGGCTTGTCATTCTGCTCCTTGAAGGTGCCCTTGTTGAGCTGCTTGAGGCAGAAGGCACAGACAAAGTGCTCAGGGTGGAACTTCTTGGCCATGGCTGTGATGCAGCGGCCCGTGATGGGCTTCTGGCAGCCAGAGCAGAGGGACCCGCGGCGCTCGTGGTAGTGAACCTCACAGTAGGGCTGCCCATCATGCTCAAAGAAACTCCCGTTCACAAATGGGGTGAAGCACTCCTGCATACACAAACAGGGAGTAATGAGTACGTACACGAGCCAGGACTAATAACAACATGAATGCCCTTATGTAAAGGGAATCAGGCAGAATACAGACCCTGCAGACAAAGCACTCTGGATGCCAAAGGGAGTTCAGTGCAGAGATGTAGTTCTCCAGGATGGCTCGGGCACAGCCGCCACATTTAGGCGCAAACATGTCAAAGTAGTCCTTCCTACAGTACGCCTTCCCATCCTTCTCATGGAAGCCTTCAGGAGACACAGATCATAAGTTCTGCACCTCACTATAAAACTGGTCATTACAAGTGAGCTCCAAGAATGGGTCAAACTCACCCTCTGGGCCAAAGAATGATCCACACTGAGCACAGAAGAAGTGCTCAGGATGCCATGTCCTGTCCAACGCAGTCACAACTTTCTGTAAACATGAACATTGGAAAAGTAACTCACTGCTAGCTGCTATTGCTACACTATCTGTCCACTGCCTTAGTTGTAATAGTAATGATTGTCGTATATGGTCTTTACTTACATCCAGAATAGGTCCGTTGCAGTAGTGGCAGCGTGGGGAGAACAGGTTGTGGTAGTCCTTCTCGCAGTAGGGTGCTCCGTCACGCTCAAAGAAGTTTCTGGAACCTATCTCCTCCTGACAGTGGGTACACACAAAGTGCTCCGGGTGCCACGTGCGCCCCATGGCAGTCACCACCTGGACACACAAATCGACAGTTTATGTAAATTAACCATGCCAACAAAGCTCAGCAATTAAATGTAATGCGAGACCATGATCTTAGAAAGGCCACCAAAGCCTAATCTCAGGCCCACCCAAGCCCCTTACCTGTCCCACGATTGGTTTACAGCAGGCCCCACACACTCCCTTGGCAACGGTCTGCACACCCAGTTTATGGAGGTCAGACTGCAGGCTGCCGAGCATGTTGTCCAGCTTGTTGACCTGCGTTGGGGGGCCTCCAGGGCCACCTTTCCCCTGGGCCATCTGTCAAAAGATGGAAGGTGAGAGGATAGGATGGACACCAGAGCACAGTGCATTATCTCATAAAAATACATCTGTACAAATAATTAAACAGTGGTTTTAATGAAGGAAACTGAAGCCAGTGAGAAAGAGAGAAGGCGTTCTGTTATAGAAATAGAAAAGGTAGAGAGCCATGCCTGCATTGGAGGTAAGATTGGGTCGTATTCGGTTTGACAGCCAACGGACACCAGGACTTTGGGGGGAGGTGGTGGTGGTGCAGGCTGCACTGGTGGAGAGGGTGCTGGCTTGGGGGCAGGGGCCTGCCATACTGGGACAGGTGGGGATGGAGGTTGTACAAGCAGAAGTGGGGGAGGTAGAGGAGCAGGGGTCTGCTTCATAGGTGGGGGAGGGATGGGTTCCTGGGGTGGAGGAGGGGGGCAGGGGGAAGGCGTAGGAGGGGCAGGGGTCTGCTTCATAGGTGGGGGAGGGATGGGTTCCTGGGGTGGAGGAGGGGGGCAGGGGGGAGGCGTAGGAGGTAGAGGAGCAGGGGTCCGCTGCATAGGTGGGGGTCTACTGGGTTTTTCTATAATAGGAGTGTGACGAGGCGCTGGGGGAGACTGGGGTGGGTAAATGACCCTCTGAGGTAGAGGGGACTCTGGGGGAATAATGATCTGAGGAGAAGAAGAGACAGGGACAACCAGAGAGAAAGACAAAATGAAAGGTAAAGAACTGAAAGTTTGAGTAAAAATGTATGAGAAATGTGCAATAGTATCTGGGATGGTGGGAGCCTGTTGTGATCGTATCCAGGCCAACCTTGTCCACCTTGTTCGCTGCCCCGTCGCCACGGAAGCGCTGTGGCTTGGACATGACGATGATACCCTCAGTGAGCCAATCGTCCGGCTGCTTACACCGGCGGTCAGCCAATCGACCAATCCCCAGCTTCCCCTGCAGCTCCTCTATGAGGCGGTCCTGGGAGCTGCTCTTGTTGACAATTATGGGGCCCACCCGCCCCCTCCGGGGGTGACCCTCTCGGTACATGGGGTGTACGTTGGAGGTCTCCTTGGTGCGCCTAATCACTGATTTAAGCTAGAAGGAGAACGAGCATCAGGAATCCACTGTGATCCAGTTACAATACCGCAGGCCAGGTGAGTGGTTCAGTTCAGAGGAAGCAGTCCATTCAGATCAAGCACCATTCCAGTTCACTCAAAGTCAAAAGCAGCCGCCTCCTCAAGCGTGTGTAGCAACAGTGGTTAAAGTCGTCCAAAGGAATGTGTCAGTCACACTCATGTGGTCTCACATGCGCAGACCCCATCCAACCGCCCATAGCCCCCATATGCTCCCTGACCATTTAGCAGAACATAGTTGTGCAAGATGGGGGCGTCATGCCACACTGGTGCAACAAGTGAGGTAGTCATAGGATGTGGTCACAAACTAAATTGTGTGGTTTAAAAGAATAACATGCCAACAAAGAACACAGCCAGGCAGTGAATAATTAGCCACTATGCAGTAGCAGCAAACATCCTGGTGTGCAGATTGTAATGACATTATCTCAACAACAACAAAAAGAACAGATGTTTTGGTATCAAAACAACTAGCTTTCTGAGATGGCAGAAATCTGTTATGCTACTGTATGAATAACATTTAACGCTGACCAGGGTTGGGGAGTAGCTAGTTACATGTAATCGGATTACAAAATAAACCCGAATCAGTTACGTTATCAGCAAAAACATTGTAATTAGATTACAGATACTTTTAAAAACTAGATAACGTTTCAATTTAAAAAGGATGTTTGCAAAAAAACGGACACCTTTCTGTTTTCAAGTCGGGATTGAAAAAAGGTGCTAGTTTAAGTTTGTTCCACGTGAGCAAGCCTGGAGACGACTATGATGACACACCAAATGTTTTTGGATGGATCCTTTGTCTTCTAATGCCTCTTAAGGGCAAAGTAATCCAAAAGTATCAGATTACATTACTGATTACAATTTTGGATAGGTAAGTAGTAACTAATAGATTACATTTAGAAAGTAACCTACCCAACCCTGACTGTTGTTTCTGTGTGTGTTTGTGCAGATCCAAAACAGTGTGGCGGCGAGGGCAGTCCCATACATGTCCAGATGCTGAGACCCTGTCCACAGTGGCCTGCTGCAGCAGAGGCAGGTCCAGGGAAGCATCAGGAGTCCCAGGGCAGGAGGAGCCATCCAGGGACTCATCCATCCAGCTGGCCTCAGTCGTCGGGGTCATGCTCCCATCTGTATAAGGTCTCTCTGTATTAGGAGTCATACCACCATCCAGTCCATCTTGGAGACACATGTTCAGCTCCTCATCAGCCCAGTCCATGAGCTCCCTATACCCATCAACATGTCCACTTATTACTGACCCATCCCGGGTAAATGTCCCTTCATGGGTACTTGCCTCGTCCCCGGTTCTTGCCCCGTCCCGGGTACTTTCGGCGGTGTCCGGCTGCACCTCCCTTCTGTCTAAGGGCACGATGCACTTCTCATGCACCACCTCCCGCTTCAGCCGAGGTGCCTCCATAGGGACTTTATCGTTCTCAATCTTGGCCAAACGTATGGCCAGCAGCTTATCCAGGGCTTCATCCAGAGAGGGCTCGGCTGCAGGGACTGGCTGCAGAACTCTCCTTGAGATCATGGGGCTAGTGAGAGCTGGGGGAGGGGGAGCCTTGGGATATGTGACCAGAGATGGTGAGGGGGCTTTCGAAGCAGTGAGAGGAGTAGGGGACTTGGAGTAAGAGAAAGGAACAGGACTAAGGCTCTTAGTAGTAGTTGGAGTCGATAAACTTAGATCCATGTCAGTTAGGGGACTGGGGCTTTTGGTAACAGAGGGAGGAGTTATGCCACGTTCTAGAGACGGACTAGGGGATTTTAAGGGGTTCTGGTCCAACGTGGTGCTGGCTGAGGTGAGTGATGGTCTAGCAGCATTGGGAGGACTGGTGTCTGTGCTAGGTGAAGGTTTGGAGTGGTTGAGGACTACCAAGGACTTCTGATGAGAGGACAGCATGGTGGCAGAGACGTCGATGAAGGCTTCTGGTTCACTCTCTGCAAAGAACAGAGGGCTCTGGAAGGTTACAGTTGCTGGGGGAGGGCTTGATAATGAGGGATGTGGAGAGGACAATGCCACACCACCTTCCTCCTCTATGTGCAGCTCCCAGTCAGGCAGTGATAAGAGAGGGGAGTCACAGGCAGGTTGAGAGGAAAGGAGGGGGGAGGGGGCAGCTGCAACAGGGGAGGAGGGGGTACATGGCTGAGGATGGACCTCCAGAGTGCTGCTGGGGGAGATTTCTGCTTGATCCAGCTGGGGATCAAAAGGTTCATAGACCCCAAGGAGCCAAGAACAGGACAGGACAGGCAGGAGAGGAAAAGGACACCACAAGAGCAGGAAGATAAAGAGAAATAATCAGATCAGAAAATATAGAATTTAAGGAATCTAATAAAGGATTTCTTTCATAAAAGGACAAGCGTAAGTCCTGTCAACACACACAGACTGCTGTGCACCTTGAAGTCGGACAGGGAGGCCATGAGCTCGTCAAGCTCGCGTGTAGCACAGGATGCTGAGATTCTGGCCTGCTGCTGAGAGGGAGAGTCCAGCTCACTGTGAAGAACAGAGGGGCTGGGGGTGCAGAAGACACAAACAAAGCACATGATCACAAACACAATCCAACCTAGACCCCCTGAAACAAGTTATTATTCATACAATCATTGCATGTGATCAGATAGAGCACCACAATCCAGGCTACAGTAGATTATTACCATCATCTCATTGCTAGTTAGCACATATCCTATAAATCAAAGTTATGACAAACTCATCCTTGTCCATCTGTGACTCTTGAGTAGCAGTAACTGCTAATATCCTGACCTGGGATTGGGTACAGAACCCTCCAGCTCATCCAGCAGACTCTCCACTGTGGGCCGGCCATCCTCCACCACCCTGGTCCCATTCTGTTTGGGCTTCTCCTGAACGGGAGGGCTCACCATGATGTCAGGGGGCCCCCCGTTCTGCTGCACATAGTTGGTAATGCTGCAGGATGGCAGGGGTGGGGCGGTTTCCTCTGTGGGTAGAGAGGACAGCGGGACATCGTTCATCATCACAGTAACATGTAGAAAACACATACTGCAAGAACTAAACCACCTATTGCACAGTTGATGGCAGAGGTAAGTACCACTTTGGTAATATAAACACCTAGTGAATATTTATGTAGGATGTGGTTCGCTGTCTGTCTACCTGTGGTGGGGAAAGAGGGAGAGTTCTGCTGGACAGCATTGAGCTCCAGGAGCAGCCGGTCTAGCTCTGACAGGTTACTGCCTAGCGCGGAGCTCATGGCTCCCGCAGATGGGTCAGCAGACTTCTGTTTGTTGGGGAAACTGACAGAGGCAGAGAGACAACGGGTGTCAATTGTGTGTAAAGTGTGAAACAAACAGAGTGACAGACGGTCTAGTAGTCTCCCAATGGAGGTCCCTTCCTAGGGATCTGTTCCTATGGTCCTCCTGCCTACCTGTACACGTGGTCCTCTTCAATCTGGGACCGGGGCGGGCTGCTACTGTCCCTGGACCATGAGCTCTTTGGAGCTGAACCCAAGGACTGCGGAGAAGAGAACAGTCAATCAGTTCAGTCTTGAAAAGCCATTTACTGAATGATATGCACGAGTGTGAGTCTGATGTGCGACTGACCTGTTGGGAGGAGTGGAGGGAGTCAATCACAGAGCCATTCAGAGCCTCAGCGGAGGGAGGGGGCGGCACCGGGGGAGGGACTGACACATCCTGGTAGGAGTTTCCCCCAGTGGGGAAAGAGTAGGGGGTTTCCTCAGACAGGAACACAGGACGCTTGGAAATGTGGGATGTCGTGGATTCCAGGTCCGCCAACAAAGCGTCTGAGTTGGTAAGAAATGCTTCCATGGTTAGACACAGTTTAGAGCTCTGACACTCAGAAATATGACAGAAATACAAACCCTAATGCTGCCACAGTATCGTGACATCACGAGGGAAGGGCAGACGTTGGGTCGTCAGTCGAACACTATTCTTTCCCCTCTTTCTTGAACAATCATCCACAAAAGATCAAGATGCGACAACTTTTCCTATGCTTAGTATGAATGTCAATAGTTCGCAGATTTAGTTATGTTGCCTCCGTTAGAATGTGAAAAATGTAAAGCACGTAGCGTTTAGGGCTGAGAATTGCCAGAGACCTTACAATACGATATGTATTGCAATTCGATACTGATTTTATTGCGATTTGATGTTCCAAACATATTGCATACTGAGTGTACAAAACATTAAGGACACCAGCTCTTTCCACAACACACTGACCAGGTGAAAGCTATGATCCCTAATTGATGTCACTTATTAAATCTACTTCAAATCAGCGTAGATGAAGGGGTGGAGACAAGTTAAATAAGAATTTTTAAGCCTTGTGACACGGATTGTGTATGTGTGCCATTCAGAGGGTGAATAGGAAAGACAAAAATATTTAAGTTCCTTTGAACGGGGTATGGTAGTAGGTGCCAGGTGCACTGGTTTTTGTCAAGAACTGCAACGCTGCTGGGTTTTTCACTCTCAACAGTTTACCATGTGTATCAAGAATAGTCCACCACCCAAAGGACATCCAACCAACTTGATAACTGTGGGTAGCATTGGAGTCAACATGGGCCAGCATCCCTGTGGAACGCTTTCGACACCTTGAGTCCATGCCCCGACGAATTGAGGCTGTTCTCAGGACAAAAGGGGGTGCAACTCAATATTAGGAAGTTGTTTAATGTTTTGTACACTGCTCAGTGCATGTCTGCTGCAGAGGGACAAGACATTTACATGTCATCCAGAGTGACTTACAGTTAGTGCATTCTAAGATGGCTACCACATATCACAGGCATAGCCATCATTAGAGTCAGAGCTAGAAGTCACGGTGCGGAGGAGGATTATTTAAGATACGGTTAGAAGAGGTAGGGGTTCAGATGTTTTCAGAAGATGGGCAGGGACTCTGCTGTCCTAAAGCTGGTTCCTCCATTGGGGTGCCAGGACAGAGAAGAGCTTGGACTGGGCTGAGCTGCCCTCCCGTAGGGGTATGAGGGCCAAGAGACCTGAGGTGTCAGAACGGAGTGCTCAGGTCGGGGTGTAGGGTCTGAGCATAGCCTGAAGGTAGAGAGGGGCAGTTCCTCTTGCTGTTCCGTAGGTTAGCGCCATGGTCTTGTAGTGGATGTGAGCTTCAACTGGAAGCCAGTGGAGTGTGCGTCGGAGCAGGGTGACATGGGAAAACTTGAAGGTTGAAAACCAGGCGGGCTGCAGCGTTCTGGATAAGTTGCAGGGGTTTTGACAAGAGGGCCATGATAAAATGAGTTTCAGTCATGGAAGTAAAAGTACTGAAAACAAATTTGCTTCCTATTTAAAAGATGAAGAACAAGCTATGCACCAAAAATACTGGAGTTTTGGTGCAGGTACAGCGCAAAAATTACATTGTAATATGTAACTATCTACCAAGACAGTCTGGAGTCTACCAAGTGGCAGGTGTCTAAACTGACAATTCCTAAGTGTATGAGTCAGTCCCTCATTCCAACCGGTCACTCAGCCTCCTCATTCCAAAAAAAGGCCTGCTCCCCAGGGCCCCTCCACAGTAGTCCTGTCCTGTCCCAGGAGCTAAGATTAGGTCATCAGCATAGCGCCACAGACACACAAATCCCCAGTGTCATTTCTAAACCCACTATTCTCTCCCCCCATCCCATCAAATCTTTATATTGGGCCCTAAAAAATATATAGCTCCTGTCAGTAAGTACCTGGCTATCTGTCTTGGATTGTCCGTTGTTCCATTTGTCTTCAACAGAAATAGTTTCTCTTTTCCAAGAAGATTTGTGAGAGCATGAGACAGACAGCATTTCTCCTCCAGGGTTATCAAGTGTACAGCACAGCATTAGTGTCCCTTAGAACACCAGAACAAAATAGACCCTGACATCACCCACTCCATCCATCCATCCATCCATCCATCCTCAGTCAGTTAAGAATAGCCTGTTAAAATGTTGCACATACTGGGATGATGGCACAGGGAATCCTCAGTCTATTTTAAGTAAACAAGCGTAAAAACCTAGAGAACATTAAATTGGTTCAACTAAATGATCTGATAAATAGAGAGAGTCTAAGATCCCAACTTTACAACAACAACTTCATGAGGTGAACCACAGTCAAATTCAAGTGGGCATCATACATACTGCACCTAAGACCACAGTCAAAAAGTCCATCTTAGGTCACACACACACACACAAAATCTTCTTTAAGTCCAACAAAGCAAAAACACACATGCAAGAAACTAAGATGGCATTAACAGTTAGAGAGTTATAGTTCAGAGCAAATGTTAATCTTCACTGGGCAAAATGCCCCCTTACTATTACTTCTGATAGTCTTGGGTACTGGGTCGTCAGGTGGCGTATATGCGAGTGCGTAACTGTGTATACAAAACAGAGGGACTGAGAGGACTACGACTAGCTAATGACCCATCTGCTAAGGGTGTGGTGGAGGGGGCAAATCAGAAACAGGCACTGGATATTATTACAATTCCTTACTCAAAGCCTCTCCCTCCAACTCACCCCGGGGCTTCCTTTTTCTCTCAGAAAAAATACAAAAATAAAAAGGAACTAGGTGTCTGTCTACTTCTGTTAACCGACTGAACCTTTTAGCCCGTAAAAAATAAAATAATCTCTATAGAACCTTGACTTTATTAGAACCTATTCTCTACCACAACTTCCTTCCACAGTACTTCCCCCACTGTTCATTTAGAACAGAGACCCCAACCAGTAGCAAGATGTTAAACCACATGGGAGCAAAACCTATTTAAAGCTGTACTCTCAGCAAGTATGTCAGTGCAAACGTGCTGAACTACCAGCTGGAAATGAGCTGCACCTGGTGCAGACATGCTGACAAAGGTCTTAAAGTCTCCATCACTATTACAATAAAACCTAATGAAAATCACAATCCCCTCTCCAAATTGTCATTATTCTGTGAATATCTTACATGGTGTGGTTACCCCTTTTAATAATAAATAATCACGAAAGTCATTACTGAAACACTATATCACACATAGCAAGCTAGGTATGATATACAGTACACAAGTGTTGACCTTACCCATGGCAGTGCAGGCAACACACCGCCAAGCGCCTCAGTATGCCAGACCGGGATCTCTAGTCTATTCTCTGCTTAGTATGACTAGATTACTACTACCACCCCCCCCCCCCCCCCCCTCCCCTATGGACCACTCAAGGGTGTACCTAGTAGAAGCTGGTACCCCACCTTCATTGTAAAAGGGATAGTTAATTAAACTAAGAGCAATGAGTGGAGGATATTTAGTCATAGCTAAAGGTCTGCTGCAATTCACTTCTGTATAGTTCTTCAGGCCTGGGCTACATTGACATACAGGTTTACTGGAGTGTGCTGAAGGAAATGCCACTGGAATAAATTCATTTATTTGTGTTTATTGTCCCTGTGGAGGGCAGCGTTGAGTCTGAAACGTTGATGACAAAGAGGCTGTGGCTTCAGTTGGTTTGGGGGGGGGGGGGGGGGGGGGGGTCATTTGCTTCTTAATACAGCTAAGTACTGTAAGCCAAGTAACACATTAAATCTTTGAGATGGGTAAAGTCCACTCTTTTCAGAGCAAATCCTGACGACTTCTGAGAAAAATGCAATTATAAGACTGCTCACTTTATGGGAAACGCATTCATTCTGCCATTTGGGGATTCTAAGCAGGCCATTAGCAAAAGAGTTCAAGTCACCTGACTTTGTTTATTGCAGCTTCAATGACTTAAATAGATTAGCAATACATTCCTGTCGTGATTCTTTCAACAAAAGGGTCTCATATAAAGTCATGATGTTCAAACATAAGCCAACAGTCTAGTGTTGTGTGCTTACTGTGTGGGCATTCTTTGGGTGGTGGGTGTACGTGTATATTCTTGCCGCAGTCTGTAGCCCCCCCTCCTCCTGCCCGTACCAAAACCCTGCAGTCTTTATCTGATGGGCGGGAAGGTGCATTCCACACATTCCACTGTCTGCCTCAGAGAGAAATCAGCCAGGGAAACAGGAGGGTGGCAGAGGAGATGGGGAGGCATGTGATGGAGGGCAAGAACAAAAGAAGGATGATTTGTACTATAAAAACCGTAATATGTAACTTACATGAAAGTAGCAAATATGAAAAGTAAACAAAATACACTGAACAAAAATATTTAAAAAACTCAGTGTTAGTCCCATGTTTCATAAGCTGAAAAATAAGAGATTCCAGAAATGTACCATTTGCACAAAAAGCTTATTTCTCTCAAATGTTCTGCATACATTCGTTTACATCCCTGTTAGTGAGCATTTATACTTCACCAAGACAATCCATACACCTGCCAGGTTTGGCATAACAAGCGGATTAAACAGCATGATCATTACAAAGGTGCACCTTGTGCTGGGGACAATAAAAAGCCACTCTAAACTGTGCAGTTATGTCACACAACGCCACATGTTTTGAGAGAGCGTGCAATTGGCATGCCGACTGCAGGAAGGTCCACCAGAGCTGTTGCCAGAGAATTGAATCTTAATTTCTCTACTATAAAGCTGTCGTTTTAGAGAATTTGGCAGTACGTCCAACCAGCCTAGCAACTGCAGACCACGTGTAACCACGCCATGCTAGGACCTCCACATCCGGCTGATGAAACTGTGGGTTTGCACAACCGAAAGAGTTTCTGCACAAAATGTCAGAAACCGTTTACGGGAAGCTCATCTGCGTGCTCGTTGACCTCAGGGTCTTGACCTGACTGCAGTTTGGCGTCGTAACCGACTTTAGTGGTCAAACGCTCACCTTCGATGGCCACTGGAGAAGTGTGCTCTTCACAGAGGAATCCCGTTTTCTATTGTACCAGTCAGATGGCAGACAGCTTATATGGCTTCGTGTGGGCGAGCGGTTTGCTGATGTCAACGTTGTGAACAGAGTGCCCCTTTGTGAAGGTAGGGTTATGGTATGAGCAGACATAAGCCACCCAACAACGAACACAATTGCATTTTGTGGATGGCAATTGGAACGGACAGAGATTCCGCGACAAGATCCTGAGGCCCATTGTTGTGCCATTCATCTGCCGCCATCACCTCATGTTTCAGCATGATAATGCACAGCCATGTCGCAAGGATCTGTACATAATTCCTGAAAGCTGGAAATGTCCCAGTTTTTCCTGCATACTCACCCGACATGTCACCCATTGAGCACGTTTGAGATGCTCTGGATCAACGTGTATGACAGCATGTTCCAGTTCCCACCAATATCCAGTAACGTCGCACAGCCATTGAAGAGTGGGATAACATTCCACAATCAACTCTATGCGAAGTAGATGTGTCGCGCTGCATGAGGCAAATGGTGGCCACACCAGATACTGACTGGTTCTGTGACCAACAGAAGCATATCTGTATTCCCAGTCATGTGAAATCCATAGATTAGGGCCTAATGAATTTATTTCAATTGACTGATTTCCTTATATGAACTGTAACTCAGTAAAAATCTTGTTGCATTTATATCTTTGTTCAGTGTATAATGTTTTGTAATACAGGATATGATTGACCAGACAGAAACCATCATTCAATCAGTTGTACAACCACAAGGTTCCAGATAAGAGAGAGGAAAAAATATAAATACATTTGTCAGTTTAAAAACAATGAAAGTACTATGCTATAATTAGATTATAACAATAGGGCCAGATCAACAAAGTCCAATATACTTGAGTCCAGGATAAGAAAGATGTCAATGTTTTTATTACCCATGGCAGGCCCAGGGAGCCATGCTTCCCAGGCGGGCAGGCAGCAGGCAGCCCAGGTTGGCCAGTTCAACTTTCCTACTGACACATTGGATACAGTGATGGGCCACCAGGGTTCACAGCTCACATGTTAATAGCTGGGGGGCAGAGAGCAGAGCTGGCCAGAGCCACATGTAGGAAGAAACACTATCCCATCGGGCCTACCCAACATGATATTTATACCAATCAGGAGAGACTGGGGCCAGGAAGGGGTGGAGGGAGAGATACCAGAGGAGAATAGGGGGGGGGGTTACACCACAGAGAGCGTAGGGGGGAACAGTGAGCTTAAAGACATACTGAAGGGAGCAGGGACAGTGTGGTGTGGTGTTTCAAAGAAAGACAGAAGGATCTTGAAGCAAGATCGGGTCAGTGCCTTCAAAAGAAACATCACTAAAAATACCCGCCCAAGCAGCCCCATATCCGAAAGATGACACTCCCTGAAGAGATCGCTGGACTAAAATAAAAGCGCTTCCCCACAAGTCAGTAAATCAGACGACAGGGAAGTCTAAAGACCATTCTGACACAGACAGTCACACTTAGACATTGAGCAAAAATTCACACCAATAGATGTGAGATCGAGCAGCTACTGTGAATTCAGAGTATGTGTCTGTTGGGGGCGGGGGTGTGAAAACATCAAGAATTGACTGTTTGGTTTCTCTTCTCTCAAATGTTCAGCACTGAATCACACCAACCAACCTCGAAAAACAGCCAGCCAACTTCCATGTACTGTGACCCTGTGGAAACCTCCACAGAGCAGAGTGCCACAGCCACACTGAGCTCTTTGAACAACATGCCCTGGGGTGTCCCAGCCTGAGTAATGTGGGAAGAATCCAGTGCAAACTGATTCCTGCTCCATTATTCGAACCCATCAGGAATATAATCAGCACTGTTCTAAGAGCCAAGAAACACGGCCAGAGTGAGAAGGGGGAAGAGAGTGACAGAGGGAAACAGTTTAGGAAATAAAGGCGAGAGAGGGGACAACAACTGACTTTTATTGGTCAAAAACACATCCTTAACAGCGGTGGCAGAGCCTGTATTTCTTGCTGCGTTTCCTGAACCCTGAATGCTGATTCTGCTCATTGTTTTCTTCTCCATTTCCTCGGGATGTGAGGCAGGGTCTGTTGCCTAAGCGATGAGGTCAGCCATGCAGCTCCCCTCCCCAGACTCAGAACAGGATGGGTGTGGACAGAGCACTGAGAGCACAAGGACTGGACTCATTTACAGAGAGGACCATCCCATTAGTACAGAAAGCAGGCCCACTCAAACACACTGTAGTGGTATGCATACAGTCAGTAACACTACAGGTCCCTAGGGGTGATGACTAGCCTGGTAACACTTCCTCACTGCTGACACACTGAAATACATTAACTCATTAAGGATCGACTGCCAAAGTTGTAAGGATGGCTACGTGTCTAACTTAAAGTGTGGCTGGTAAACATCGGAAACATTTAGGATCACCCCATTTAACATGCGCCAAGTCCTCTCTTGAACCAGGGGATATTTTCATTTTTCTATAAGGTAATCAACTAATGCAGTCCACATCTCCTCAAAGAGGATCACTGTTCAACAGATTGCAACATTGCCTCTCCTATAGTGTTGTCCTCTTGACCAGCTGCCAACCTATACACCACCCACACACTGCGCTCTATCCTGATGACCAGTCATAACATAACCGAAGGCTGCTTCAGCCCACTGGGTCAGTCAGCCAATCTGTGTGCTCCCCCAGCACGGAGTCTAAATTTCACAGGCTCCTGAGGAATTCACAGAGGAGAGTGGTGACTTCACACATCAAACACACCAGTAAGATAGTGCCAATCAGTGTCAGATGGCCTGTGTGGGTAAAGAGTCATCAGGATGAAGGATCAGCTGCACTGCAGCCACATCAGTAATGGTTCTGGGCCTGGTCACCACCTGATCACAGCAGCGTGAGATGGGTCTCTGGAACGTTCACAGGTCTCGTCTAACCTAGGTTACTCACACGGAACTACAGAACCCCCCCTTGAAATGGGGACATATCTAGTACACTGAGCCAAGTAGAGAGAGTATGGGATGATTGGGTTATGCAGCAGTAGGTCATCCATGCAAAGACCATGGAATAGGGTTTTACTAGAAGGACGTAGTAGGACTGACTGAGGGTACCTGTTTGTAAAGAGCCCTAGAGATTTATTTACAGTGCCAGTGGAACGGAGTGGTGGGAGGAGGTGAGCCATGACCCAGTGAGTATTTGGCCTTCGACCCTGACAAACAATGATGTTAGACATTCCACAGCAGCCTCTCCCCCCTCCCTCAGGCCTGGCTTCCCGACTTAAGTGAGACGACAGGCTCTCCCTCAGTTAACAATCAGTCCTTTCACTGGCCCAGAGCAGCTAATGAGCCCTGGAGGTATTCTCAGATCAGGCCAAGCTCAAAATATGGCTCCTCATCCCTCTACTTAAACAAGCCAAAAACACATCACTGAAACTCAACATAGGCTATTTCAAACAGCTACTGGACAATGTTTTTTAATGAAGATTACTTTATTGTCCATTTCCTTAGAAAGAATGAAAATGTGTATCACTTGATCAGTTCAATCAACTGAGACGCTGACACACACCCTGAGGATTTGAAAGCACAGGAGAGAGAGTCATGCTTTGGTTGCTGGCCTGCCTCTAGCCTCTTGGCTACATGCCAACACCCTTCTGTGCATGAAGATGAAAGCAATTACATTTATTCAATAACACACGTTCTAATCTGAGAAGGTTTAGTGAATTGGCAACCTGATGAAATCTATTAAATATATATATATATATATATATATATATATATATATATATACACACAGACTTTTTGAGTTCTAAGTGTAGTGCCAGAGGTCAAGGGTCAGTGAACTATAACAGTTGACTGGTTAGCTATCTTGTCACAGAAAATAGACTGAAGGGTAAATGGTGGCATTGGGGGGGGGTGACCTATCAGCCAGCATGATCAACCAGACACTTGGTGCCAAAAAAGCACTGATGCATGTAACCATGGAATATGATCTGTGTGTATGAACGGTGCAGCTTGATGTATAGCAGGTTCGGCTATTTGAGATAAGCCGGTTCCAAGTGTTTCTTTGTGTAAATATCTCTGGTGCATATTCAGGTGGCTACTCTAATGTCTGAGTATGTACTCTAAACATTAGGCTTTGGACAGGGGTCAAAAGGGTCATGAGACCCATAAAACTGGTACTACTCCCACCACAGAAGGACTACCACTACAGTATAAGAGGTCAGCTAGTCAGGATCCCTGGGACATCATTCCCAAAACCAGGGTCCCCTGATAGCATGGACCATCTAAGTAGGCACCCAACCATTATATAATAACTAGTTAGTTTCACCTCTGGTATGCCAGGAAAAGGTAGCAAGTCTGCTAATTTCAGCATTTGGGAAAGCTTCCATCCTGCCTGTTAAGAAGGCACAACCAATACTTACACCTCATTGTCTCTAACAAGTCAGACTTTTCCCCCCTTTCTATATTTGACACACAAGAAACGACAATGGGCGTGATGATACAGTTTCTTTAAAGGATAGACATACACTATGTATCATGTAATTTCACATGCGTTTCTTATATGGAGCTGGTGTCACCATTTAGAATATGACTAACACTGGACCTAAAAGCTATAGTGTACCGTGTTACTTTAGATAACTTTAAAGCACCTATATGAACTGTAATGATACGAACGTTTTAGTACAAAACAAAACGCGGATAACTTCGCGGCCTATGAGGGTAAAGCCAATTAACATGGGTGGTGTTGGAACCTCGTTTCTATATAAACCAACGATGTTGATACATCATCGGACAGATTTATGCCAAAGTGTTATCTAAAATAAAGTAAATAATTTATGCAAGAGTTGACCACTGTCGTTGTTCCATTCAAAGAAGAAAAACCTGACATGAAAAGTGGATAAACGGGGTTAAATTCGAAGCTGTTGAATGTAGTTTAGCCTACAATTTTATGCCTGTTGAGCTCAGATATTAAAACAAATCTCTGGCCGTCGATTATCCCAAGATCTTGAAAGAAATCCCCGCTGCCTTGAAATATATTACTTTTTCTCACCCCATACTTTCCGCTATGCTGAATAGAAAACGGCTGAGATTAGAAAAGGACACGGTATGAAATTTACCCAAATCGTCCATTCCAGCGTTGGCTTCACCAGTGAAAAGTTCCTGTAAAGGTTTAACAACTTTTCGGCGTCCGTGGTTTCCTTTCAAAATCTCAATAGTTTACTCTGCTGAAGTTGGTTGTGAAGTACAGTACAGGACCGAGTTGCGATGTGCATGTGTACTTCACCGCGACGGGCATTTATATAGCCTACGCAATAGCCGACATGAAAGTAACCTAATTAAGCAGGCGTAAAATAACCTGGTCCGGGTAAAGAACTTTGATAAAGGGCGGCCTCTAGCGAGTGATAACAAAATAGCCTACTGTATCAGACAGGCTGCCACAAAGAAACATTGTTACATGAAAACATTGTAAGCGCGACTGATGAAACACTGTTACACACGTCAATACATAACGTACAGCAGCTACTCCTACCTATATTGTTATTATATGCATAGTAGCATATTAATTGGACATTACAAGGCAGTATGGAGGTAAATTCCACATATTTTCATACTTCTTTTCTTCAGGTAGGGTTTTCCCCCCTCCAATTTGTGAAAAAAAGTAATCCTAACAAGTATGTGTAAGAAGACTCTTGAAGAATGTGTCAGACTAAAATCAGAAGAAGCCATGCAAAAGTTGAATAGCTTTAATATAGTTACCATACAAAATGCACTTGTATTTCAATCATCAGCTGACAGAAGTTTCATAATGCAGACTCACTGACCACATAGGTGAATGTAAATTGCATTTGGATTCCAGAAATTGCAAGAAAGACATAATTTATCATTCTCACTTCACCATTTAGACCCTGCACAACCGCTACCCCCTAGAACAGCAGTCTCAAACTCATTCTACAGAGGACAGTGTCTGCAGGTTAAGTTTCAAATAAGACCTAGACAACCAGGCGAAGGGAGTTCCTTACTAATTAGTGACCTTAATTCATCAATAAAGCACAAGGGAGGAGCAAAAAGCCGCAGACACTCGGCCCACCACAGAATGAGCTCGACACGTGCTCCAGAACGTGGAGACAGTACAGGTGCATCAAAGCTGGGACCGAGAGACTGAAAAACAGCTCCAGGCCATCAGCCCGTTACCCTGCCCTGAACGTTAGACACTGTCACTAGCCGGCTACCACCCGGTACTCTACCCTGCACGTTAAAGACTGCAGCCCTATGCACATAGTCACTGAACACTGGTCACTTTAATAATGTTTACATAATGTATTCTAGTCATGGCTCATCATATACAACTACTGCTGTACACACCTTTCTATTCATATACTGTCTATACAGATCATTTACAGTTGCAGCCAAATATACATTGGCATCCTTGGACTTTTCTTAAATGATTCCCTATTTCAGATCTGGACTTTCGCTGGCCACTCCAGAACGGCGGCAGGGTAGCCTAGTGGTTAGAGCGTTGGACTAGTAACCGGAAGGTTGTGAGTTCAAACCCCCGAGCTGACAAGGTACAAATCTGTCGTTCTGCCCCTGAACAGGCAGTTAACCCACTGTTCCCAGGCCGTCATTGAAAATAAGAATTTGTTCTTAACTGACTTGCCTGGTTAAATAAAGGTAAAATAAATAAAAAAAAACAGTCCAGCATCTTTTCTTCAACTATTTCTGGGTGCTTTCTGTTGTGTGTTTGGGGTCATTACCCTGCTGGAAGACCCACAACCTTCAATTCAGAGACAGCTTTTGGATGCTGGGTTGTACATTGGACTCCAAAACACTTGATAATCTGCTGATTTCATGATGCCTGCACGTTCAAGGCCCCCAGTAGCCGAGGCAGCAAAGCAACCCCACAGAATCATCAGACCTCACGCATCTTTGATTGTAGAGAGTTCTTTTCATTGAATGCTTGATTTGGTTGTCAGTAAAAACACCACATAACATTTCCCCCAGGATTTTGCCTTGTTTGGAGAAGTTCCACCAGGCTTTCTTGTCTCCCAGCAGTCGTGTCTTACTATGTTCACCAATGGCAAAAGCATTCGAAGAAAACAACACCCTCCCTTCAATCAAAAAATTGGGGAGGTTCGAAAAATGCTCTGGGTTTGCTTTGCTGCCTAGGAAACTGGGGGCCTTGAATGTGTGCAAGACATCACGTAATCGGCAGATTACCAAGGTGTTTTAGAGTCCAATAATCATCCAGTGTCCACAAAAAAAATATTTATGTTAAAGGTTGTGGGTCTTATAGAAGGACAACGACCCCAAACACACATCAAAAGTACCCAGGAATGGTTCAAGGAGAGTTGCTGGACTGCTCAGGGCCCGGTTCCCAAAAGCATCTTAAGGCTAAGTTCATAGCTAGAACCTTCGTAGGAGCATCGTTAAAATCTCTGAGCCGTTTCCCAAAACCATTGTTATTAACGTTGCGTTTAAAACACTTGTAATCTAATGCCTGCCTCAGACCACTCGCAGGACCGCTAAGTTTGTCATTAGACGCTTTTTTTGCCCTCCCGTTATACAGAGGATCTCTGCTGAACCTTGAATCACATGGTTTATCCGTCTTTCTGTAACCACCGATAACTTCAGAACAACGTTGACTACAAATACAAAGTTGCCAATGTCTTTGCAATTGATACAAACAATCAACATATACAAAGATGCCTCACATTCCAACCGAGATGACTGCATTCAAAAAATAAATTCAGTAGCCTATAAGGCCTCTGTCAATCATATTGAAATATATTTCATGTTCAATTAATTGACTTCTATTTTGCTATTTGTACACTACTGTTTAATTTTTTCCTCAATATATTTAATGATGTGCCAAATCTTGATTTAATGCATTATTATAGGGTGAGCATTAGAATAAGCCGCCTCAATATTTGTAGCCTTAGGTGATAATATCTCTAAGAGCTGATCCATTGTCAGTATTGTGGAATAATTTGAATGTTAAGGTCAGATTTGAATGGAGAATTCTGATCCGAGAGCAGTGTTACCTTTCTTTTGATTCTATCAGTATCGTCACATGCCTCAACGACGCACTTAGTGAGCGTTCTCTCTGCGTGGTGTTTTGGGAAACTCATGTTACATCTTCAGCCGTTGTCGGAAAGATGCATCGTTAATACACTCGTAAGCCTAAGTTCCATCGCTGTCGGGAAACCGGGCCTGGAGTGGCCTGTGAAAAGAAAAGATCTGAATCACATCCATAACCTATGGCGAGAGCTGAAAACAACAGTTGGTGGAGGGAACCCCTCAAACATTGAAGAATTAGAGCAGTTTGCTGCTGAAGATTGGGCCAAATGTGCCAGTAGGAAGGTGCAGCAAGCTCATTGATAACTGCCAACAATGCTTATTGTAGCTATCTGGGCCTAGGGCAGTGAAACCAAGTACTAGCTCCAGGGTGCCAATAATTTTGTCCATGCCATGTGTCTTTATTTTCTAAATTACAATTGCAAACTTAAGTTACCAAAAAGAAAATGGGTTCTGCAATGTTGAAATCCAATAGCAAGGTGTGGATATCTGTGTACACGACCAATAACTTTGATTTGAGTGGCTGACAAAGGAAAACGCTGGCCACTCTTTCATTAGAGGCAACGTAACATCCCTACTTCAATTCCAAGCTGAACCTTTAAAACAACTCAACATCTGGTTGTGTCATCTTGGGTCACTCATTTCAAAGTGTCACTTAACAGAAACAATGGTGGTGATCCTAAGACGTTCTGCCTATTCACCTCTCAGAAGTCCACAGCCTTGAGCTTCCTCTCCTCTTCCTGGGTCAGAGGCTGCTGTGAGAGGATCTTCTCGTGGAGACGGTGGTGCTTTCCGATTCCTAGTCTGGGCAGGCCGCGGTTCAGGCCCTCCAGCAGCACACAGGACTTACACAGCGCCTGGCTGGAGATGTAGCCACAGCGGCCGCAGGTCCCTTGAACGGGCATCTTCACGCCCTCCCTCACTGACAGGTTCTCCCCAGAGTGGATGACGTCCATGATGGCGCTGGGCCGCACAGCCTCCAGGTCTTTCAGGAAGGTGCGGGCGTGGCCTCTGTAAGCGTTGGGGGAGTAGATGCACTCTGTGGAGAAGTAGTCCAGCTTCTTGAAGTAGGCGTAGAGGACAATCTCCTTCTCGTAAGCATATTTGAGGGGCTTGCAGCGTGGCACCACCCCTTCACCCTCGCTCGCTGTGCTTATAGCAGTGCAGCGACGCAGACGGGCGATGTCTCCTCGGAGGACGTTCATCAGAACTGTCTCTGCCACATCGTCAGCGTTGTGACCTGAGAACAGAATCAGACACACACAGGAACATCATTTTAAAATCAGTCCCTCCAGGATTTGACAGATATTTTTTTTGTGATAGTTGCAGGCCAAGATGCTTGATTTTGCTGAGGCAATGATTACATTTTGCATGGCAATTTGTGCTAGTTTGATCTAATTTGTCATGAAAATGCACTGACGAAGTTGACTTGTTGCTTGATCAAACCATTTATGCTGTAAAAGTATAAAATGGTTGATTGGTTAAAATTGAGAGCCCCTTTTTCTAGTTGCGCTGATGGAAGAATCGCAAAACTCTGGAGGGACTATTTTAAAAAGTCCACCTTCATCTAAAATAAGAGATCAAATAAGCTTGTTATATATTACCTGTACATATCTTATCAACCTTCAGCATCATGGCTCCCCTGTCCAGCGCCTGCCTTCTGAACACTCCACAGAAAGTGCAATTGTTCTTCAGTCCAACCTGCTTCACTATGGCATCCATGGTCCAGCCATACAGCTCCTCATAGGATACAATCTTCAGAGGCAGCTCATACTGCTGCTGGTTCCTCTTCACTGTCTCCAAGGAGTCGTCACGGTAACCTGTGATGCCCTCATCCACTGACAGTAGCAGTAGTTTCAGGCCGTAGTTATAGCGCTCATTTAGGACTTTCATGACATGTGCCAGCACAGTGGAGTCCTTCCCACCCGAGGCACCAATGCCCACAGTTTCTCCATGTTTGAAGAGCTGCGCTGAGACTATTGTCTGATGCACCTCCTCCTCAAAGGCCCAGAAGAAGCATTCCTTGCACAGGGAATGGGCCGTCTTTGGACGTTTTAGCACTGCACGCTTCTCAGCACAACTGCTACAGAGGACTGGCATCTTAACTGTGGATGACAGGAGAGTTTGCTATATGAAGGCTATAGCATAAATGACCCCTTACAAGGTTGAAGTGTTTATCTGTGTTATACGAGTTATAGGAGGTCAACAGACTACTAGATAGCTAAGTGTTCTGCAGAATACTGGACAACCTGTTCAAATAACAGTTATCTAGCTAGCAATAATATGCCCGTTTCGGTTAGTTATCTAGCTAGTATCACCTACTTTGATGAGCGGCTTGATAGATACAGTAACGTCAGCTTGAAAGTTAGCTAAATATGCTAGCTAGATAGCAGTTACTTAAACGGTTCTAAAAGTATCGAAATGCGTTACCAAACTCCAATTGAAAGTATGTAAAGTCTCACCCAGACTATCTAGCAGTGATCGTAGCTCTGTGTAATATGTCTAAACTTGTTGCTAATAGTATTTTACCGACGCTACCTCATGTTATTCTTTCTTTTCCGGTATTTTCATTACAGGAAATGATGTCAATGCTTGGCGGGTAACCAATCACAGCATACTATTATAATAATACACTATGTCCTCCAGTTACTGGATTCCTCAGTAGCATTTTGTTTCATATAATGATGAGGTTCGATATTATCTGTGGACTTTTAAGGAGCTCCTATGAAATTGGACCAAGTCACATATTCAGTTTTAAATTTGATACCATTGCAATTATTCATCTTCCAATCACTCTCCCACCTACATATTTTGGTCTGGAAAGCAATATATGCTGTTGTGACTCAGTAATTGAAAGGTACACTTTCTGTTCAGATAAACAATACAGGAGAACAAAGTTGAGTCACACGACCACATGAAATGTAAGCAACAAGAATTTATTAGTTTGTTTTAAAGGATGGTGCTAATTTTGAGTAGGTGAGGGGGGAGAAGTGTGTGAAGGAGCAGGGTTGTAGGGGTCAGGGCTTGGTGCAGGAAAGAGTCATTTAAGCTTAGTTGGTGCCGGCGGCAGGGTGAAAAGCTCCCCTCTGGTGCCACTGCATGTCTCGGATGCGCCTGACAGACTGGATCTGAGGGAACTGGGCACCAAACTCAGCACTGTCCTTGTATTCACCCTTTTCAAACAGGTACTGATAGCCTCTGTAGCCAGGATACTGGTATCCCACCCAACTGGTACACAACCAACAGAGGCGTGAGAGTCATGGAATGGGGGAGAAACAAAAATTAGAAAAGTATTTAGAGAAGAAAGCCGTGGAGATAAGATCAATACATGCAATTAGGAGAAAATATCAATATGGTACATTTTGGGGCAGATATAACTGCTGTTGGCAGACAGACTCACGTGCCACTCTGAACTCTGACAGAGGAGACCTTCTCTTGATATCCGTGTGCGTGGAAGCTGGGGACATCATCATCTATGATCTCGATCTTCTTCCCCGCAAAACTGGGGTTTTCATAAAGGACAATCTTGTGCTCCTGGCTGTCCTATGAGGAGAATAGAAAACACACCATAAGAAACAGTCACAGAGAATCTACAAAATGGCTGATTTGTGTTGTAGTAGCGAAGGGGGTGCTGTGTTACCACTTTAATGGGGCGGAATGCAAAGATGTTGTCGCTACGTCTGCTGTTGGTCCAGGAATCCCAGCGAGGATACTCCCCCTTCTCAAACACATACTGCTCCCCCTTACAGTTAGCCTGCTCGTATCCCACCCATCTGAGAAAGCATAGACAAGTAAAGGTGAGGAGGGCACAAGGTGATGGAGGGGGAAAGTGAAGGATGACAAAAACAAGATTAAAGGTGAATGAACATACTGTGCCTTGTGCACAATACAAGTGACTATATTTGTGTTATGGAATGGTTTGTTTGCGTCCATCTATCATTCTGTTTTTTTTGCGCCGCGGTCAACATCTTGGTCCTCATACTTCCTCTCTCTCTTTCCCTCTCTCTATCATACTATCTCTGAGCCACACTTACGGTCCACACAGCACCAGTATGGAGCCCACTTTCTCCACGCCTGCTTCCTGGAGGTTGTTACAGGGACCAGTCAGCTCATGGCAAGGCCCCTGGAAGTTCTCCTGTTCATAGATGATCAACTGTGGAAGACAGGGAGAGACTAAATGTATGTTTAGGTCTCCTTGCAATGCTCGCCCTGTCGGCATCTCAAGTTGTATCGGGAAATTATGTTGAGTACTGTGTAACTTTTGCTTTGAAAAATCTTGCAGTGTGTCATTGTCCCTGATCTATCATGCCCTGCCCCACCATTACCCATCCTTCTTTCCTGCCCTCCTCTGCCCTGCCCTTCCTCTGCCTCCCCCCCCCTCTCCCCCTCTCCCCCTCACCTTGAAAGCACTAGTGCCTGGCTGCTGCTGCTTGGATGCAGGTTTCTGGTGGTCTGTGGCCATAGTGAACCGGATGGGTTATGATGAAACTGTACAGAGAATAACATATTTTTAGGGTCCAGTAGTTTGCAGTTTGATAGGATAGTAGCAAAAACATTAAATAATAGTGCCAGAAAATCTGCAGTTAAATTCTGCACGAAGCTGGTTCTCTCATGCATGTAAAAAAAAAAAATCCCCTCCCAAAATAATGTCCAACAAAAATAGTTAAATTGAAACCGTCCTCATGTTAATCTATTTGTTTGTAAGTTAAATAGTTTTATGTATAATGACAAAGAATTATGTTATCCCAACATAAAATAATAAACTAACCTGTTTGTTAAAAAAATCTAGACAAAGTTGGATCAAAATTATTTTAAAAATAAATAATGTGGAGAGCGATGGATGTGAATCTCTTACCAGTACGTGTCTGTGCCAGTGTGTTTGTGATGGCATGCTGAGCTCAATATATACGGCGCGCTCAGGGGTGGAAACTCTGCCAACACTCCTCTGCATCCAAGCCACCCTCCAGATCAGCCTGCAATAGGCCGAGCAGACGGGACTGTGGGGTCACCGCTCTACCTGGCCCCCCTTCTCACTCCCCCTCAAAGTTATTTCATTAGTTGTCAATTTTGCCCAGCCGGTCATTGTTCGATATCCACATGATTCAGCACAACCAGTGCCAAGAGTCCCACACTTACAATGAGAGCTGCCTGTATGCCTGGACCACCAGAGAGGGAGAGAGTAAGAGAATGAGATAGAGAAGGGAGAGTGCCAAATTGATAGAAAGGGACTGATTTAACTCACAAAACCTAGTATTTCAGTTAACTCTTACATAGGATTAATGGATAACATAGTAAACAGTCATTGGGTCGTTATTAGCAATAATTTCTATTAGAGATAGTTTACTTTATGCATTTACATTTGAGTCATTTAGCAGATGCTCTTTCCAGAGTGACTTACAATTAGGGCATTCATCTTAAGATAGCTTGGAGAGACAACCACCTATCACAGTCCTAGCAAGTACGCTGAACAAAAATATAAACGCAACATGCAACAATTAGAGTTAAAGTTAATATAAGGAAATCAGTCAATTGAAATATATTCATTAGGCCCTAAACTATGGATTTCAAATGACTGGGAATACAGATATGTATCTGTTGGTCACAGATACCTTAAAAAAAACAAAGGTAGGGGCGTGGATTAGAAAAGCAGTCAGTATCTGGTGTGACCACCATTTGTGTGTTCGTTGCCTGTGGCTTATGCCTGCCCATACCAAAACCCCACCGCCACCATGGGGCACTCTGTTCACAACATTGACATCAGCAAACCACTTACCAACATGATGTTATACAAGATGTCTGCCATCTGCCCAATACAGTTGAAACCGGGATTCATCCATGAAGAGCACAGTTCTTCAGCGTGCCAGTGGCCATTGAAGGTGAGCATTTGCCCACTAAAGTCGGTTACGATGCCAAACTGCAGTCAGGTCAAGAACTTGGTGAGGACGAGGAGCAGGCAGATGAGCTTCCCCGAGATGGTTTCTGAGAGTTTGTGCAGAAATTCTTCGGTTGTGTGGACCCACAGTTTCATCAGCTGTCTGGGAGGCTCGTCTCAGACCATCCCGTAGGTGAAGAAGCTGTGTGTGGAGCTATTGGGCTGGTGTGATTACACATGTCTGCAGTTGTGATGCCGGTTGGACATACTGCCAAATTCTCTAAAACGACGATGGAGGTGGCTTATGGTAGAGAAATGGCATTCAGCATGCCAATTGCATGCTCCCTCAAAACTCAGGGGCATTTTATTGGCCACAGCACAAGGTACACCTGTGTAATGATCATGCTGTTTAATCAGCTTGTTGATATGCCACACATGTCAGGTGGATGGATTATCATGGTAAATGAGAAATGCTCACTAACATGGATGTAAACAAATTTGTGCACAAAATCTGAGAGAAATACATTTTTTGTGCATATTGAACATTTCTGGGATCTTTTATTTCAGCTCATGACACACGGGACCAACACTTTACATGTTGAGTTTATATTTTTGCTCAGTATACATTTTCCCTAAAAAGTAGTTATCAGCAAAGTCAGTGTTAGTAGGCCCGAGCTGGAAGGATGAAGTGCTCAGGTTTGGGTGTAGGGTTTTTATTTATTTTATTTTATTTAACCTTTATTTAACCAGGTAGGCAAGTTGAGAACAAGTTCTCATTTACAATTGCGACCTGGCCAAGATAAAGCAAAGCAGTTCGACAGATACAACGACACAGAGTTACACATGGAGTAAAACAAACATACAGTCAATAATATAGTATAAACAAGCAGGGAGCGCAGTAGCCTTAACAGGAGCTGACAAGTGCCTGGATTAGGACCTGCGCTGCCAACCTACCGTGTATTTGACCAATAAAATGGTTTTACAGTGAAGTGGACATAGTCTGAAAGAAATAAAGGAATTTACTCCAAAAAATGTTAACAGAAATTTGCAAAAATAGATACGATCTTGCTACCATGGAAAGGTAAATACCTGTCTATTTGTGGAAAATTTTACCTGATTAATTATTTAATCATATCCATCCCAGTTGACCTATTTACTTATGGCACTGTCTACGCTGAACAATTTGTCTTTTAAATTATTTGAGCAAAATATATTTCACTTTGGGAGGCAAGCCAGACAAAATAAAACATGCTTATTTATATTATTAATATGAGTTCGGGGGCTAAATTTAGTAAATATTGAAGCATTAAACCTATCACGAAAAGCATAAGTCATACAAAAATTATAATTAAACCTGAACTGGTTCTCGAGGAGATTAGTACAAATGTTTCCCTTTATCCAGATTACAACCTCTCACCCCTTTTTCAAAATATTTCCCTTAAACAAGCCATAAAAACTGGTTGCAATTCCAGTTTCATCTTCCAAAAAAGACAGATAGGAAACTGGTTTGTTTATTAAAGACCAACATTGACTAAATAAATACAAATATCAATTTTTCTTGAGGACCAAGATGTTGACCGCGGTGCAAAATAGTTGGGAAGAGATTTTCGATGTGCCGATTCCGTGGTACACGGTTTATAAACTGATATACAAAACAACGCTTGATTCAAAACTTACGAGTTTTTCTATTTAAATTATTATACAAAATTCTTGTCACAAACATAATGTTATGTATATGGGGCATACAACCATGTCAGCTTTGAAGAGACAGAAACATTAGATCACTTATTTTGCTATTGCTTGTTTCTGGTCACATGTTCAGGAATGGCTTTAAAAAAAATCACAACAATGATCTAAAATTAACCTTACAAATAGCACTATTGGGAGATTTGGAAAACCATAATCAATCAATCAGCAATATAATAATACTTTTAGTAAAAATATTTATCTTTAACTTACAATCTGTAGATAGTATGTATGCATTTAGACAGCTTCAGAATTTGTGAAACATCACAGCCCAGTTGAAAAATATATGGCTCATGGCAATCATATGAGGGTAGTTTATGAAGATAGGTGGGATGGACTGAGAGTAGCTGAGGGATGGATGGGTTTTAAAGCTCATGATCTATAAAAATTATGACTGAAAACACGATGTATAGGTACTATCTAGATGTAATGTACAGTTGAAGTCTGAAGTTTACATACACCTTAGCCAAATACATTTAAACTCAGTTTTTCACAATTCCTGACATTTGATCCAAGTAAAAATTCCCTGTCTTAGGTCAGTTAGGATCACCACTTTATTTTAAGAATGTGAAATGTCAGGATAATAGAGAGAATGATTTATTTCAGCTTTTATTTCTTTCATCACATTCCCCGTGGGTCAGAAGTTTACATACACTCAATTAGTATTTGGTAGCATTGCCCTTTAAATTGTTTAACTTGGGTCAAACGTTTAGGGTAGCCTTCCACAATAAATTGGGTGAATTTTGGCCCATTCCTCATGACAGAGCTGGTGTAACGGAGTCAGGTTTGTAGGCCTCCTTGCTCGCACACACCTTTTCAGTTCTGCCCACAAATCTTCTATAGGATTGAGGTCAGGGCTTTGTGATGGCCACTCCAATACCTTGACTTTGTTGTCCTTAAGCCATTTTGCCACAACTTTGGAAGTATGCTTGGGGTCATTGTCCATTTGGAAGACCCATTTGCAACCAAGCATAGCTGATGTCTTGAGATATTACTTCAATATATCCACATCATTTTCCTCCCTCATGATGCCATATATTTAGTGAAGTGCACCAGTCCCTCCTGCAGCAAAGCACCCCACAACCTGATGCTGCCACCCCTGTGCTTCACGGTTGGGATGGTGTTCTTCGGCTTGCAAGCCTCCCCCTTTTCCCTCCAAACATAACGATGGTCATTATGGCCAAGCAGTTCTATTTTTGTTTTGTTTCTCCAAATAGTATAATCTTTGTCCCCATGTGCAGTTGCAAACTGTAGTCTGGCTTTTTTATGGCGGTTTTGGAGCAGTGGCTTTTTCCTTGCTGAGCGGCCTTTCAGGTTATGTCGATATAGGACTCGTTTTACAGTAGATATAGATACTTTTGTACCTGTTTCCTCCAGCATCTTCACAAAGTCCTTTGCTGTTGTTCTAGGATTGATTTGTACTTTTCTCACCAAAGTACGTTCATCACTAGGAGACAGAACGAGTCTCCTTCCAGAGCGGTAGGATGGCTGCATGGTCCCATGGTGTTTATACTTGCATACTATTGTTTGTACAGATGAACGTGGTTCCTTCAGCCATTTGGAAATTGCTCCCAATGATGAACCAGACTTGTGGAGGTCTACAATTCTTTTTTTCTGAGGTCTTGGCTGATTTCTTTTGATTTTCCTATGATGTCAAGCAAAGAGGCACTGAGTTTGAAGGTAGGCCTTGAAATACATCCACAGGTACACCTCCAATTGACTCAAATGATGTCAATTATCCTATCAGAAGCTTCTAAAGCCATGACATCATTTTCTGGAATTTTCCAAGCTGTTTAAAGGCACAGTCAACTTAGTGTATGTAAACTTCTGACCCACTGGAATTGTGATACAATGAATTATAAGTGAAGTAATCTGTCTGTAAACAATTGTTGGAAAAAATGACTTGTGTGACAATGACATGCACAAAGTAGATGTCCTAACCGACTTGCCAAAACTATAGTTTAACAAGAAATTTGTGGAGTGGTTAAAAAACAAGTTTTCATGACTCCAACCTGAGTGTATGTAAACTTCCAACTTCAACTGTATATCAAAATATCAAATTACTTTCTTCTTGTTATTTAACTCCTGTAAAAAATAAAATAAATAAAAGTGCCATGTATGTAAAATGTGTGTAGAATGTACATGTAAATCTGTCAAAACAACCTATGTTAAAGTAAAATGATGCGGAAAAGGAGAAGAGTATGTTCGAGGCGTCAGTAGACAGAAGGCTTGAGCAGAAGGGAGAGATGATAGGATAGAAGAGGAGAGAGTAGTGGTACAGAGAGAGCAAAGGTTGCGATGGATTGTGATGGCGCATGACCATCATTTACTCTAAGTGGAAGCAATGCATAATTTAACAGTTTTCCTTTTATTACCAAAGATGGAAGCTTTCAATTCCAGGGGTCATCTGTAACAAGCTGACAAAAACGTTGACAAGCCAGCTTTCTCCAGTTGGCAGAAGAGAAGAGCAGAGTTGCACACCAATGTGAGCTGTCAACAAGAGGGTTTAGTGTTTCACTGGTTGAATGCAGTGACTGGAGGAAATTGCATGTAGATATTATTGTCAATTGGTAGAAGTTAATATAGTTGGTAGAGTATTTATAGTTGGTTGGAGGTAATGAATGTGACACAGTGGTAAACTGGAGCAGGGGTAGGCCCATGGTTGGAGAAATCAGAGGTAGACCTAGTGCTGCAACCTGGTCTCAGAGCATTTCGTATTATTCTGCAGGTAAATCGTTTCGCATGGTATGTATTAATATGTATTAATTTGTGGATGTCCATCACCCATTTTATATGATATGTTATGAATTACAATTCATAAGATATGTTATGAATTTGTAAAATGTACAATATGTTACTAATTTGCAAAATGTACAATCGTTACCAATTTTAAAACGTATGATATGTTACGAATTCTGGCTAGATGGCTAACGTTAGCTAGGCTAGGGATTGTTGGTTAAGTTTAGGCGTTATAGGTTAAAAGGTTAGGGTTAGGGGAAGGGTTAGCTAAAATGGTTAAGGTTAGGGTTATGGGAAGTGTTAGCTAACATGCTAAGTAGTTGCACAGTAGCTAAAAGTAGTAAGTAGTTGAAAAGTTGCTAAAATGCTAAAATTGTCTGTGATGAGATTCAGGTCTTTGCCTTAAGTAACAATCTGTCTTACTCTTATGTAACCATACCAAATGTAACATATCATACTCATTTGAGAATCGCTGATTTACATTTACTATGTTACTAGTGTATGAGACCAGGCTGAGTGCACAGATGGAAATTGTACGGTGCTGTGAATTGAATCAAATGCATTACACTGGATAAACTTGGCTTAGGGTAAGGATTGTGTGGTTGTGTCAACATGCACATGTTGGAATGGGGAAATTAATAGAGCAAAATGAGATATGTGGTTGAAATGTAGTTTATTGAATAGTAAATATATTGGCACTCAAAGGTATTTACACAACCCTAGGCCTGTATGGGCTGAATCCAAGATGGAGATCCTTGACATTGACCACCTGCCTGAACCATAGCCCCGTCTCTGTCTTCACCTGGAATACACTTTCTGATCATTTTCATCTTGAGCTAGTTTCATCAGCCACTTACAGTACTTCCTGACATTATGTAGGGTGATCAGAGGCCACACCAAAACACATCACTTAGACAACTTTCAAAAGACAACTTCATACTTTTCAGTGGAAGGTATTTGACGGAGGAGAAGAGTTTGCACACATCCAATATACTGGGCATTTTGTCCGAATTATGCACTAGATGTAAGAGCCAGCGATTGGCTGCTCCTACGTATACAGTCGACTCCTGGTACTGTAATTAGGACATGTGCATAGACTGTTTACATGGGCTACATCGCAATTTGCAAGTACCAATTTGAATAGATTCTCTTTTATTACGTTGGACAACAGTGTAATACACACGTTCATGGTGGCAGTCCCAAGCAGTTGCATTTATTATCAGGAGTTGTAGTGCAAAGATGGTGGGACCATTTCCTCCCAGGTGTCTTCTTGGCCTCTGACCCTCCATCAAGATTGTCACTGTGTGCAGTACTCTAAAATAGCAATGTTACACCTTAGCTTTTATATGGATCAAGACAGCACTGACATGAAGGTATTAGAATATCGGCAACCAAAGTAAATGGGAGAGGGAGTAATCCAATATGTAAAATGCACGTAGAGGGGTTGAGCAATGCATTGAGGGATACCTATAAAACAAATGAATATTCTTGCCCACAATGTTAATTTTGTAAAGTGTCATCTACTCTACCATAGCACATTTCAAACAGAAAAAAACTATTATGGGATTTCATTGAAACCTGAACATTTCACCATGATGACCATCAATACTCTCAAAATAAATATTTATTTTTTACACCGTATCAGTGTCAAGTTCTGCTTCCATCACAGAGAGCAGAAGAGCACATTGATGCAAAGCGTCACCTGAGCCAGGTACAGAGAATGAGAAGAATGACCCACCACTGAGGGGCTGGTCTATCCTCTATGAATAGAGGCCTCTATTCAGACTCAATGCGCATACATCTCTCCCTGTCAAGTGTTTGACCTTGATAGGACAATACCCATGTTTGATTGACAGTGGATATGTTGTTCATAACCATTTAAATATGATAAGTAGTCTAAGAACGTCCAAGCTGATCTAGGGTGTAATCATTAGTCCAACAGTTGCTTCCGTTTAAGAAATATTTTTCAATAGAATCGGCGGAATGAAGACAACCCTGGTCACACGCAAACACAGTTCACTTTCATAGTAGCCACATACAAACAGCATGAACATTTTGCTCATTGTAGAATTCCTTCTCGCATCTACGCGCTCTCCTCCTCTCACCTTTTCCCTTCACGTGTGGACTTCAGAGCACAACACATTAGCTGTCTATGACCAGGCTAAAATAACTTTCCAATAACTTTCCAAGCCAAACCTTAATATCATAACCGCTAACCGCCACACACAGCCTACATTGTTTTCACCATATTAGCTAATGTCATAGTCAACATAGTTGCTAGAACTAACGCGATAGTAAACCCGCTACAATCATGCAGTACAGTGTACAGTCAGCAAGCAGTTTAGCAGTTACACCGGCGGGCCCCGGTGGCAATAAATTACAACAAAATATAGCTAGCTCTCTCTCTCTCTTGCATCTCCTTCATTTTTAAATAAATAAATTTGTTAAAAACTGTTAAATTATTGCCTTTCTCTTTCTTTGAGTCAACTACTCACCACATGTTATGCACTGCAGTGCTAGCTAGCTGTAGCTTATGCTTTCAGTACTAGATTCATTCTCTGATCCTTTGACTGGATGGACAACATGTCAGTTCATGCTGCAATAACTGATAGGTAGGATGTCCTCCAGAAGTTGTCATAATAACTGTGTTAGTCTATCAAAGGGGGTGAAAACCATGAGCCTCTTAGGTTTTGTATTGAAGTCAATGTACCCAGGTCGGAAACTAGCTGTCCTCCGGCTACACCATGGCGCTACCCTACAGATGGCTGTTGAGGCTACTTCAGACCTTCATTGCAAAAAAAGTGTTTTCATCAATTATTTGTTTGACGTGAATATATTTAGTATACTTTTATCTAAAAACTATAACTTTTTTAATGTTTCACATCTTTTATGAAATTCCCTGAGGAAGATGGTCCTCCCCTTCCTCCTCTGAGGAGCCTCCACTGTCCAGATTCGAGGAACTTACATTGTGGTGCTGAAACTTGTAGCAGCAGTTGCGGCACAATCGGAAATGGACAGTCCATGGTGCTGAAAGTAGACAAATTTGAGAAGGCATAATACATTTAAACCATCTTCATTTTTATGAGACTTTACTAAAAATAAGACAGCTTTGTGTTGGAGCCCATTTCGTACTATTTAAGAAATAAGAGGTAGACTTCTGTCCATAGATTTAAATAGCCTACCTCCTTCCATGTCAGTGAAGGGCAGTTAAGTTAAAACCAATACTTGAATTGAGGGGGTATGAGAGGTATGCCATAGGCCTACCTTTTATTATAGAAAATGGCAAAAAGCACAAGCCTACTCTTCGTTAGTTTAAGATTTAAAATAAAATAGATCCAATTATACAGTATAAAGTGATCTACACTGAGTGTACAAAACATTAAGGACCTTCTCTTTCCATGACAGACTGACCAGGTGAATCCAGGTGAAAGCTATGATCCCTTATTGATGTCACTAGTTAAATCTACTTCAGTCAGTGCAGATGAAGGGGAGGAGACAGGTTAATAATGAGTTTTAAGCCTTGAGACAATTGAGACATGGATTGTGAATGTATGCCATTCAGAGGGTGAATGGGCAAGACAAAATATTTAAGTTCCTTTGAACGGGGTATAGTAGTAGGCGCCAGGCTCACCGGTTTGTGTCATAAACTCCAAGGATGCTGTGTTTTTCACACTCAACAGTTTCCCGTGTGTATCAAGAATGGTCCACCACCCAAAAGACACCCAGCCAACTTGGCACAGCTGTGGGAAGCAATGAAGTCAACATGGGCCAGCATCCCTGTGGAACACTTTCGACACTTTGTTGAGTCCATGTCCTGACGAATTGAGGATGTTCTGAGGGCAAATGGGGGAGGGGGGGGGGGGGGTATATACTCAGTGCACTTTGGTTTGTGATGCTTTATGCTAGAAACAAGCTGTAAAATACCCAGGAAAGACTTGAATCCGATGCAAATGGGGATATTATTGTTTAATTTCTTTGACATTCAAAGGCTGAGCTACAACCTTCTATAGCTAGGGAGACAAGAACATGAGAAGTAATCTAATTCTGCCACAATCACTTTCTGTTCAATAGAACATATTTAAACCCAGACAGCGTTTAGGGAAATACTTGTGACCTTCTCTCGTTGGGTTTAGCCACAGAAGAAGAGTAGCCATCCGTTAAAGCTTAGAAGCTAGAACCTACTCTGGGGTGGAAAGGTAGGCCTAACTTTTGAAACTACCATGCTCAGATTCCTAATGATGTCTCAGATGTAATTGTTTGCAAACAGGGACAGTTTGGTTGCAAACAAGACACAGTGATTTGGCATCTGAGAAATATGATAAGATGAATAAGTAGGCCGATCTCTGTCCATTCTTAAGCCTGTACCAACAATAGAAACAGCACCAACAAACACAATCAATTTCTGGTCAAACAAACTTTATTCGCCACTAAAACATACATAGCACTTCTCACTAAGCGGGAGCAGCATTTGCCATGGTTAGGATGAGGCAGAGGGCAGGCACTGATGGTAGGAAGAGGCTCATGGAAGAGGCTCAGTGGGGGGAGGTGGATCAGAGTCCTCTTCAGCTGGCCCCAGCGGCGGCAGGGGGGGCAGGGGGTTCAGGTGCTGGGGCAGGGGCAGGGGCAGGAGCTGGGTCAGGGGTAGGAGCAGGGATGGTGAAACACCCCCTCTTGTGCCACTGCATGTCACGCACACGTCGGACAGACTGGATCTGTGGTGCAGGGGAATCCCAGTCGTTCCAGTGCTTGAAGTCTCCACGCTCAAACACATACTGCCGTCCCCTGTAGCCTGGGTACATGTAGCCAACCCATCTAGAACAAAGGAACATGAGACTGGCCCGTAAGTACTGGTACATTGGTGTCATTCACAGGCGCACACTTTCTTACACATAATGAATGTGTTTTCAGGCTCAAGTGGGTGGGGTTATATCCTTCCTGTTTGGCTCTGTCCGGGGGTATCATCGGATGGGGCCACAGTGTCTTCTGACCCCTCCTGTCTCAGCCTCCAGTATTTATGCTGCAGTAGTTTATGTGTTCGGGGGCTAGGGTCAGTTTGTTATATCTCGAGTACTTCTCCTGTCTTATCCGGTGTCCTGTGTGAATTTAAGTATGCACTCTCTAATTCTCTCTCTTTCTTTCTCTCTCTCTGAGGACCTGAGCCCTAGGACCATGCCTCAGGACTACCTGGCATGATGACTCCTTGCTGTCCCCAGTCCACCTGGCCGTGCTGCTGCTCCAGTTTCAACTGTTCTGCCAGCGGCTATGGAATCCTGACCTGTTCACCAGACGTGCTACCTGTCCCAGACCTGCTGTTTTCAACTCTCTAGAGACAGCAGGAGCGGTAGAGATGCTCTTAATGATTGGCTATGAAAAGCCAACTGACATTTACTCCTGAGGTGCTGACTTGCTGCACCCTCGACAACTACTGTGATTATTATTATTTGACCATGCTGGTCATTTATGAACATTTGAACATCTTGGCCATGTTATGTTATAATCTCCACCCGGCACAGCCAGAAGAGGACTGGCCACCCCACATAGCCTGGTTCCTCTCCAGGTTTCTTCCTAGGTTTTGGCCTTTCTAGGGAGTTTTTCCTAGCCACCGTGCTTCTACACCTGCATTGCTTGCTGTTTGGGGTTTTAGGCTGGGTTTCTGTACAGCACTTTGAGATATCAGCTGATGTAAGAAGGGCTATATAAATACGTTTGATTTGATTTGAGACAGGAGAAGAAAAACGAGACATGAAGTGAGACATGAAAGAAACCGCAAAATACCAAAGGACAGAGAGTGAGAGAGGGCAGGTGAAACAGGAAGAACTTGAGAGCGGGTGAAGGGGAGCTCTTACGTTCCGTTGAGAGCCTTGACACTTGCTACGCGATCTTGGAAACCATGTCCCCACAAACTGGGAACGTCATCATCAACAATCTCCATCTTTCTACCAGTGAAGCCTGGGCTCTCAAACAGATGGAGCTTGTGTTCGGCACTATCCTAAAGAGGAGAAATTGAGAGATGTACACACACAGACAGTGTTATGCTGGTAACTGAAAGCTGACTCTTGAGATAGAGGCTTGAGGTAATCACTGAGTATTCAGATAGTCAATGAGAGCCGTCTGCTGAGAAGTGACTGTTGAGATGTACATGGCGTTCTGCAATGGTTAAAGAGTGTTGAGATAAACACGGGAGTACTGAGAGGCTAAATATGCGCTGAAATGGTAAGAGAATGTTGATTGAGATTGGTAGGGAATGAAGAGCGGTGAGATGGTGTACATGTTAACATGGTCAGTGAGTATGTTGAGACATTGTGTAAGTGCTACCCACCACTTTGAGAGGCCGCATGGACCAGAAAGAGTAGCTGTACTGGCTGTTGGTCCAGGTGTCCCAGCGTGGATACTCTCCTTTCTCCAGGACAAACTGCTCACCTGCAAACCCCTGGCGGTCATACCCCACCCATCTGACAGGAGAGAGGAGAAGGAGGAGGCTGTTAGAATCTCTCTCCTCAGCATGTAAGATGTTGTATTTGGCTGTATGCGGTAACAGAGATGCAGTATTCCTTTTTTTGTTAACACAACAGAGCCTGAAATCACATTCATTATGTGTAAGAAAGTGTGCGCCTGTGAATGACACCAATGCATCAGTACTTACGGGCCAGACTCAACCAGCACAGAGCCCACCTTCTCCAAGCCCTTCTCTGAAACATCTTTACACTCGGCAGAAAACTCAGCCTTGTGACCCTGGAAATTCTCAAATTCAAACAGCACCACCTAGATCAGAGTGAGGAAAGAGAGACATATTGACAAAGTAAAGCTGCCAATTTAAAGATGTTAGGGGAGTAAGGAATACAAAACAGGGAAGATGGAAAATAGAGAAGTGGGCAAAGGAGGGAAAATTATATGAAGAGAAAGATCACAAGAGTATAGGGAGAAATACACAGACAACAGAGGGAGGATACAGTACCTTGTAAGTGGCTCCTGCTCCACCCTGGCTCTTCCCTGCAGCCAGTTGCTCAGGGGCGCTCTGCTGCTCCGACATCCTCCTGGTCCACTGGTTACTCCTCTTTCAGGAGCACAATCAGGAGAGACCGAGACAGGAGAAACACAGACGACCATCATGGGATTCATTTCACAATGATGACCATCAGTCCTCTCAGTATCAACACATCATTTTACTCCTTTGAACCAGTCAACATTTGAGTCCACTTCAGACAGCAGAAGAGCACTTTGGTGCAGACTGAGCCGAGAATAAGGACCTGAGGGCTGCGTACTACCCTTTCTATCTCCAGGAGGCCACTATTTATCTACCCTAACTTTGTCCTGGGGCCAGGAGTTTTTCCTGACTGTAGGCTATAACTAGGGCCCAGAGTCATCCCTCATGAAGATACATGTTATTCTCATACCCTAATGCACAACATTTCAGCTATAATGTACAACTCTGCAAGCCTCAGTCTGTATCATAACCAGTTCTGCAACCCCCTGACTCGATCAAACCTAACACTACAAACAATACACATTCCATAATACTCTATTCTGCAAACTCCTCATTTGCTCAATCATACCTTTACCTTAACAATAAAAACATTTAAGAATACCAAATTCTGTCTAAACCAACTCTACAAACCTATCAATCCCGTTTTACAAACAACTCAGCTCACTAATACACTAAACACTGGTTCCTACCCCTTCCATTAAACCTGTCCTTCTCCATCCCTGTCAACAACCATGGCTGTGGAGTCTCCTTTTCTTTTCATGTAAAGTTCAAAGGTCAATGAAAACCCTGGTTATCCTGCTGTGCAGAACCAAGCTGTTTTTACCTGGATATGCCTGCTGTGTATTGGTAGCCTCTCTCTCTGTGTGTCACTTGGTGTTTGGGGTTGAGTCGTTGGAGGGCAGGGGGGGGTATTTATGGTTTATTTCTGGCCACAACAGCAGAAAAGGGGGAGCTGTTGATACAGCAAGTCTGTCGCTCACATTGTGTCCATAACGCTGCCTCTCAATAGGCAGATGTGTTGGCACACGCTCCCCTGCCCGTCTGCCTGGCTGCCAGTGCGTGGTGTGTGGGCACACGGAGAGGGAGCCAAGAGGATTCAGCAAACAGCCACACTCAGCACAAATGGGTACACAGGCTCACACCTCTCCCACGCATACACTCTAACCACACCCAGCAGTCTAGACATAACCAAACCTCTTCACCAGTCTCCCCAATAACATCACCAAACCCACAATGGGGAACCAAACCATTCACCAAAAACTAACCTAACATTGACGTCCTTTCACTATATCCTGTCGACGTCATACACTGAGTATACCTTCCTAACACTGATTGCACCCCCCCCCCCCCTTGCCCTCAGAACAGCCTCAATTCGTCGGGGCATGGACTCTCTAGAAAGTGTCAAAATCCTTCTCCAACCTGTCTTCTCCCCCTCATCTATCAATCAATCATCAGCTGATATCTCTAAGTGCTGTACAGAAACCCAGCCTAAAACCCCAAACAGCAAGCAATGCAGGTGTAAAAGCACGGTGGCTAGGAAAAACTCCCTAGAAAGGCCAGAACCTAGGAAGAAACCTGGAGAGGAACCAGGCTCTGAGGGGTGGCCAGTCCTCTTCTGGCTGTACCTGGTGGAGATTATAACAGAACATGGCCAAGATGTTCAAATGTTCATAAATGACCAGCAGGGTCACATAATAATAACTACAGTGGTTGTAGAGGGTGCAACAGGACAGCACCTCAGGAGTAAATGTCAGTTGGCTTTTCATATCCGATGATTCAGAGTATCTCTACCGCACCTGCTGCCTCTAGAGTTGAAAACAGCAGGTCTGGGACAGGTAGCACGTCCGGTGAACAGTTCCGGGTTCCATAGCCGCAGGCAGAACAGTTGAAACTGGAGCAACAGCATGACCGGGGGGGCATGGAAGAGCACCAGTGACTGGAGTCAGTGACTAAGCCTCTGTAATAAGGTTTGAGGCAGAGAATCCCAGTGGAGAGAGGGGAACCGGCCAGGCAGACAGCAAGGGCAGTACACTGCTCCAGTGCCTTTCTGTTCACCTTCACACTCCTGGGCCAGACTACACTCAATCATAGGACCTACTGAAGAGATGAGTCTTCAATAAAGACTTAAAGGTCGAGGCTGAGCCTGCGTCTCTCACATGGATAGGCAGACCATTCCATAACAATGTTTGCTTAGAAATTCTAGGGACAGTAAGGAGGCCTGCGTCTTGTGACTGTAGTGTACGTGCAGGTATGTACGGCAGGACCAAATAATTAAGATAGGTAGAAGCAAGCCCATGTACTGCTTTGTAGGTTTTTTTTTTATCATCATTTTTTTTGGTTCTAGTCAAGACAGCCGTGTTTAGCACTAACTGAAGTTTTTATTTAGTGCTTTATCCGGGTAGCCAGAAAGTAGAGCATTGCAGTAGTCTAACCTAGAAATGTCATAAGCATGGAAACATTTTTGTTTTTTTACACTGATTGAAGTGGATTTAACAGGTGACAATAAGGGATCATAACTTTCACCTGAATTCACCTGGTCAGTCTGTCGTGGAAAGTGCAGGTGTTCTTAATGTTTTGAATACTTAATTTACCAAACCCTGACCCTCCATCTCTCGTATACCGCCCCACACCAAAATAAACTACCTCTTCTATACTTCCCTACCCCAAACACTATCGACCTCTGTTATACCCCACACCAGAAATAGACACACCAATTGAACTTCATAATACTGCAGACTGGAGAGGGTGGGTCTGAGCTGAAATGTAAAAGTAACATTTATCCCAATAATTACATCAAAGTGAGAAGCTCAACTCAGTACATTTTATTAACAAGTTACAATTTTGGACACTGGCATTAAAACAATGTAATATACGTATTTTATTTTTAAAAACAAAATGAGAGAAAATAAGAAACCCTCAAACTGACAAAAGCCATGTACACCATAGGGACAACGACCCCAAAGATCCAATCAACACATTCACTTTCATTCCATTAGCATTCCAATATCGGTCTATGGACATGTGGAAGGTGGGACGTACAACAGGATAGCCAGTGCACAGGTCAGTGGTCTATGAACATGTGGTAGGTGGGACGTACAACAGGATAGCCAGTGCACAGGTCAGTGGTCTATGAACATGTGGTAGGTGGGACGTACAACAGGATAGCCAGTGCACAGGTCAGTGGTCTATGAACATGTGGTAGGTGGGACGTACAACAGGATATCCAGTGCACAGGTCAGTGGTCTATGAACATGTGGTAGGTGGGACGTACAACAGGATATCCAGTGCACAGGTCAGTGGTCTATGAACATGTGGTAGGTGGGACGTACAACAGGATATCCAGTGCACAGGTCAGTGGTCTATGAACATGTGGTAGGTGGGACGTACAACAGGATATCCAGTGCACAGGTCAGTGCTGTAGTGCATTAACTGACAAAGTGCTTAATGGAAGTAGTGGGACAGTGCAGCATGGCTAACATGGTCAGGGGCATGGCTAACATGGTCAGGGGCATGGCTAACATGGTCAGGGGCATGGCTAACATGGTCAGGGGCATGGCCTAAGTCAGCTCTGCGCTCTAAAACAACTGGTGCAAATAGTAATGTGCAGCAGAATAGGGGAAAATAACCACCCACCCACCCTCATCTCAAAACCATATACTTTACTCACATTCCCCACTGGAGTAGAGGAAGCCATACTCCTACCATTCCACTATACATCCACATTGCTGCACTGACCATGTGCACAATGGGACCATAACAGTTGTGTGGATGAATCCATGATATCCAGACTGTATGATTGTACCACTGCTACTTGGTGTGTCCATTCAGTGTCTGAGCAAAGAGTGACGGAAAAGAAGCTGAGATTCTACATGCACATACATGTTGTCAACAGTGATGTAGTGATAAAAGAATAGGTGGGTAAAGTCTCTCTCTAAATGGGAGATGTTGCAGACATCCTGATAAAACAGAGCCCAGGGAGTGCACATTGAATGTATGGCTCATTGGTAACACATACAGTTAGACCATTTCCCTTGCAATCCTTACACACTCATCCATCACATTTTCCTTACACACTCATCCATCACATTTTCCTTACACACTCATCCATCACATTTTCCTTACACTCATCCATCACTATTACACACAATCATTTGATCTTACACTGAAGAGGTAAGTGAAGGTAAAGGGAGGAAGAACAGGCTGATTTGTGTATTTGTGTGTGTAGGAGTATAATTGAGTCCTCCAATGTGATTAACCCTTCTCTTCCCCACATGCACTCTACACACACACATGGATGTTGTATTGTAGATATGTGTCAGTAGAGTAGTGGCCTGAAGGAACACAATGTGTGGTGAACAGTGTTATCATTTAACTGTATATAACTGCCTTGGCAGCAGCTAATGGGGATCCTTAAGAAATACAAACACCAGTAGAAACAGATATTCAGACATTATGATTGAAAAGACACTGAACACACAGCATTTGTCTTCACACATCAGTTAGAAGGGGCTGCATTAGGTCAACACAACAGATTCCCAGTCAGTTCATCAGGGGAATGGGCTTGGGAGCCTCTGCTGTAGTGATACTTGCAATGCTCTCCGTATAAAACTAAACACTCGGACATGTTATGATTCATCTGTCAAATTAGCAACAATACAAATATAATATTTCATGATTAGATACCATATTTATTACTAACACATAATATACAGCCTGGCCAAACATGAGTTCAGCAGTGTTTTGTTCTTTATGATCAATGACAAAAAATACAAATCAGAAATGTTATCCTATGTTGTCTATTACCAACACCCCTTGACTGATAGATACACATGGAAATGTAACGCGTAGACGAACCTGAAAAATACATTTAAAAAAAGAAATACATTTATATCTTGTGGAGGTACTAGACTGTCCTCCAGCTTATTGAAGCACTTCCAGGTTAAGAGGCGTGTGGTCCCACAAGTTTAACCAGTCCTGAAATGCAACCTGACAGGAGAAAAAGGGTTTCCCCCCTTCCGTATTCTCCCGTCAGGTGAGAGGGTAAAGTGGCTCTATGCAAAGGAAATGGACAAATGGAGCCGAGCAGCCAGATATTTAACCTGGGTCGTTTCATCCATAAGACCGAGGTTGTCTGCAAAAAGGCACCATGCACATGTATGCGACCCGGGCAGGAAGAGAACAGATAAAATTAACAAACCGATGACAAATTACAATGTCAGCAGCAGAGTTTCCATCTTCTCAGGGTCAAAGGTTAAGGCTTCTGTCTCCAATTCTCCACCAGATTATTCAGTTAAGGCAACCTACACAGGGAGGATGCAAACGGAAACAAACCATGAGCATTTTAGGGTTATTTGCAAAACAGACACACTATTATTGAATAATTCTGAAAATGAATGATCCACCATGTGAGGAACATTTGTGAGAAGAGCTTACCTGCTCATTCACACTTAGCTGTCATTTTCATACTGACTCGAGCGCTTCTTAAACTTCAGTTCTCTCAGCCACTGTGGTGAGGCCTCCTCCCTAAGAAGACACACAGACAGACAAAAGTAGGCACAATCATTACAAATGGTACACACTTCTGGTCTGACTGACTATCTCAACAATCCCTGGTTTGGGTTATTAGATCCAGGCTGAACAGAGGGAAGAGACAGGGTCACCATCTTACCCATTTTCTTTCCCTCCAGAGGGGGGCAGCACACGGGACACCCGGGGCAGGAAGGGGGATTTAGGAGATCGTGACAGCTGAGATGGAGATGGGGCGGCTCCGTCTGTCTGATTGTCAGAGTCTCCTCTCTTCTTGAGCTGGGCCTGCCAAACAGAGGGAGAAACCAGCAAGAGAACATATCAAAGGCCAATTTTTCACAGCAGAATAAGTGACAACATTACATTACACTCCTGGTCAACTATTTGCCTTCCAGTAAACATCTGTTTCTCTTGGGGAGGCTCACCTTGAGAGCGGAGGGGTCCATCCCAGGAAAGAGGGCGACTCTCTGGGGCTGGGAGGAGGCAGCAGCAGAGCGGGGGTCTACTCCCCTCTCCTGCTCCTCAGAGTCTGAGTCCTCCTGCTTGGAAAACTCAATGTTGTCCTCTGTAGAGGACAACACACTCTCTGAGTACATCATTTCACAATCATAACGAATAGGAGGTTATTCAGAAGTCTACCAGATCTTTGACCATCTAAGAACATCTCCAGTGTAACTGGTTGACTCAATCCATACTAAAAAGTGTGCGGGAGAAAGGTACTGGATAGAGAGATAAACCTAAAATATACTTTTTGGTACACCAGAAAGAGTAAAATCTACTACCCACTCAGATTTCTTACCAGCCACAGGGCTTGAAATGAACTTTTCTAGACACTTGTCCTTCGGGCAAAAAAGGTATACAACACAATTTTTACATAATAGTATGATGCAAGAAACCACTTTACAAAATAAAACACATATTTTTTACCATAGAGAATCAAACAAAAATGTAGGCTACACTCTGCATATTCAAGCCTGTCTCAAAATACAACACCGCCCCTTTAAGGCTCTCCTGGGAGGTGGTGAGCCACCCTTCATAGCCTATAAAATATTGAAACTTTACAATTACAACCAAATAGTTTTTCTGTCTCTTAAAATAATTCCATTCAGGGCTCAAAATGAAGGGTGTCCCGTTATCCCTTTGAGGATAAAAAAAGGTGTCTATGGTAGAGGTCTTCAAGGAACCACCTGTATCCGAATACACGAGACCCGGTTCGGATCCAGAATTATATAGAATATCACAGGTCTGGGTCAGATCTGATTGTCACGGGTATGTATAATTTTAAATGACTTGTCTATGTACATTAAATGGTTCGGTCCTGACCCCAAACCAGGCGCGAACGGTACTTGCTAGCAGTGAATTGCGAGTGAGGAGTGCTGGTGGAGCATCATGTCTCAGCTTCCTAAAGACAAATCTGGCTTCCAAAAAACGAAAAGAAAGAAAAGACAGGAGAGAGAAAAGAAAGGGCGACAGTATGTCACCCAATGTTTCACAAAGGAAGGTGGATGTAGTCCGTGAGAGGTGGAAATGATCCTGTTAGCTTAGTCCACCATGAAATAGGCTAATTTTGCTCCCCTAACATTAGTTACTTAATATCTTAATATCTTCTCAGAGAATTCAGTGTTTACATTTCACTCCTCTTTTAGTTGACATGACATTTTAATCAATGCAGGCAAACTTTTAGCAAGCTATTCATTCTAAATCAGTTGTCCCTCCCCCTCCCCCTGCTTGGTGCCAGGCCCAACAGATGCAGCTTCAGGCTCAGCAGCCGTGTCTCCCCATCCCCACCCCCCTGAACCAGCCCTACTCCCAACTGTAGAAGGAGGTGAGCAGCATTGTGTTGAATGACATGTCAGTTGGCATAATTGCAGGTACTGCAATGCATTGAGGACAGGAATGTGATTCTCCAGTCAAGAAAAAGCTCAGTTGACACAGAGGCAGCCAATATCAGAGCCTTAAAGGAAGAGATGCCCGGCTCTTAGAGATGGATGGGAGTCTCTCCTGTCTGAGGCAACACTGACAAATGGATGTTGCAACTCAATTTAGCAAGGAACACGGCCGCCAGAGGAAAAGGAAGAGATCCCATGATGAGACCTCTCAAGAGGAGACAGCTCAGGACAGTGCAGCAACGGTGTTTCAGAACAGTGTTTTTTAATGCTTTGGACAACATCTTAAGTGACTTGGACATTGGGTTCCAGAACACTGTTTTTTAATGCTTTGGACAACATCATAAGTGACTTGGACATTGGGTTCCAGAACACTGTTTTTTAATGCTTTGGACAACATCATAAGTGACTTGGACATTGGGTTCCAGAACACTGTTTTTTAATGCTTTGGACAACATCATAAGTGACTTGGACATTGGGTTCCAGAACACTGTTTTTTAATGCTTTGGACAACATCATAAGTGACTTGGACATTGGGTTCCAGAACACTGTTTTTTAATGCTTTGGACAACATCATAAGTGACTTGGACATTGGGTTCCAGAACACTGTTTTTTAATGCTTTGGACAACATCATAAGTGACTTGGACATTGGGTTCCAGAACACTGCAATAATTGTAGAATCATTTTCTGCTGTTCTGAAAGTTGGGCAGATTAGTGAGGATAAAGTCCCTTCTGTGTGCCAACCACTGATCATGAAGTATTCCAGAGATCTTACACCTGAGTTTCATCATGAAGTAAGACACCTGAACACTGTATATTCTGCGACTTTCCCCCCTAACTTGTCCCCTCTTGGTCTCCTGAATGCAATTTGTAAGATGCAGCTGCAAAGCATTTTTGGAGAAGTGTGAGTTGCTTTACATATATTTTGCACACTGCCTGTGACTGTTGCTGGTGGCGAGAGAGCTTTCAGTAAGCTAAAACAGATTTAAAAAAACGAATTGAGCTCCACTATGTCCCAGGACAGCCTTTGCAGTCTTGCCATGCTGTTAAATGGCATGGTTATGGATATTGGATCACTACACACATGATACCCACAGGCTGAGAACAAGATATATCTCAAAATAATGGCTGGATTGCCATAAAATTTCTTGTGCACAATCAAGACCCCAAGTGGAAGAAACCTATTCATTTGGTGACCTTTTGACCTTTCCTCTAGCGTCACCATCAGGCCTTTTCATTTCCACTTTTACAGCTGCTTATTTTCTAGTTGGTATGTATACTTAGTTCAAAAATCTGCTGCTGATTTTATTATTTTGTTTGTTATGTTCATTTATTTTAATTGAAGAGGTTAATGTATATTTATTTTAAATTGTTCATTAAATGTTAAGAGAATTTTCTATTCAAGAACGTTAACATTAAAATGACATTTAGACTGTAAAAAGATGGCCTTTAGCACATTTCTTATAGAGGGTATCAGTCTTGCATCAAATAGTGAATTCCACAGAATGTTGAATGCACAGTGTTATATTTTCACAGCTCACTGTCAGTAAATATCCTACAGTAAATATTGGACTACAAGAGAGTTGCAAGCCGGCAAAGGTAGAGTTATTTAAAGCTTTGAATGGGTCGATTGGGTTCTGGAGGTGTATGGTTACAGCAATTGGGCAGGGGTGGTGTGGCCCAATGTGATATCTTTTCATGGGGCCCAAAATCCCTGCCGGCTCCCCTGTTTGTAACTGTAGAATGAGAAAGCACATGCTTAGCATTAGTTAGCCTAGCTAGCTAACGTTAGCTAGCTTAACTAGCTTCTTGTTCCGGTTTGATGCAGTCCAAGACAGGTACTCTGTAATCATATTTGATGATTAATAATCTAGCTGTGGCAGCTATTAGTCTACTACAGCGCGAGTTGGCTTGGTTGATTTTTATCTCTCGCCCTCCCTCCTCATGTCACTTGTTCACAGTATGGCCCCTCCCCCGCATGCTAGAGAGGCATCTCTCTCCCTCCTCTCGTGCTGTATCAGCTCCGGTTAATAAAGTAGCTTGAAAAAAATGACTTTTCTACTGCTTCCGTCACTTGGATTGGACCCGGTCTGGGTCCGACCAGGTCTATACGGAACGTGTCTAGTTGTCCTTGGGCACGGTTCTCGCTCTATATTATCATTTTTTACTTATGCATATCGGGTCTAGGTGGGAAATCCCCAGGTCCATTTCGGAACGGGTCCAAAGACTAGTCTCCGGGTTTAAAACAGACTCTGGGACAGTTTTGGGACGACAGATCCAAAATTCATACAACCACTGCCCATTAAAAAAGCTGATGCAACAGATCAGACCGTTTTAGCTTAAAAAGTTATATGTCTTCACATTAAAAGCTCAAAAGTGCGCACATAGCTGGAGGCTATGCCAAAATGTTATCAAATGCAATTAACGGGAAAACACCATTCTCAAAAGTGCAACGCACGCATTAGCAGTTTCATATGACAGAGATGAAAATATCTGTTAGAAATATAAGAGGAGAGATCTAAAGATGCATCAACTAGCATGGATGCTAATATGACTAGGATTTTGCCTTTGGCTGCAGGACAATGAAATAAAGTTGATTTGAACCAATGGAACATTTAAAAAAATTCTGGTTTCAATGTCATATTGAATGTTAATAAAATAAATCCCTCAACATTCCTATGGCCATATTTTGGCTAGGCTACTTTGAAACAAGGCAAGACATGCTTAATAAAATTACATAAACTTAATTGTTTAAAACCTGAACGATTTATGGTTAAATAGTTTCAAAATGCTGACTGCCTCCACTCAGCCTCATCTTGTGATCATTTGATCTAAATAAACCGTGCATGAGGTCAACAGCCCATTAGATGTTCATGTTAATTATCCTCCATTATAGGGGTCAAACATGACTGGCGTTTAGCCTATATTTATGTCATTAAAAGTCTCATTAAAGTTTGGCACCTCCCTCATGTCAGCATCAGTTTGGACATGAGGTTGTAGCACTTAGGCCTTTATTGATGTACATGAAAAATAGATTTGAATATTATTCCAATGTCGGCCTTTCTGTATGATATTGTGATTTGTGCAACGTTTCGGACGAGTCAAATCTATATTCTTCTTGTCAGGCATTTTTTATTTTTTAAAAAGCGTTAATGTGGAGCCATGAGCCCAAATATTTTTGTTTGCCATAATTACATAAAAATGACCATGCTTTGTAATGTTTCTAAAACAAGGACTGTATTAGTAAGAAGTAATGTGTGATATTGCTCAATTTATTTTCGTTTTTTGTGACCCGAGCCTTTTAACAGAAATTTCACCACGAGGCAAATGTTCAGCTACCCCTTTAAGGGCAGCAGGTTACTGTGGTAACATGGCCACATACGTGGTGTCACGTGTGTCTAAGATTTTGAATCTGACTAACAAACATTGAAGAACAAACAAAAATGGGAACAAAAATGTAAATAGCCAAAAAACAGGCAGTGTGGCTGCGGAAGGTGGGATATAGGATTCACATTCCTTTGTGCGATTAGCAGATATGAAACCAACGTGGCTGGTAAAATAGACATTCCTACCCGCTAATACCAAAATCGACCCTCATTTGGTGGGTGGTGGGTGTTCATTTTATGCCCTGGAGATATGACAGAGTGTCTACATGAGAACAGAGTCCTAGCCTGACCTGTTGAGTCTCGGGAGCGCCAGTCCTCAGTGGGCGAGGTCTGTCCCTCAGGGTGTACAGACATAGCAGCAGTCTGACGAGCCACCCTGGAGGGGCGCGAACGTGGCCCCCGCATCTTACTCAGCTGCACCCTGGAGCGCAGAGCACTGGAGTCCAGCAGGATGGTAGAGGCCTGGAGAGAGGGAGAAACCGATAAACACACAGACACACGAGAAGCAAATCTGACTGTTACACTGATACGTCCTTTCAAAAGGTTGGTGTCAGTCTTACCTCAGGGAAGGGGAGTAGTTGCATCTCGGACTGGACCGAGGGGGAGAAGCCATCTGGAGTGTCCAGGTCGCTGTGTGTGGCATGTTCCCCTGGTGTGTGGGGCGGAATGGGTTTCCTAGGCGACTGGCTGAGGTTGCTGTCTGAGGTGGGCGTGGCAGGAGTCAGGCTACAGGAAGGACAGACATGACTAGTACTTTAGGCTACCTTCCTAAAAGTCTTTATATGCAGCCAATGCCACTGAGAGAACAACGTGACAGTGTCTACTAGCTTGGTGTGGCTGAGTCATATTCTCCTGTCTGGGTTTACTGTAGGCAGGGGCATCAGATTTCATAGAGGATGTACTGGAAGACACAATGGATGACCGAGCAGACTCCTGCTCCACTTGACCACAAGCTCCTCATTTCAGAATGAAGGTAGCAAACACTACTGAGTCACAATACTGTACATGACCATAGTATTTGGTGATTATTCCATCCAGAGAGTTGGATTCATATGACAATGACCCACTGCCTTTTAATAGTCATGTATATCGTATCTTATCTGAAACTCTTACAGTATTCATTCATTTCTACAAAACATTTTCCAGATTTTCAACCTGGGTGGAGTTTGTTGCTGTGATACCTTCTCCTGGCCACAGGAGGTCAGTGGTACGCCAGCGGTACGCCAGCCTGCTGAGCGAGACAGACTCAGGCTATTTTGAGAGCTGGAGTAAAGTAAAGCAGGTTTCAGTGAGCTACTGCTCCTCGACCACACAGTGTCAGGAGGCCTGGGATGCTATTGTATCTGTACAGTTAGTACCTATAGATACCATAGTATCTGTTTATTTCAACATCAGTAACTGTGCCTGAGACTTGAAAGAGAAGCTTGTGGGTGTTATATGCAACAGCTGGTGCACAATCTCTAATGTTAAGGAAGTCTTGAGGTTTTGCTCACCGGAGTTAGTATACATTATGATATACTATTTACCAAGAGAGTTTTCATAGCTGTCTATTTACCACCACAAACCGACGCTGGCACTAAGACGGCACTCAACGAGCTGTACACCGCCATAAGCAAATAAGAAAATGAACATCCAGAGGCAGCGTTCCTAATGGGCGTTGACTTTAATGCAGGGAAACTGAAATCCGTGTTACATAATTTAACAGCCTGTCACCTGTACAACTAGAGTCAATATTTTTTAAATGTTTTATTCTAGATCACCTTTACTCCACACACAGAAATGCATCTTCCTCACCCTTCTTCTGGCAAATCTGACCATAACTCTATCCTCCTGATTCCTGCTTACAAGCAAAAACAAAAAACAGGAAGTACCAGTAACGCGCTCAATATGGAAGTGGTCCAATGAAGTGAATGCTAAACTACAGGACTGTTTCGCTAACAAAGACTGGAATATGTTCTGAGATTCATTTGATAACATTGAGGAGTTTACCACATCAGTCACCGGGTTTATTAATGAGTGCATCACTGACGTTGTCCCCACAGTGATCGTAGGTACATATCCCAACCAGAAGCCATGGATTACAGGCAACATCTGCACTGAGCTAAAGGTGCCACGGGACACTAATAAGAAATCACGCTACGAACCCCCTGAGCCACCAAACAGTCAAAACGTCAATAAAGGACTAAGATCGAATCCTACTATACCGTTTCTGACACTTGTTGGACGTGGCAGGGCTTGCAAACTATCACGGATTACAAAGGGAAACCTAGCCGCGAGTTGCCCAGTGACATGAGCCTACCAGACAAGCTAAATTCCATGTATTATCACTTTGAGGAAAGCAAGACTGAACCAAGCATGAAAGCACCAGCTGTTCCGGATGACTTTGTGATCTAGCTCTCCGTAGCCAATGTGAGTAATACCTTTAAACAGGTTTACATTCACAAGGCCGCAGGGCCAGACGGATTACCAGGACACATAGTCAGAGCTTGCGCTGACCAGCTAGCTAGTTTTCAACCTCTCCCTGAACCAGTCTGTAATACCTACATGTTTCAAACAGACCACCATTGGTTATCTTCATGTTCTTGGGCACACGGACTATCTAAATTACCTTTGCCCCATAGCACTCACATCTGTAGCCATGAAATGCTTTGAAAAGCTGGTCATGGATCACATCAACACCATCATCCCAGACACCCTGGACCCACTCCAATTCACATATCTCCCCAACAGATCCACAGATGACACAATCTCTATTGCACTCCACACTGCCCTCTCCCACCTGGACAAGAGGAACAAATAATGAGAATGCTGTACATTGACTAAAGCTCAGTGTTCAATACCTTAGTGCCCTCCAAGCTCATCATTAAGCTCAGGACCCTAGAACTGAACACCTCCCTCTGCAACTGGATCCTGGACTTCCTGACGGGCCACACATCCAACACGCTGACCCTCAACAAGAGGGCCCCTCAGGGGTGCGTGCTTAGTCCCCTACTGTACTCCTTGTTCCCCACGAATGCGTGGCCACGCACGACTTCAACACCATTATTATGTTTGCTGACAACAACTGTGGTTGACCTGATCACGAGACAGCCTATAGGAGGGAAGAGGTCAGTGACCTGGTAGTGTGGTGCCAAGACAACAAACTCTTCCTCAACGTTAGCAAGACAAAGGAGCTGATTGTTGACTACAGGAAACAGAGGGCCGAGCACGCATCGACGGGATTGTAGTGGAGAAGGTTGAGAACTTTAAGTTTCTCTGTGTCCACGTCACTAAGCACCTATCATGAGCCACACACACTAACACAGTTGTGAAGAGGGCCATCCTCCCCTCAGGAGCCTGAAAAGAATTGGCATGGGCCCTCAGATCTTCAAAGTTCTACAGCTGCAGCAATGAGAGCTTCTTGACTGGCTGCATCATCGCTTGGCATCTGAAGGCGCTACAGACGGTAGAGCGTACTGCCCAGTACATCACTGGGGCCGAGCTCTCTGCCATCCAGGACCACTATACCAGGTGGTGTCAGACGAAGGCTCTAAAAATGGTCAAAGTCTCCAGCCACCGAAGTTATTGACTGTCCTTCTGCTACCGCACGGAAAGTGGTTCCGATGCAGCAGGTATGGAATCAACAGGACCCTGAACCTCTTTTATCCCCAAGCCATAAGACTGCTAAATAGTTAGTTAAATAGTTAGTCGGTTAGCTGTTGGTTATCTACATTGAGCCTTTTGCTCTTTTAACTCATTGCATACGCTGCTGCTACTGTTTTATCTATCCTGTTGCCTAGTCACTTTATCCCTACCTATATGTACATATCTACCTCATTAACCTCGTACCCCTGCACATCCACTCTGTACTTGTACCCCGTGTATATGGCCAAGTTATTATTACTCATTGTGTATTTATTCCTAGTGTTATTATTTTTCTATTTGCCTTTTTTTCTCTCTGCATTGTTAGGAAGGGCCCATAAGTCAGCATTTCACTGTTAGTCTATACCGGTTGTTTACGAAGCATGTGACAAATAAAATGTTGTTTGATTTATGTTGAGATTACCATCATTAACCATAATGGTAGGACAGCAGAGAATCAGTTCCTGGGGCTAACTATCCACTTTGCCCTATTTAGAAGGCTGGATATAACATGACTCAGTGACTTTGTCGAAAAGGTCAATGCTGCGCCGGCAGAACACATGATAGAGTGCACCCATTCGATACTACTTATCGATCCAGGCAGTGTTAAATTTCAAGCTCAAACGAGTATTGTATATTTAGAGTGAGAAATGAATCGGCACAATTTGAGAGGCATTCAGAACCAGCGATGTCAGGATGTCCTGATACCAGGGTACAGCCTCAGGGGAAATTAGTAATCATATTGAGGAATGAGGATCCGCATATTAGTAACCAAAAACAGGAGCACACCATGTTTCACAAGTGTTGGCCCAGGCCACAGCAGCCATGTGTGTGTGTATTCACCTATCGTCAGTGCGCAGTCCCGTCTCCCAGGTCCCATACTGGCTGTCTGCCTCGTGGACCAGTGTGTCGATGTCACGCCCCTCTTCCTCACCATCCACACTCTGCTTCAACTGCTCCTGAAAGAGAGATGGACAGGGAGAAAATGACAAGTCAGTCAAAAAGGAGTAGAAGTGTATGCACCATTGGAATATCACTAGAAGGTCAGAGAAAACAGATTCCAAAATGACAGAACTGGATTAATCTCTGCTGGACTGAATAAAAATATCAAGGCTTCTTATTGGATCTTGGTTGAAGCCCACCCAGCCTACAGTAACAGACAATTGGCCAGCTGTGTCGGTGAGTGAGGTGCTGGTCCTGATAACCATGTATTGTGTGGCTATGGCCAGACCTACAGTGGGTGAGCAGGATAATGAGAGGTAATGGGATGAGCTCATAGCGACAGGGACAGAGACTGGTGAGCCACTGTGCGTTTGCTATCTACTGAACCGTCTCTCTTTTAATGAGGATGCTACAGAGGGCACACTGTCCTAATACCACTCACTCCTCCTGTGTATGCATTCAAGACTGTGAGCGCACGCACACATGCACAAGCAGAGAAATCTCGCTGAACTTGCATGATCTCTATTGACTTCCATTGCATCGTGTTATACAGATGCACTGTTGCACCACAACACAATAGGCTGTCTAAGGAGAATGATAGAAGGAAATGTAATAGGGGTTTTGTTTCTTGTCACTGCACGAGAGTGAGCGCGAGGGCCAGAGAGAGAGAGGGAGAAATGGAGAGAAATAGCGAGCGAGAGAAACCAACAGTACAGGATGTCATTCATCATCAATGCCTTTCCTGACAGGAAGAAAGAAGGTCAGGGTGAACAGTGAGAAAATCCCTCCATCTGAGAAAGCAGTGTACTTCCTCCTCTCCAGGTTTAACAGCCCTAAATAGGAGTCCTCTCCACATCACAGCATAGGCTGGTTTTCAAATCCACACCGTGATCTCTCAGGGCCAAATCTGTCTTTAGCTGTTAAACAAGTATTAGAGTTCCAGTTCCAACCATGGGTTTGAACATGCTGGTCACATGACACTTAAACAGGCAGGTTAGTCCAGATACATGCTTAGCCTTTCAAACAGACCAGGTTGGTTCAGTGCTCCAGCACAGCTACCTTTATCGACTCGAGGCCTTTATTGAGAAAAAGAGGAGTAACAATAGCAACAAAGTAGAGACCTTGTCATGTCTTGTCTGAGGCAGGAATTATTTCTGATATGTCAACAAAAAAAAGTCACACTTCATAAAACCCCTTTATAATATAATGAATTTCAGCCCTAAGGGTCTGTGAACACAGCTAATGCACAGGACTAAGCATGTACCATTCAATAAGAAAATCTCCTGTAATCTAAATTCCGTGAACACCTACCATATCCACAGTGTACGTGGATGAACACACCCAAACACACCCTCACTTAGTGTTTGCCACTCCCGAGGCTACCCTGTTACCTGTCAACCAAACAATAGCAGCAAGACTGAGAGGGTTAAGAAATAGCATGGACTGGCTGACTACTAGTGCTGCTGAAAGCCCTTCAGTATTGACAATGTGAGGGTGTCGGCTCTGCTATCAACAATCTACTGGATACAAGGACAGAGCAGGCTTGCCAGGCACCTTATCTGGTAAATAGGTTTCTTTCTGGCTGCGATTTTGAAATCGGAATGGTAGTGAAGCATACTTTTCCTTAACATGAGCCCTTGGCCCCCCCGCCCCCCCCATCTGTGGACAGGAAGGGTGCGTCAAGGGAAACGACAGAACAATGAGCGGATGAATGGAAGGAGAGAAAGGGCTGACCACCAAGGGAGAATGTCAGTCAATCTGACATGTGGCTAAAGAATTTGCGGCACCTTGGAAAGTTAGACCAAACAGACATCACAGCTCTGAATAATAACAGCCTGCCACGATTACACCATCACAGACATCAACATGACCTGAGAGACCTTTCATCAATCATGTAAATGTAGGCTAGTTAATTATAACACCCACTCTCTTAATTTCATCCAAAATGACAACTTTGGGTTGATGTGCTGAAAATAGGATATAGCCCATTTTGTCCAGCAGACAAATGACAATTTTCACCTAAGCTCACATGACTATTTTGCTGACTGTGCTTTGGAACGAGCTACAAAAGGACATGAAATTGACTTTAAAGACTGGGTAGAAACTATGGTGGACAATGAAGTGGGGGGACTTTCAATGTTCTGACCCCTAAATACACCAAACCTATCCAAAGCATCTTGTCTGGTCAATGTGCAAATTCATGTTTTTAAACTGTAGTGTTTTATGTTGTAAATGTGCCTTTGTATGAAACTTTGTTCTGGTAATTTGGCCAGGTCTCTAATAAAATGTAAAAAAAGATTTTTAATCTCAATCCAACCTGGTAAAATAAAACTGAAGGCCTAGTGAGTTGGACATGTTATGAATCTAGTTCCTTAATGCAAACTGGAAAAGAACAGTTCATCTCTGTCACGTATAATGGCCATTCACAATTCTCTATGAATGAGGAAGTGCTGTGCAGCTCCAACACATTTAACATATGGTCATGCTGCCTGGAAGCAGACAACAGAGCAGGCCGGTTAGTTAGTGCAGGTACAATGAACCCAACACGAACACACATCACACCAGCCCCACTCTCCTGCTCCAACCCCTCTGGGTAGGAATGTTGAACAGTTAACACACTCCTCATTGACAGACTGGTCAATGACGACCCTCTGCAGCTATCCTAACATGACTACAGATCCCATGAGCACTAATCCCCTGTCAACAACAGAGCAGCACTCCAGTCACATTTTACAGAGCTACCAAAACACTGACCTCTGATAGAGAACTGAAAAGGACATGTTTAGGGTATTTAGTTCGGTCATTATTACATAAGTGCAATGCTGAGAATATAGAGCACAACAGAATGTTAGTAAAACCTGAATGACTTGGTTTAAGAACTTTTATAGGGATACTTTGGGATTTTGGCAGAGGCCCTTAATCTACTTCCCCAGAGTCAGATGAACTTGTGGATATCATTTTTATGTCTCTGTGTGCAGTTGAAAGAAGTTGCTAACAAGCGTTAGCGCAATTGCTAACAGGCGTTACTGCAATTGCTAACAGGCGTTACTGCAATTGCTAACAGGCGTTACTGCAATTGCTAACAGGCGTTACCATGGACTTCCAGTCATTATGCTATCTGTAGCATTGGCTGGCAAAACGACCCCTAACTTACTTCATACATGACAAAGAGACACAAAAAAAATGGTACCCCAAAGTATCACTTTAAGACCAGGCCTGGCTGATACAGGCTGCAGGTTAGAGGACTGGGTCCAGACGGAGAGGTGGTGGGTTCAGGTCAGCCTGAGGGAGACCAGGGCCTATTAGAGGTATCTGGATGATCCACCAGCTGACTCTCCGGTACTGTACGGACAACTACACAGGCTCCAGCTAAAAAGGACACACGTACGAGACCGAGAGAGTGAATCGGTAAAGGGCTGCCGTGTCTGTGGGGTTTCGTTTATGCGTTGCAACTGATTAGGACGTGAGGGTACAGGTGTGTGGACTTTCTGGGCATTAGATGCTGTGGAGGGGGGGGACAGCTTTTTCAAAAAAAAAAAAAATTAAGTCATTTTTAGCAGATGCTCTTATCCAGAGCGACTTACAGTATTGAGTGCATAGAACCCACAAGCGCCATGCTCTACCAACTGGGCCAAACAGGACCCAGCAGTACTGCAGCCCTTAATTGTGCAAATGCACCATCCATCCCAGCAGCCCCACCTCCACCCCCCTGGTTCTTTCTCTCCACATCTCACTGGCCTCAGTGCTCTGACCATTCATCACAACCTCTCCTCACAGGCAGCACACACTGATTCTCCTGTTCAGTGACACACAATCAAGCTAGGACTAATCTGTACATCTTACATAAAATGCAATCAAACTGTATCACAACTTTTTTTATTTAAACTTTATTTAACAAGGCTTAAGAACAAATTCTTATTTACAATGACTGCCTAACCCGGCCAAACCGTAACCCGGACAACACTGGGCCAATTGTGTGCCGCCCTATGGGACTCCCAATCACGGCCGGTTGTGATACAGACTGGAATCGAACCAGAGTCTGTAGTGACGCCTCTAGCACTGCGATGCAGTGCCTTAGGGGGCTCCTGAGTGACAGACGATCTGAACTTGAGCACCGTGCCAAGTTCAAATCAAATCACATTTTATTTGTCACATGCGCCAAATACAACAGAAAATGTTGTAAATTATGAGAAATCGATGTATTTTGAAAGACGAGATGTTGAGGATTATAATAAATACCACTTTGATATCATACAAGCAAGCCAAACCTCTGTGAGTCCAAATCTGCACTTTACATTCCCATATAAAACTCACGTCATATACAGTGTTAACGTTTATGATCTCTGATGTACAGTTACAAGATGACATGGCGTCATCTAGTACAACCCTGAGTTGTTCAGAACAGAATGTGTTTCTGTGTTTCTCTATTGTGTAGAAAATGAGCTGTGGACCACTCATCTGAATGCACTCATGACTCCATTCTATGATCACTAAAATTACTATCTGCTTCTCTGAACTGCCCTGTGAAAGTCTAACACTGTAAGATTGTATTTTATAACTTAGCCAGTCATGTTGGCAATATAATAAACTTAGAAATGATGACCACCTGACCCAAATGGCAATTCATAATGGTCAGTTTTGGATTGCGTAAAAAACAGTAATTGTGTGAGGCGGGGATGCAGGGTTGTGTTCCAAATAAAACAACTACAAGTGTGTTCGCTCTAGTTCCTCAACGCCACAGCTAGGAGAGCTCTAAAAACACCTTTCTAGTTGAAGACTCTTCTTTGAGTCATCAAAGGACATGGAAGTGACTCAGGAACTGTGCACACTTTGGAGAGAGCAGTTAGTCCTCTCAGACAAACCCTTGTTATTATTTTGTCTTATGTTGCACCTACACCACATTCTTTCAGGAACATTCTTATGTTACTAAATTTATCCAGAATATTTTAAGATTTGCTTATCAACAAACGTGGCAGAAAGTACAGTAAATGTAAAATGCACAAAATCAACAGTGTAATGTTTGGAATCAGTCTCATATCAGGTGAACTATTGTGTCCTGAACTTTGGTCTAATAATTGCCCCATAATCTCAAAACTGTTCCCTTTCAATTGATACCATATTTATGCATATGATTATCATATTTCTTCTGTAAGAAACATTTAAATTTAGCCCTATCAATATAGGCCAATTCCCACGAGTGTAAAGGGTAAAAACAGACCATAGTTTAGAAGTGAGGGTCGGGGAGAAACCCAACTCCAGCCCACAGTAAACTATGACCTAAGGAGCCAGTGACACTGCTGGAGTGGGAGCTATGGAGCAGACATACAGACTAAGGTTAGTGTTATGTCAAAGATGGTATCAGAGGAGGAGAGAGACAAGCAGTTGAGGCGCAGAGGGGGATGAGCACTGAACAAAAGCAGAACATTCAGGAACTATCAGGATCAGAGAGAGAGATCACATGGCAACACAAATAGACAAAGACACAAAACACACAAATAGAGAAGGCCTCGACAAGTTTGAGGTGCTTGGAATGTGTAGTGACTGACGGGAGACCATTTGGTGGTGAGAGGGATTGATGGGGGGGTGGGGGGGTGTAAACAAAGTGTGTCTTACTGCGGTGGGAGTGTTGGGGGTGCTGCTCCCAGGACGCCTGCGTAGGGACAGGCGCTGCTGGCTGCGCAGAGAGAACCTGCGGAAAGAGTCCCGGCTGCGAGAGGCCAGAGAACGTAACGAGTTGGCCCTCTTGAAGCCACCAGGGCTGTCCTCGGCACCCCTGCCCCCACGTTCCACCGCACTGGACACCACGCTGAGCGCCCCCTGCAGGGAGCGGCGTACATTCCCCATCCACCCAGACACCTGGGACTGGGCCACCGACAACTTGTCCCCCAGGTACTCCATCTCAGTTTAGATCAGATCACTAAAGGACCAACGTTGCAGAATGAAGTCTGGACAGAGCGCTCAGTCAGGCGGAGGTCCAGTAGCAGTCCAGTGTGTTAATATGGTCAAGGGAGAATCCTTGAGCCAGATAGATGTCCAGGTTCAGAGCTGGTGTCCTGGATACTGCTGAGGTGCGTAGCTAGGTTAATGTTGCAGTAGCTGGGCTGTTTGGAAGAGATGGCACAGCCAGTCAGACGGCCTAGTGTCTCCAAAAACATGCAGCAATGCAGCACTTGGCTCCGGCTACAGACTCGCAGTCCAGCGTCACTGTCCCTCGGTGCTTCTCAGTGAGCCTCTGTGCTGTCGAATCCCACTGGTGCCGTCATGGCTCCATTTCAGTCCATCATCTGCAGCAATGGCCCTAGAATCTCAGGCTAAGGTGAATTCTATTTAAGCTGTCTGTTCTGTGAGATGCCTATTTCCATACACAGTTATACAGAAGGGCAAGACTATGTAGCGGGGAACCCAAAATGGTATATAAAATCTGTTCTACAGTTCCCCAGCTGGTAGAGACTCCAGTCACAGTAGATCTACTACTGCACCGTCTGCAAACAGGTTCTTCCCAGCCACATACTGATGGTCACCCTCAGTAGCAACTACAAAATCTCACACACATACCCCTCATACGTCAAACCTGACAGCGGGGTCCTGAAGCCGTCGCTCTGACACGTCCGGAATCACAGAGGAAGACAATCCATGAATATACCTCTCCCATGGTATCCACGCTGCTGTCGTCTTCCTGGTGGAAAACTTACAGGAAAACTACAGTCCAGAAGAGAACAGCTGGTGTCAGGCAGACTGAGGGAGAGCTGTACTCATTCCTATTCCCGCTGAGTACCCAGCACACCAACAGCAGAGCCGTGGGTATAGAAGCACAAACAGGAGAGGAGATTGTGACGCTAATGTTGAATCCGTAAGAGACAAAACGAGACCAGCGCCCTCTGGTTCCTCTTCCCCTGCAGGTACGGGCAGGTGGAGAACAAATGCGTCAGTCTCTTGCTCCTAGTCCCCAGCGCTGCAGGACTCACGCTCAAGGAGAAACCTTTGTGAACTAAGTGAGGGAGGGGAGAGAGGAGGCAGAGAGGGAGGGAGGAGTGGAGAGAGGGAGGGAGGAGTGGAGAGAGGGAGGGAGGGAGGGAGGAGTGGAGAGAGGGAGGGAGGAGTGGAGAGAGGGAGGGAGGGAGGAAGGGAGGAGTGGAGAGAGGGAGGGAGGGCCCGGATTTGCAGTGCAGGAGGGTGATATATGTTCTGCAGTGCTCTGTTTCTCTTGCCTGTTTCTGCTTGCAGTGCCAGAGAGAATTCTCACAGGCATAGTCAGCACTCGGCACAGGGCGGAAGGGGTGGGAAGACAGGAGGGAATGGGAACGTGTGTGTGTGATAGGAACTAAGAGTTCAAGTTCATGAGTGAATGTTTATGTTGTTTAGCCTATACCTTTAAATAGATAGAGAATGCATGCCTGAGAGAGAGCGAGAGAGAGAGAGGGGATGAGACAGGTGTGGCTGTGTGTGAGAGCTGAGACTGTGGCTGTCAGCCAGTCAGCCAGCCAGTCTGCACAGTGAGCTCATGGTTAAAGAGAGGAATCATGACAGCGTGTCAGAGAGTTTGCCTAACAAATGGCTCCCTGACTCATGCAAACTGCATGTCAGATCAGAGTCTCTCCTTTCCCCTTTCAGAACTCCATCGTACCTACCAGAGTCATCTCTCTGAGTTAAGCCTTGGTATGTAAGATATACTCTGCAAGACAACCGTGGCACCTCAAACTGTGCCCTCTGGTGGGCGTCTGGAGAATAGTTCTGAGGAACATTGATCTAAAGCTACCCTCCTTGAACCATTCTATAGCTAGAAAATCACACTTCTCTCCACAAAAAACATAGACTCAAGTTTCATCAAACCCAACTGACTACGGAGAAAACGTTTTTACAGCAGGAACGAAAATGCTAATAATTGTCCAGCAAAAAATATGACTCAAATATGCATCACCCAGTTTTTTTTATGATGAAGTCACACTTGCACAACCAGCCACCGTGACAAAGCATATATAGGGCTAATATAACGTGCTTTGTTCAGACATATAATAGCCAGTAGCCACACATTCCTAGCTATACGAAGGCCTCTTTTAGTCTGTCCTCTCCCTTGCTTCTAGTGATGGGGGATCAATACACTTACATTTCGCAATTATTATTTTAATATTGATACTTGGACTCCAATTATCATTGTTTTTTTTGCTAGCTAGTCAACACTACCAGTGCCAAAACGCTGTTATAGCTTGTTCTCCGGCATCTTTTTAAACAATGAGCCAACATGTTTTCACCACTTTTATTTCCATGACTGATAAACTCCCTTTCTCATGCTGTCTCTTGTCCCTCTGCTGCAGACATAGTGAGAAATATATTTGGAACATCAAATTTCAACAACAGAAAATGGCAGTATTGAATCTCAATACATATTTCGGCACCTAAGTATCATGATAATATCGTATTGTGAGGTCGGTCCTTGGCAATTCATAGCCCTACTTGCTTCCTTGCTCTGATTAACGATCTCCCATCACTTACCCACAGCCAGTGTAGAAGCCTCAGACAGCAGGACAGCCTCATGTAGTACACCATGTCTCTGAGCCCGGCGACCATCTGTCTGTCTTTACCCCTCTTCACTTCCTCTGCCCTCTCTAACCATGGCATTAGTAATGATGTGATCATCCCAGTGTGATCTCATGAGAGATAGACACATTTCCCATAGTGCACTCTCATACCAGGCCTAACCTCCATACTGATACAGAAAAACACTAATCACAACAGCAAGTCATTAACACGTGCTGATAGAAAAGGAATTTCCCATCTTTAAATGAATCCCCTTGTTCCCCTAAACTGAAATGATATAAAACACCTACACCTTATGTCAGTAATTCAGTCTAGACCAGGTATTTCACACTGGCGTCTCCAGTTGCTCTACACAATTAAACACTAGAATCCCAGGGTTTCCATTGAGAAAATGTGGCGTCTGACATTTGACTGGCAACATTAGAATTTACTGGACATTTGAGAAATTTGCCAGTACATTGATTGGGTGTATAACCTAATTAGGGCGTCCACCTACGGTGCTCAGAATGACAGAAATCAAATGTAAATGCCTTCACAGAACATGCAAGTCGAGGATGCAACGATGTGCGGTCCTTCTTACCGAATTCTGATGTGCACATTGAAGATGTTAGAATAACTGTCCATATTTACTTTCCCTCCGGCAACAAGAAGAGTAACAAACAGCTAAATCAGGAGCCAATGGCAATCTACTATCCCCCATAATAGAGAAATGTATCTATTCTATTGGTCAGCTTGTTAAGAAAGAAATACTCAATTCCAAACAGAATCTGGGACAGTTGTGGACGAGCATTCCAAATTCATAGAACCAGTACGCTACATAAAAAAGAAAATAATAATTAAAAAGCAAAATGAGCCAGATCAGAATGTTTAGCTTAAAATGTTCAAACTATTATTTTTTCACATTATAAGCGTAGCAATCCACACAATGCAGTAGGCTACACGCGGATGGATGTTCATTCCATAATGCAATTAGCTGGAAAACACTGTTGTCAAAAGCACACCACATGCAAACGGTTTCATGTGACAGAGATGAAAATATCTGTTAGAAAGAAGGGAGATCTAATATGCAACAACTAAGCAACCAAAGAAAGCTTGTATAAAATAATTGATTTTAGCCTGGCTACTTTAAAGCAAGGTAAGACATGCCTCATAATATGTAGTAAAACGTTCAGGTTTTAAACAATTAAGTGTGTTTTCAAAATGCATACTGCGTCCAGCTCATTGCAAAGTGCTGTGTAATGCGCTGATGAAGCCTGCCCTCCGTTGCCTATGCTGTGTGAGGTGCTGATGAAGCCTACCTTCCGTTGCCTATGCTGTGTGAGGTGCTGATGAAGCCTGCCTTCCGTTGTCTATGCTGTGTGAGGTGCTTATGAAGCTTGCCTTCCGTTGCCTATGCTGTGTGAGGTGCTGATGAAGCCTGCCTTCCGTTGTCTATGCTGTGTAATGCCCTGATGAAGCCTGTCTTCCGTTGTCTATGCTGTGTAATGCGCTGATGAAGCCTGCCTTCCGTTGTCTATGCTGTGTGAGGTGCTGATGAAACCTGCCTTCCGTTGTCTATGCTGTGTAATGCGCTGATGAAGCCTGCCTTCCGTTGTCTATGCTGTGTGAGGTGCGGATGAAGCCTGCCTTCCGTTGTCTACGCTGTGTGAGGTGCGGATGAAGCCTGCCTTCCGTTGTCTATGATGTGTGAGGTGCGGATGAAGCCTGCCTTCCGTTGTCTATGCTGTGTGAGGTGCTGATGAAACCTGCCTTCAGTTGTCTATGCTGTGTGAGGTGCTGATGAAGCCTGCTTTCCGTTGCCTATGCTGTGTAATGGGCTGATGAAGCCTGCCTTCCGTTGTCTATGCTGTGTAATGCGCTGATGAAGCCTGCCTTCCGTTGTCTATGCTGTGTGAGGTGCTGATGGAAACCTGCCTTCCGTTGTCTATGCTGTGTGAGGTGCGGATGAAGCCTGCTTTCCGTTGCCTATGCTGTGTAATGTGCTCATGAAGCTTGCCTTCCGTTGTCTATGCTGTGTGAGGTGCTGATGAAACCTGCCTTCCGTTGTCTATGCTGTGTAATGTGCTGATGAAGCCTGCCTTCCGTTGTCTATGCTGTGTAATGTGCTGATGAAGCCTGCCTTCCGTTGTCTATGCTGTGTGAGGTGCTGATGAAGCCTGCCTTCCGTTGTCTATGCTGTGTGAGGTGCTTATGAAGCTTGCCTTCCGTTGTCTATGCTGTGTGAGGTGCTGATGAAGCCTGCCTTTCGTTGTCTATGCTGTGTGAGGTGCTGATGAAGCCTGCCTTTCGTTGTCTATGCTGTGTGAGGTGCTGATGAAGCCTGCCTTCCGTTGTCTATGCTGTGTGAGGTGCTGATGAAACCTGCCTTCCGTTGTCTATGCTGTGTGAGGTGCTGATGAAGCCTGCCTTCCGTTGTCTATGCTGTGTAATGTGCTGATGAAACCTGTCTTCCGTTGCCTATGCTGTGTGAGGTGTGGATGAAGCCTGCCTTCCGTTGTCTATGCTGTGTGAGGTGCTGATGAAACCTGTCTTCCGTTGCCTATGCTGTGTGAGGTGTGGATGAAGCCTGCCTTCCGTTGTCTATGCTGTGTAATGCGCTGATGAAACCTGCCTTCCGTTGTCTATGCTGTGTGAGGTGTGGATGAAGCCTGCCTTCCGTTGTCTATGCTGTGTAATGCACTGATGAGGCCTGCCTTCCGTTGTCTATGCTGTGTAATGCGCTGATGAAACCTGCCTTCCGTTGTCTATGCTGTGTGAGGTGTGGATGAAGCCTGCCTTCCGTTGTCTATGCTGTGTGAGGTGCTGATGAAGCCTGCCTTCCGTTGTCTATGCTGTGTGAGGTGCTGATGAAACCTGCCTTCCGTTGTCTATGCTGTGTGATGTGCTGATGAAGCCTGCCTTCCGTTGCCTATGCTGTGTGAGGTGCTGATGAAGCATGCCTTCCGTTCCCTATGCTGTGTAATGTGCTGATGAAGCCTGCCTTCCATTGCCTATGCTGTGTGAGGTGCTGATGAAACCTGCCTTCCGTTGTCTATGCTGTGTGATGTGCTGATGAAGCCTGCCTTCCGTTGCCTATGCTGTGTGAGGTGCTGATGAAGCATGCCTTCCGTTCCCTATGCTGTGTAATGTGCTGATGAAGCCTGCCTTCCATTGCCTATGCTGTGTGAGGTGCTGATGAAACCTGCCTTCCGTTGTCTATGCTGTGTGAGGTGCTGATGAAGCCTGCCTTCCGTTCCCTATGCTGTCTGAGGTGCTGATGAAGCCTGCCTTCCGTTCCCTATGCTGTGTAATGTGCTGATGAAGCCTGCCTTCCGTTGCCTATGCTGTGTGAGGTGCTGATGAAACCTGCCTTCCGTTCCCTATGCTGTCTGAGGTGCTGATGAAGCCTGCCTTCCGTTCCCTATGCTGTGTAATGTGCTGATGAAGCCTGCCTTCCGTTGCCTATGCTGTGTGAGGTGCTGATGAAACCTGCCTTCCGTTCCCTATGCTGTGTAATGTGCTGATGAAGCCTGCCTTCCATTGCCTATGCTGTGTGAGGTGCTGATGAAACCTGCCTTCCGTTGCCTATGCTGTGTGAGGTGCTGATGAAACCTGCCTTCCGTTGCCTATGCTGTGTGAGGTGCTGATGAAGCCTGCCTTCCGTTCCCTATGCTGTGTAATGTGCTGATGAAGCCTGCCTTCCATTGCCTATGCTGTGTGAGGTGCTGATGAAACCTGCCTTCCGTTGCCTATGCTGTGTAATGTGCTGATGAAGCCTGCCTTCCGTTGCCTATGCTGTGTGAGGTGCTGATGAAACCTGCCTTCCGTTGCCTATGCTGTGTGAGGTGCTGATGAAGCCTGCCTTCCGTTCCCTATGCTGTGTAATGTGCTGATGAAGCCTGCCTTCCATTGCCTATGCTGTGTGAGGTGCTGATGAAACCTGCCTTCCGTTGCCTATGCTGTGTGAGGTGCTGATGAAGCCTGCCTTCCGTTCCCTATGCTGTGTAATGTGCTGATGAAGCCTGCCTTCCATTGCCTATGCTGTGTGAGGTGCTGATGAAACCTGCCTTCCGTTGCCTGTGTATTTGCTGTTTGAGATGCTGTAGCAGCAGTTTTCACGCTGTCTGACAGATTTTCCGCTTAAAGGCTCTGTATGTGTGTGATAAATAAGATACATAACGAATATACTGTACACACGCCCCAATTTAATTCCCCTAAATTATGCAAATGAACCTATAGACCAATAAGCATGACCAGTCATATGTATTTACATACGCTGGTATTTCCATCAATAAAGAGGCAAAAAAATAAAACATTTGCAAATGGGATTTTTTCTTCTCCCGATGACATTTCTTTTAATAAAAAAATCATAATACAAATAACGGCCAAACGCCGGCTATTACCGGCTCAAGGAAACCCTGTGGTAATTGCACCACTCAGGCTCTAAACATATTGTATTACACAACAACCACAGACCAGCAGGTGGTGACAGAAACACACGCAAAAACTCATCATGGAGTAACACTGGGATGGCAGCTGTGCCTTATCAAATCAAAGCCAAATTTGTTCCCCCATTCATTTTCTTCTGATCTAATGAATATATTGGTATGCTTATAAACATTTCCCTTTCAGCCATTTACACTTGGGCTGATATAAACTTGTTTTGGTTCTGGATGGAATCCTTTGTAGCACATTCTGATATGTAGACAGGTGCTTAAAACCTCTACAGGACCAGTGTCCCCCCCCAGCGGGATGGTTTAGCTAATGTAGGCTAGTGTGATTAGCATGAAGTTGTAAGTAACAAGAACATTTCCCAGGACACAGACATATCTGATATGGGCAGAAAGCTTGGATTAAAAATGAAAATGTATTAATAAACCAAATTAGGCACATTTGGGCAGTCTTGATACAACATTTTGAACAGAAATGCAATGGTTTATTGAATCAGTCTAAAACTTTGTACATACACTGCTGCCATCTAGTGTCAAATCTAAATTGTCAAATCTAAGTCATATATTGGCCTTTCTCTTGCATAAAAAAACATGTTTTTTTCTTCTTTGTATTATCAGATCTAATGTGTTATTCTGCTACATTAATTTCACATTTCCAAACTTCAAAGTGTTTCCCTTCAAATGGTATCAAGAATATCCATATCCTTGCTACAGGTCCTGAGCTACAGGAAGTTAGAGTTGGGTATGTCATTTTAGGTGAAAATTGAGAAGAAAAAAAGGGTCCGATCCTTTTAAAAGATACACTACGCAGAAGTCGCTACGCCATTTCCTGGTTGCTAAAATTCCAATAGGTCGCCTATTTTCAGTTTATGTGACAAAACAAGCAAGTAAAGTGTAGAGAATCATTGTGCCATCTACACCGCTGTATGATATATTTTCCATAACCAAAAATATTGTATTTTCAGCTATTTGAAGCTAGTGTACAAAACCGAAAGTTAGACGGAAAAACCCAACTTAAAACGTGAAGCATAGAAATAGCGCACATAGAACACATCTACCGCTTCTTAGACTTGCTTTCAATGAGAATGACAGATCTATAACTCAAATTTTTATGTGAATTTTGTGGGTCACGCAAAAAGTTTCATATTGTAGCTTTAAATAAAAGTAATATCAATATCACTACAGCCAATTTCACAGCATAGCTTTCCTTCAGCTATGCAAACAGGATGCTGTCAAAGTGAGCAGTACATGCATGTATTAGCTAATGACAATCCTGAATTACAGACCTGAGAACATATCTGGCCTCAATTTCTCTGCTATGTGAGGTGAAAGAGGGTGGAGATGAGTGAGACCATGCCTTTCACATTACTCATCAACTCATTACTCCCAGTGCTCCACATAGCACTCAACTCTCCCAGTGAACTAACTGCATTCCTACTCCACCCTACTGTAACAAAACACACACACACAACCAACCAACAAACCCAGCAACTGAAGTTATATACAAGCTTATTTTTTCCCAAATAACTGGGGCCTTCTGTGAGAATCAGCTCGAAAGGAAACATTGATTAAACATAGAACCGAGGGGGCTCCAATCGTTACCATGTTGAAGCAGTGTAATATCACTGTAGCAGAAGCTCATTTCTGAAACTCATCCAGCTTTGAGTCAGAAATTTGGGGATTGTGTGTGTTTATACCCGTGTGCATGGAAACAGAGCATCATGACTCACCCAGCTCTGTCGGTCCCTCTCTCTATGTGCACTCCTGCTCCTCATCCTGGACAGGCTCCCCTCCACAGCACTCTCAGACGGGGCCGATCGACGGGACACACTGCGGGACCTCATCCGGTTCAGCTCCTAAGACACAGGGATAGTAGAATTAAATAGAATGTTTACACGAAAGCCCTTGTTCTGGTTATATTCACATAGGTAAAAAGGGAGATGGGTCTGCACACAAAGATTATTTTAGTGCATTAGGAGAACAACACACACCGATGTTTTGGCTTTTACCTTCAGTGTGCAGGTTCAAATCTTAGAATCAGGAACAACTTTTCTAGGTAACACATGTGAGCACCGTTCAGGTGCTTCTAATCAGGGTAGTTAGTCATTTACCAATCAGGGATGGCTTCTCTGGTCTACATGTTACAATCACACAAAACATACAGAATTATAGGATATGGAAGTGGGCACGGAAGACAATTGAGAGTACACTACATGGCCAAAGGTATGTAGACACCTGCCCGTCAAACATCTCATTCCAAAATCATTAGCATTAATATGGAGCTGGTCCCCCTTTGCTGCTATAACAGCCTCTAGTCTGCTGGAAAGGCTTTCAACTATTTATTTGTTGGAACCTTTCTGAAGGGACTTGCTTCCATTCAGCCACAAGGTCAGGCACTGATGTTGGTCGATTAGGCCTGGCTTGCAGTCGGAGTTCCAATTCATCACAAAGTTGTTCGATGGGGTTGAGGTCAGGGCTCTGCGCAGGCCAGTCAAGTTCTTCCACACCAATCCCGACAAACCATTTCTGCATGGACCGCGCTTTGTGCACGGGGGCATTGCCATGCTGAAACAGGAAAGGGCCTTACCCAAAGTGTTGCCACAGAATTGTCTAGAATGTCATTGTATGCCATAGCGTTGAGATTCCCCTTCACTGGAACTAAGGGGCCTAGCCTGAACCATGAATAACAGCCCCAGACAATTATCGATATTCCACCAAACTTTACAGTTGGCACTATGCATTGGGGCAGGTAGCATTGTCCTAGCATCCGCCAAACCTAGTTTCTTCCGTCGGACTGCCAGCGACTGAAGTGCGATTCATCACTCCAGAGAACAGGTTTCCACTGCTCCAGAGTCCAAAGGCGGCGAGCTTTACACCACTTCAACAGACCTTGGCATTGCGCATGTCGAGCTTAAGCTTGTGTGCAGCTGCTCGGCCATGAAAACCCATTTCATGAAGCTCCCGCGGGAACAGTTATTGTGCTGATATTGCTTCCAGAGGTAGTTTGGAATTTGGCAGTGTTGCAACCGAGGACAGATGATTTTTACGCGCTACACGCTTCAGCTCTCGCCGGACCTGTTCTGTGAGCTTGTGTGGCCTACCACTTTGCGGATGAGCCATTGTTGCTTCTAGATGTTTCCACTTCACAATAACAGGACTTAGAATTGACCGGGACAGCTCTAGCAGGGCAGAAATTTGACAAACTGACTTGTTGGAAAGGTGGCATCCTATAACGGTGCCATGTTGAAAGTCACACACACACTACATGGCCAAAAGTATCAGGAACCATTAAAGAATCAATTTATGAATCATGAACCATTAATGAACCATTAAAGAATCAACTTAATTTCCTTAGGTGTCCGCTTACTTGGGTATACCTTATAACGATTTATGAGACAGCTTGCCACAAAAGACACCAAGCTGTTCATAAATATGTGGGGCTAACTCATAAAGTACACCTAAGGTAATTGATTACTGAACGGTTCACGCCTGACACTCCCAACTGCCTTCTGCGCCCGCTCCCATATCTTACAATTCTGTACTTTCTTTGTGATTGTAACATGTATACAGGTCAGGGCTCTCCAACCCTGTTCCTGGAGAGCTACCGTACTGTAGATTGTCACTCCAACCCTGTTCCTGGAGAGCTACCGTACTGTAGATTGTCACTCCAACCCTGTTCCTGGAGAGCTACCGTACTGTAGATTGTCACTCCAACCCTGTTCCTGGAGAGCTACTGATTCCAATAATTAGCTGGTTGATAAGCTGGATCAGGTTAGTTACAACCGGGGTTTGAGCGAAAACCTACAGGAGGGTGGCTTTCCAGGAACAGAGTTTGAATGAAAACCTACAGGAGGGTAGCTTTCCAGGAACAGGGTTTGAATGAAAACCTACAGGAGGGTAGCTTTCTAGGAACTGGGTTTGAGAACCCTGAAACAGGTAGATGAGATTGGCAGATGACTAACCTGGTTAGAAGCAAAAGTCGTTCCTGATTGTAAGATTTTAAGCTACACTCAGAAGGCGAAAGCCGAAAGGTCTGAGTATGATATTCTCCTAATGCAGTAAAACAATACACATTTTTAAAAGGAGTAAGTAAGCAATGATCCTTTTTTAATTGGCCATTATTACTGGTTGAATTCACTGAATGTTGTGCTCTGTAGATGCCATTCACTCACATAGGCTAGGTCTCTCTATAAGATACTTTTCTTACCTGGGAGCCTTGAGATCTCCTCTGTCCTCTGGCCTCTACCCTGTGCCCCTGGGGCCCTGAGTCCTGCGGGAACCAGGTCTGCTCCATGGGGGACCTAGGGCTGTGGGGCTCTCTCCTGGGGAAGGATGCTTCACTGGGCATACCAGACCAGCGTCTCTCTGGGACCAGAATGGGGGCCGTGGCCCTGTCCAACTGCCGGTGGAGGAGCTGCTCCAGGCTGGGTTTATTGGCAGGCTTCTTGGGTGGTTCTGGTCCAGCCAAGGGCCTATCCACCGATTCCTCATTGAATCCTAGCCTTTGCTCCCACAGCTCCTGCTGAGAGGGGGCCCACACTGGGCTGGGTCGCCCCATTGCACCCACCCTACGGCTAACTTCCCTCTCTGGAGTGTGGGATCTCACCCCACTACCTGGGTCTGAGCCCTTGATGCCAGCAATAGGGAACACCTCTCTAGTGGGCGAGGGCTGCGTCTGGGTCTGGGACCTGAATGAGTCTATGTCCAGGATGCCAGGCCTGTAGTGGTCCTCTCCCCGGGGAGATGGATGGTTCCATCGGGCACCAGGGGAGTGGGGACTGCCTCTGGAGTGCAGGTCACCCAGAGAGACAGAGTCTAGATCCAGCACTTTAGGTCTGAGAGGTAAGGAGTCCAGTACCCCCCTCTCCTGGTTCTCTCTCCTCTGTCTCTCCAGGATTCTCTGTCTCTCTGCCTCCTGTTGTCTAGCTACCTGTCTCATATTTTCCTGCTCCTCTTTCTCCATCTTCTCCCTCAGTCTCTGCTTTTGAAGCTGTTGTCTCGCTCTCTCATTCTGTTTCTCAAACAGTTGTCTTCTCTCCAGCTCCTTTATTATCTCCAATTCTTCTACACTCTCCCGCTCCCTCTGTCTCTCCCGCTCCCTCTGTCTCTCCCGCTCCCTCTCCCGCTCCAGCTCCCTCTCCAGCTCCCTCTGTCTCTCCCGCTCCAGCTCCCTCTGTCTCTCCCGCTCCAACTCCAGCTCCTTCTCCAGCTCCCTCTCCAGCTCCCTCTCCAGCTCCCTCTCCAGCTCCCTCTGTCTCTCCCGCTCCAACTCCCTCTGTCTCTCCCGCTCCAACTCCCTCTGTCTCTCCAACTCCCTCTGTCTCTCCCGCTCCAACTCCCTCTGTCTCTCCCGCTCCAACTCCCTCTGTCTCTCCCGCTCCAACTCCCTCTGTCTCTCCCGCTCCAACTCCCTCTGTCTCTCCCGCTCCAACTCCCTCTGTCTCTCCCGCTCCAACTCCCTCTGTCTCTCCTGGTCTACCTCCTGTTGTATTGCTTGCTGTCCCATCTTCTCCTGCTCCTCTCTCTCCATCTTCTCTCTCAGTATCTGCTTTTCAAGCTCCAGAAGCTGTTGTCTCTCTCTCTCAGCCTGCTTCTGCTTTTCAAACCTAAACAGTTGCCTTGTTTCCATTTCTTTTATTTCCTCCAACTCTTCAACCATCTGTCTCTCCAACTTCTTCTGTCTCTCTAAGTCGAACTGTCGCTGCCTCTCCCTTTTAAACTCTTTCTGTCTCTCCAGCTCACACTCTCTCTCCCTCTCCAGCTCACACTGTCTCTCCCTCTCCAGCTCACACTGTCTTTCCAACTCTCTCTGTGTCTCCTTTTCCAACTCATTTTGTCTCTCCCTTTCTAACTCTCTCTGCTTCTCCATCTCTCTCTTTCTAGCATATTCTAACTGTTTCTGTCTCTCAATTTCCAGCTGTCTCTGTTTCTCCCTCTCAAACTCCTTTCTCTCCCTCTGACGTTCTTTCCCCCTCTCCAATTCTCTTACTTCCTCAAGAACTTGTTTCTGTTTTTCTATTTCCATCTCATCCATCCCGGTCTTTCTGTCCCATGCCGTTTCTCTTTTCCTTTCCTGTGTTTGCTTCCTCTCCATCAGTTCCTCTTCTTGTTCTTGACCTTGGGAGCCTTTACCAAAAGGTTTGACTAGAGAGGGGTTCCTTTTTACCTTCCCTTGAGAACCCCATTGTCCAGGCATCACAGAGAAATCAAAGGGCACTTCCATGTCCCCTTTCTCTGTTCCCTCATCCCCATGGGATATGACTTCCTGAATCTGACCAGTCAGAGCAAAGTAGGTGGCCCTGGGTTTGGGTGGCTGCTCATCTGCCTCCAGCATTTTCAAACGCTTCGGTGCTGCCACTTCCTCTCTCTCCCTGTCCTGCTCTCTCGGCTTCTCCCTCTCTACAGCCATTTGCATCCTCCTCTCCGCTTCCCTCTGCCTCTCTTTCTCCTCCTCCTTTCTCTCCCTTTCCCTTTGCCTTCCTTTCTCTACCTCTGCCCCCCTATCCACCTCAGAGGTATTCCATTTCTGCAGAGCTCCAACCCTGAGGTAGCGTGGTCCCTGTTCATGTTGGGAGGCTGGTGCTCCCCTCTGAGTCGAACTGAGGTCTCCTTGGACCCGAGCAGGTCTCTTCTCCACTGGCTCAGCCCTAGCTGGCCTGTTCCCCTCAGAATGCCTGGAACGGAGGGTCATGGCCTTGTCCTCCAGCTGTGCCGAGGGGACACTCTCACTAACGGCTCTCCTCTCTCCCACCGCGTGCACTGTGTCAAACAAGTGCTCCACACGAAGCGGGCTGGAGGGAGACACAGGCTCGCGGTAGGGGGAGGTGACCAGGCTGCCGCCTTTCTCTCCATCCCCCAGTTTGAGAGAGACACTTCTCTTGGGACAGCTCTTTGTGTTGTTCTGCGCTCTGTCCTCCTCCATCACCAGCACGCTGTGTCTCTCCACCACATTCTCAAACAGGGCTGCTCGCACAGTCTGCACCCCACTGCTCGGGTGGCTCTCCTGGGCCTCAATCTCCAGCCCCCGCTGTGCCACAGTACTTCCAGCTGAGGGGTCAGAAAAGGTCTGGGTTGGCTGCTCTTTGGACTCTCTGGTGTGTTCATCCACCTTCCTTTGGTCACTGAAGATGAAGACTGAGTCCTGCCCCTAGAATTAGGTCATTCAAAGAGTTGGCCCATGTTAATTCAGATTCTGGACACTGTCTGCATGATCATCATGAACTTAGTATTATTTGCTGTTAGTATTATATAATGACAGATAAAAAGAGAGGGTGATACAAAGACAAGTGATTGAGTGAGGCAACTGTGTCTGGGCAGAAAGTGGATCCCACTCCTCTTTGTTGGGCCCATGAAAGTGGGTGTGGTGCTGAGGTGGTAATCAAAGCCTCACTGTGTTGACCTTTTCCCAGTGCTTCACTCTCAGCATGTTTCATAACGCACAAAGAACCACCAGAGATGACTAATGCCCTGGCTTTGATTTCAAAGCTCTTTGTACCTTTGTGGCAGTGACGTTCTCTTCGCTTGTATGCTCCAAGACAAAGACTGATTCAGAGAAAATAAATGGTGCCCAGAGTGTTTGAGACTTGAAATGCAAATCAGAATTTTCCCAGGAATATAATCCTTATAATGGGCATTTTGCTTAGGCATTTCAGGCTTACAGGGGCAAACTGAGAAACTACTAAATATTCATTACATTAAATGTCAGAAACCTAAACAAGTTATTTTTCTATTAAAATAAAGGAATATACTGTATTCACAAAGCCATCTTTAGATGTTGCTCATCAAACAAAGTGACTGTAAAACAAGATGGGGAACATACAGTACAAGCACTCCAGTCCTCCCAGTGGTATAACAGAGGCACTTCACTTAACTCAATCAAGATCATTTAACTGGTTTGTTTCATATTTTTTTTATTTAACCTTTATTTAACCAGGCAAGTCAGTTAAGAACAAAATTCTTATTTACAATGACGGCCTACCCCGGCCAAACCCTCCCCTAACCCGGATGATGCTGGGCCAATTGTGCGCCGCCCTATGGGACTCCCAATCACGGCCGGTTGTGATACAGCCCGGGATCGAACCCGGGTCTGTAGTGACACCTATAGCATTGCGATGCAGTGCCTTAGACCGCTGGTTGATTAAGTTTATTCATCAACTTAACATAACTCTGATCATTTGCTTTAAGGGCAGTAAATTAGTAAATTGCTGGAATCGGTCTCATTCTATATTTGCAGCAAAATAGAAAACTTGACTTTGTTCACTGAGGACCAAGGATTTAACTGTAACCTCATTGTTGGCCTATTAAAGACAGCAGTGTTTCCTCTGGGTTTGTTTGGTTGGCATAGGAGTTAGAGAAATTCTCACAAGGCTCATTGCAGTCCTTCACCAAATCACCTATATTAATCTAAGCAAATTCCACAACCTCTCTTACCCTCCCTTGAGGATCAGTGTCACTCTCATGGCGGTCTGTCGCCTTACTAGGAGAGGGACTGCCGAGGTCTGTGGACTTCTCAGAGCCAAACCTGATGAAGAGAAACACACACATCCCACAAGAACGGTAATGACAATGGGAGAGTCATAAACATGACAGAGACAGGCAGACTGAAGGTGGTGAGGAGCTCCTACCTTTTGGTCAGGTCAGGGGGCAGAGGTCGGGGTTTAACAGCCAGGGTCTGAGCAGGTGGCGTAACAGTATCTTCTGTTAGCTTCTTGATTCGCTGTTTAACACCACCCTGTGGTGCATCTGCCTCTGGGACTGGCTGCACTGGAGAGGAAGACTCCGGTCCTTGGGCAGCAACACGGAGAGGAACCACAGGAGAGGAAGAAGAAGAATCGAGCAAGAGACTGATCCGTCTCTTAATGCTTCCTCCACCCTTTCCCTCATCCTTCTCTTCCTCTTTTTTCTTCTCACTCCCTTGTGCTAGGGCTGAAGGCTTGCTGACTGGGGCCTGTGGTGTAGCAATGGTCCCCTCTGCTCCCGTCTCCCCCTCTCTCCTCCGTAGCAGTGCTCCCTCCTCTGGACTGTTTTCCTTGCTGCCAGTCTTGGCAGGAGAGCCGCGGTGCAGAGACAGGCCAATGGACTCAAACCTGGAGGTGAGGTCGGCTGAAAGGGGCCGTCTCCCAACCCAGCGATCAGCTGGGGTGGACGACTCAGCCTGAGTGGGAGAGGGTAGGAAGATAGCCGACACAGGTCTAGGCCTGGAGCCTGTAGACTGGGTTCGGAGTTGAACTGTGACCTCTGGCCCTTCATCCTTCTTCCTCTCCTCCCCCTCTAGCCCTATCTGACGGAGGAAGCCCATTGACTTGGCTCTGGTCAAATAGGCTCCTCCAGCTCTGATATTGGATGCTGTTTTGCCACATTCCTTCTCCTGCTTGGTGGATCCGGACCATTCCACTGAAGGGGGTTTCTTAGGGCCTTGTGAGTGGGACAAGCCTGCCGCAGCTGGCTTCTGACGCCCCATCGGTTGGGAAGGAGTTGGTTTGCTGTGGTCCCCAAGTGTTAGAGGGGCGGGTTTGAAGGGCTGGGCTACAGGCTTGGTGGTTTGTCCCGTGCTCAACTTGGGAGAGGGTTTGTAGGAGGTAGGAGCAGGACGGCTGTGGTTGGTCGACACTGGCCTGTGTTTGCTGGTAACGTTCGGCTGCTGAGGTTTTGGGCCATTGGGAGGGTCAGGTTTGTAAAAAGTAGGGCGAGTGGGCTCTGGTCGGGGCTTGGTATTAGGCTTAGGAGCAAGTATGGGCCGGATGGTGGGGGTTTTCTCCACAGCGAAAGGTTTGGGAGTGAGCCGTGGTTTGGGTGCAGGGACAGGCTTACTGGACTCTGGAGTGATGATGAGGGAGCCCTGGGTGTTGGATGGGCCCTCTGTTAGGCTCTTGTTGCTGGAGTCAGCCAGAGGGCTGAGGTGCAGTCGCCCCCCTACACCTGTCCTTCCCACCTCCCCAGTCTGTACCTCCACTTGTGCAGCCATCCCTGTGAAAAACACCTAGAGAGAAATGTACAAATCTCTATCAGCAACCTTGGCCATTAACTGTACGTCTAACAGTAAAACCATAATCCAATAAATGATGTGTACTACTTAGTGAGTCCTACTGCCACTTCTCTCTCTGATGCAATGTAATGACTGTACTAGGACTGTGGCCTTCACATCATCAGGAACATGGGAGAACCAAGGCAGATTTTACTTCCTCTATCTGGGCATCACTCTGGACTTTACCTTTGGAGGAGTCATGCACCCAGCGTTGTGGCTGGCTGCTCTAGAAGCAGATGTGCTGTTAAACAGAGGCCATTCATCAGTATGGCAGGCCTCAGCCAGGGGGAGAGGGAGAGATCCATCTCCTCTGGAGGGTTCAGTTCCCTGGATATGGGAAGGGTTCAGTTCATTGGCAGCATAGCTAGTGAACCTCAGACTACTTCTACAGGTGAGACATCAGAAATCCTGACAGCTCAATGACTGTCTGGTGGTTGTTTTGAGGATCAACAGTAATCTGAAGATTACAGAGATGCATCAGACAACAGTATCAGAGAGGCAGATGCAGGAAGGCTCACTCTCCTAGGAGTATTTTCCATAGAGTCAGTGTGGTAATGCAAGACAGGTCTGGCCTATGGCAGTAAAAGGGGAATTCCATTGAAAAACAATGAGTAATTAGGATATTTTGCTCCTCCCCACTAACAATAGCTCTAAACTTGCTAGATTCCTGTTGTGAATGGTTATCAGAGAACTGTTCACTTGAGAGATGTGTTGTGGTTATACATAAGGGATGTAATAACTATAAACACTGAGTAAAATCAGATGTTCCCTCTTATTTTATTTTACCTTTATTTAACTAGGCAAGTCAGTTAAGAATTTGTTCTTATTTACAATGACGGCCTTACCCGGCCAAACCCGGATGACGATGGGTCAATTGTGCGCCGTCCTATGGTACTCCCAATCACGGGCGGTTGTGATACAGCCTGGAATCGAACCAGGGTCTGTAGTGACACCTCTAGCACTGAGATGCAATGTCTTAGACCGCTGCGCCACTCGGGAGCCCAAGGGTTATGGCCAGTACGGGTAGAAGAGGGAGAGCAACAATGTCAACAAGCAGATATTTTTGGTGGACTGCTTTATAGGTTCCTGCAGATCTCATAATGCATTCCACATGTTCTTCTCGAGTTGGGCTACTCTGTAACAGATTGACTGCTCGCCTACGTTGTGAGGGAAACAAAGTAGTCGTGCGCGGGTCAGCTTTTTATTCACCCACACCCGCCCGCAATTGCTAATAAACCATCCACAACCACCAGACTAAGTGATAAAGTGAAAATCTGAGACGCGAACCCAACGCTAACTCGCTAATATAGAACATGTGCTGTAAACTACAGTCCAAGACAGCAGAACACATTTTTGACTGGGGATGCAGGACTGTTTTTGACAAATTTAGATATGTTTCTGCTTATAATTTCTGACATCTTGGTAGGCTATTTGTTAGTCAACTTTTCTATAATTAGATACATGAAGCTTCTCTTCTGTCATTATATGTTGCCCTAGAAGACTAAATAAACTGGTGCTCAGCAGAATGTCAGAAATCGCTAGACTGAAGCTTTCAATCTGTAAAGTTCTCTGTCATCTCTGTTTATTTCACGGAGCAAAGACGTTTAGGGACCTGGGAGAAAATGCAGTTAAAAAGTTATTTATGTCCCAATTTCCAAATGACATCAGTTTGACCGGTCGTAAGGATTATGCATTTACAACATAACTGTATTCAACCCGCCCTACGTCTACACAATATTCAATGACCCTAAACCCGCACTAAAATTGCAGGGACTGCGGATTATGAGTCAACCCGTGCATCACTAAACGCACAGAACTAGTTGGTGGCGAAATTATCTAATTCTGCTTTGGCATCAATTTCTTCTGAGTAGTTGTTATGGGCAATCCCATCCTCACTCACCTGACTGGCTGTCAACCGTCTGAACTGAGCCCTGGTTTCTGTGGTAACCATGCAGTGATGTCATATCACATGAGTAAGGAGTAGGAAGAGCCTGAGAAGAGAACACAATTTGGTGTCATTACGAAGGAAGGAACTGTTTCCTGTAGACCCTGAGGCTGCATACATCAAAGTATAGCATAGACCTCCACACTCTCATACCTCCCACCGGAAAACCATTGAGTATGTTTACATTTTTGCAAACACACAGAATTAGACACAGAGAAATACCATAATACACATTTTAAAAGGAGGAAAAACAGACTAACACAAAAATAGTAGAATTTACAACTTGGATAACAAATAAAACATGGAGAAGAAAAGAAGGAATTAGAGTAAAAGGAAAGAGTGTTATACAGCCAGCAGGGGTCTGATAAATTGAGGCAGTGGTTGTTGACAGGAAACAGCTTTGCTAAACATGCACTGTTAATGGAGGGTCCAGGAACAGCAGGGAGGAGAAACCACTGGCTGTAAGAATTGCATTGCACAACCGTCATTACCTTTGCAAACAACTCATTTGCCTTTTAAATTACAAATAACAAATTCTAAATCTGGATGAGATTTCACTCAATTAAATTGAGTAGGGACTACCTTTCAGATAGAGACAAATGAGGCACAAAAAAACTGAATGAGCTCTGCTATGAGAGATTCAAAATAAGTTAATCATAACTGGGGAAGAGAATACAGTAGACATAATTTAGAATGACGAAATCATAGCTTCTGTGAGCTCTGACAGAATGTCTTCAAGTAGAGTACAGTACACCTGCACAGCTAAGGTTGAGATGAGCCCTAGAATGCATTTTGTTACCTTACAGCCTTATTCTAAAATGACAAAGCAAAAATATAATTTTTTTGCTATTTTATTACAAATAAAAAAACTGAAATATCACATTTACATAAATATTCAGAATCTTTGCTCAGTAATTAATTGAAGGACCTTTGGCAGCGATTACAGCCTCGAGTCTTCTTGGGAATGACGCTACAAGCTTGGCACACCTGTATTTGGGGAGTTTCTCCCTTCTCTGCAGATCCTCTCAAGCTCTGTCAGGTTGGATGGGGAGCGTCGCCACACAGCTATTTTCAGGTCTCTCCACAGCTATTTTCAGGTCTCTCCGGAGATGCTCGATCGAGTTCAAGTCCGGGCTCTGGCTGTGTGCTTAGGGTCGTTGTCTTTTTGGAAGGTGAACCTTCACCCCCGTCTGCGGTCCTGAGCGCTCTGCAGCAGGTTTTCATCAAGGATCTCTCTGTACTTTGCGCCGTTCATCTTTCCCTGGATCCTGACTTGTCTCCCATTCCCTGCCGCTGAGAAGCATCCCCACAGCATGATGCTGCCGCCACCATGCTTCACCGCAGGGATTGTGCCCGGTTTCCTCCAGATGTGACGCTCGGCATTCAGGCCAAAGAGTTCCATCTTGGTTTCATCAGACCAGAGAATCTAGTTTCTAATGGTCTGAGAGTCCTTTAGGTGCCTTTTGGCAAACTCCAAGCGGACTGTCTTGTGCCTTTTACCGAGGAGTGGCTTCCGTCTGGCCACTCTACCATAAAGGCCTGATTGGTGGAGTACTGCAAAGATGGTTGTCCTTCTGGAATGTTCTCCCGTCTCCACAGAGGAACTCTAGAGCTCTGTCAGTGTTACCATTGGGTTCTTGGCCACCTCCCTGACCAAGGCCCTTCTCCCCCGATTGCTCTGTTTGGCCGGGCGGCCAGCTCTAGGTAGAGTGTTGGTGGTTCCAAACTTCTTCCATTTAAGAATGAGGGAGGCCACTGTGTATTTTTGTTCAGTATAGCTTTGAAGCTGCAATTTCTTTAAGCCCCATGGCAAAATGTGTAGAATTACAGGAAATTAGCATTAAAACGGCAATTTCTCTCAGTCCAGAACTGCCAACCATGAAGAATAATTACGAGTATCACTTCATCACTGCAGTGGCACCTCACGACAACACATTTTGCATTATTTTAAATCTGTAACTGCCACTTCCTGAAACCTATAGTCTTTAATGACATCAAACAATGTTACCAACAAAATAGTCTAGGTATTTGGTCCTTAATGAAATTGAGATGGTCTCAATTACACGTTCAATTTTTTCTAGGTTAAATTTTAAATGATTATTGTAATTATTATTGTAATTAATGGGAGTCTATGTGGATAGTCTAGTGAAAATGTAAACTGGCTGCTTAATTTTGGTTGGGGCTAAAATAATCATTACATTACTAGATGCAATGTAGTAGTTTATCCTACTGTATTTAGAACATGAAACAACTGAACACAGCCTATAAACTTGTTTCAGATCTCCATCCCTGACCTCATCCATCAAGTTAGGTCTGACTACTAGGCTACCATTCATTGGTGAACTGACTAGGCTATTATCACATCATTAGCAGCCTACTGTTGACACACGCCGATATCAAGAGGACAGATCAAGAACTGATTAATTAAACATAGGCCTACTAATCTTTAACAGTCCAACATACATTTCTGTGAAGGACGGTATTAGAAAAACAGCTCTCTGCCATGTCTGTTTCAATCCACGCAACGCAGCACGTTTCCTTTGCTAGTCAATGTCTCGCGCCTACTACTGTTGCAGAGATCAAAGCATGTGCGGGCAAGAAAGTGTTCTTGCTTAGTTGACTAAACGCTTTAGCTAACTACCTTTGTCATAATGACGATTTAGCTAAGGAGCTAACTACGAAATAATATATGTGCTTGACTAACACATACAATTTCGGAAAATGTAGTTGGCAAACAGTTCGTTCTCCATTTTCCCTACTCTTTTCGCTCACACATCAGTGGTATCAACAAAGAGTGGAGAGCTACCATCCAGATCGGTGTAGTAAAATAGTACTAAAGAAAACTCTGAATGCTACGACTATGGCCCCATTGCAAAATGTGTAGAGTTGCAGAAAAGTAGCTTCAGAACAACAAAAGATTTCTTCCCCCCCCCCTCCTAACTTTGCCACCGCCGCTGAAAAAAAATCCTTGAAGAAACACTGAGTATAGACACTAAAGGAGGAAATTAGGATATATTTGGCAGTATGGTCCAGATACACATAGGCTAGCCAGTAGCTAAAGTTACTGTACTCACACACTGAGCAACACTAGAGGAGTTCATGTAGTAAAAAAAGTTATCTGGAATGTGCCAAATAAAACCAAATTTCCTGTGTTGTGCTTTGGTTTTGTGTGGGTGTGTTGGTAACTTATGTCAATGACAGTCTGGTTTAGCCCGTTTTGCAGAGGAAAAATATTTCCAAAACTATCTTATGGGAACAAAGACAAACTTCAACCTCGGAATACAGAAGTTGCTGTGTAAGACTTTTTTTTGGGGGGGGGGGGGGGGGGGGTGAAGAAAAAAAAGTGTAGCCTATCTATTCATGAATGTCCTGTCAGATGGTGGTTAATTGGAGCACTCATTGCCCAGGAAAGAGAGAAAAACATCCTCTATCATAAGACTTATTTCAACAGCCAATCTAGCCCTGACACACCAACGTTAACTAGGTAACGTTACCTACGCACCACGGCACGAGTACAAAGAACATTTAACCAGGCGTACCAACTTTTTGAAACACTTGGTAAATAACTTCGATTCCTGAATAAATTGGAAATGCAGTAACGAGTCATTTGGCTGCAACGTGGTCAGGTCAATTCGCATTACTATTCTGACATTAGCTCGTTAAATAACGTTCGTTATTCTAAGAATTAGCTGACTGTCTAACGTTAGTCTCAGGGACCCAAGTTACTATATAGACTGAAGTCAAGACGCCGAGTTAGCAAAACAGACAACCAGCTAACCAGACAACCATACACATTGCAATATTGTAGAATGTGAAACCATAAGCGGATCAGATCGATAAAAAAATACCAACTAGCTAATTTACAGTAACTAGCTGACAATTAGCTAAATGTAGCTAGCTAACGTTAGCTGCTGGCTTGCTTAAACTGCGGTAACGTTAGTCTATACACCAAGCCATATCCTTACGTTTTCATCTGAAACTGAGTTTAACGTTAAACAAGCACCAGATAAACTGAGACAGCCAGCTTAGTAACGTTAACTGTTATAGCAAGCTAGCTAACATTAGCTACCATAAATACAAAAGCGGTCTGGCTTGAATGTTTATCCTGTCTAAGCCTTTAACGTTAGTCGTTAACGTTAGCTAATATAAGAAGCTACTAACAAACTTACTTAACTAAAAATCCACCCACCTGTCGTGTTTATGCTTATTCCCCTCCAGGGACCTAGTGAGCTAGATAACTATTTTCTTCAACCAAAACCCGGTCAATCGCACTGCGGTGTGGGATGTGGTCGGTCAGTCAGAGGCAAACCTGTTGCTAACACGTCACTAGCCAGGTTGTTCGGACTACTTCGGAGACATGAGCTTTCACAAGGTAGACGTGCAAGTTAGCTAGCAGAGGTTACTAGCTAAACAAGTTGATTTCATAGCTATCTGTAACGTTATCTAGTAGTTAACTTTACTTCCACTCTGCTCTCACACCCTTGCCACCTGGCTCACTTAACATGATGGCTAGTAGACGTGATACTGTAGTGTAATGTTAGAACTATTTTTATTAACAAATATCAACAAACAAATTAGGAATAGTCACATGCAAACAAGCATACATACAAACTATTTACATTGCCAGGAATCCTAAACAAACAAATCATATTCATTAATAATACAAGTTTTAATTGTTCTTTTTGTTTTTCATTTTAGTTGTAGTGCCATATTGTTTAAATTCATTTCTAAAGTGAAAAAAGTTAGGTTTTGAATTAGACCATTTGCATTTGTGAATGTGAAATTTACCTGATATTATTAGCAGTTTAATTAAATATACCACATCTTTATCAAAGTCAGAATTTCAGAAATTAATTATTATATCAAAACAATTAAATAGTACCACCGGTCCTATTTTATTTGTAACAAAATTATGTTTATCAATCCAAAAAATTCCACCATAAATACAGGCAAAAAACAAATGCAAAATAGTCTCGTCCATTCCAGAAATCACATTTATAGTCAATATTCAGCTTGAATCTTTCCAAAACAAGTTTCACAGGATAAATTCTATGTAACATTTTAAATTAAACTTCCTTTACCTGGTTACTGATACAATATTTGTTAGCAATTTTCCATGCTTTCCTCCATTGTATATCGCCATAGATATTTGACCAAAATAATCTTGCTGAGAGAATTGTAGTAATGTTAGCAGTACGGCAATGAGGAAACCTAAATAAAAGCCGATTTCAAAACTGCATCAAAATATATTGAATTTTAGTCAATGGCCACTTTTATTGTGCCAACAAGAAAAGGCAGTAAGTCATTTGAAATAAAAATAATAATATATATTTGTATATATATTTCTCTCTATATATATATATATTTATACAGTGCCTTGCGAAAGTATTCGGCCCCCTTGAACATTGCGACCTTTTGCCACATTTCAGGCTTCAAACATAAAGATATAAAACTGTATTTTTTTGTGAAGAATCAACAACAAGTGGGACACAATCATGAAGTGGAACGACATTTATTGGATATTTCAAACTTTTTTAACAAATCAAAAACTGAATAATTGGGCGTGCAAAATTATTCAGCCCCTTTACTTTCAGTGCAGCAAACTCTCTCCAGAAGTTCAGTGAGGATCTCTGACCTAAATGACTAATGATGATAAATACAATCCACCTGTGTGTAATCAAGTCTCCGTATAAATGCACCTGCACTGTGATAGTCTCAGAGGTCCGTTAAAAGCGCAGAAGAGCATCATGAAGAACAAGGAACACACCAGGCAGGTCCAAGATACTGTTGTGAAGAAGTTTAAAGCCGGATTTGGATACAAAAAGATTTCCCAAGCTTTAAACATCCCAAGGAGCACTGTGCAAGTGATAATATTGAAATGGAAGGAGTATCAGACCACTGCAAATCTACCAAGACCTGGCCGTCCCTCTAAACTTTCAGCTCATACAAGGAGAAGACTGATCAGAGATGCAGCCAAGAGGCCCATGATCACTCTGGATCAACTGCAGAGATCTACAGCTGAGGTGGGAGACTCTGTCCATAGGACAACAATCAGTCGTATATTGCACAAATCTGGCCTTTATGGAAGAGTGGCAAGAAGAAAGCCATTTTTTAAAGATATCAATAAAAAGTGTAGTTTAAAGTTTGCCACAAGCCACCTGAGAGACACACCAAACATGTGGAAGAAGGTGCTCTGGTCAGATGAAACCAAAATTGAACTTTTTGGCAACAATGCAAGACGTTATGTTTGGTGTAAAAGCAACACAGCTGAACACACCATCCCCACTGTCAAACATGGTGGTGGCAGCATCATGGTTTGGGCTTGCTTTTCTTCAGCAGGGACAGGGAAGATGGTTCAAATTGATGGGAAGATGGATGGAGCCAAATACAGGACCATTCTGGAAGAAAACCTGATCGAATCTGCAAAAGACCTGAGACTGGGACGGAGATTTGTCTTCCAACAAGACAATGATCCAAAACATAAAGCAAAATCTACAATGGAATGGTTCAAAAATAAACATATCCAGGTGTTAGAATGGCCAAGTCAAAGTCCAGACCTGAATCCAATCGAGAATCTGTGGAAAGAACTGAAAACTGCTGTTCACAAATGCTCTCCATCCAACCTCACTGAGCTCGAGCTGTTTTGCAAGGAGGAATGGCAAAAAATGTCAGTCTCTCGATGTGCAAAACTGATAGAGACATACCCCAAGCGACTTACAGCTGTAATCGCAGCAAAAGGTGGCGCTACAAAGTATTAACTTAAGGGGGCTGAATAATTTTGCACGCCCAATTTTTCAGTTTTTGATTTGTTAAAAAAGTTTGAAATATCCAATAAATGTCGTTCCACTTCATGACTGTGTCCCACTTGTTGTTGATTCTTCACAAAAAAATACAGTTTTATATCTTTATGTTTGAAGCCTAAAATGTGGCAAAAGGTCGCAAAGTTCAAGGGGGCCGAATACTTTCGCAAGGCACTGTATGTATATGTCTAATCGACCTGGTCCAGGTATCCTGAAAGGATATTGACCTCATTCCGTCAGTAGAGGATGCCTGGTTATTCTTTAAAAGTGCTTTCCTCACCATCTTAAATAAGCATGCTCCATTCAAAAACATTAGAACCAGGAACAGATATAGCCCTTGGTTCACTCCAGACCCGACTGCCCTTGACCAGCACAAAAACATCCTGTGGTGTACTGCATTAGCATCGAATAGCCCATGCGACATGCAACTTTTCAGGGAAGTTAGGAACCAATATACACAGGCAGTTAGGAAAGCAAAGGCTAACTTTTTTAAACAGAAATGTGCATCCTGTAGCACTAACTCCAAAAAGTTCTGGGACACTGTAAAGTACATGGAGAACAAGAGCACCTCCTCCCAGCTGTCCACTGCACTGAGGCTTGGAAACACTGTCACCACCGATAAATCTGCGATAATTGAGAATTTCAATAAGCATTTTTCTACGGCTGGCCATGCTTTCCACCTGGCTACCCCTACCCCGGTCAACAGCCCTGCACCCCTCACTGCAACTTGCCCAAGCCTATCCCCATTTCTCCTTCACCTAAATCCAGATAGCTGATGTTCTGAAAGAGCTGCAAAATCTGGACCACTACAAATCAGCAGGGCTAGACAATCTGGACCCTCTCTTCCTAAAACTGTCTATGGGGGTGCCACAGGGTTCTATGGGGGTGCCAGCAGTCTATGGGGGTGCCACAGGGTTCAATTCTCGGGCTGACTCTCTTCTCTGTATACATCAATGATGTCGCTCTTGCTGCTGGTGATTCTCTGATCCACCTCTACGCAGACAACACCATTCTGTGTACTTCTGGCCTTTCTTTGGACACTGTGTTAACTAACCTCCAGACGAGCTTCAATGCCATACAACTCTCCTTCCGTGGCCTCCAACTGCTCTTAAATGCAAGTAAAACTAAATGCATGCTCTTCAACCAATCACTGCCCGCACCTGCCCGCCCATCCAGCATCACTACTCTGGACGGTTCTGACTTAGAATATGTAGACAACTACAAATACCTAGGCGTCTGGTTAGACTGTAAACTCTCCTTCCAGACTCACATTAAGCATCTCCAATCCCAAATTAAATGTAGAATCGGCTTCCTATTTCACAACAAAGCATCCTTCACTCATGCTGCCAAACATACCCTCGTAAAACTGACCATCCTACCGATCCTCAACTTCAGCGATGTCATTTATAAAATAGCCTCCAACACCCTACTCAACAAATTGGATGCAGTCTATCACAGTGCCATCCATTTTGTCACCAAAGCCCGATATACTATCCACCACTGCGACATGTATGCTCTCGTTGGCTGGCCCTCGCTTCATACTTGTCGCCAAACCCACTGGCTCCAGGTCATCTACAAGTCTCTACAGGGTAAAGCCCCGCCTTATCTCAGCTCACTGGTCACCATAGCAGCACCCACTCATAGCACGCGCTCCAGCAGGTTTATCTCTCTGGTCACCCCCAAAGCCAATTCCCACTTTGGCCACCTTTCCTTCCAGTTCTCTTCTGCCGTTGACTGGAACGAACTGCAAAAATAACTGAAGCTGGAGACTCCTATCTCCCTCACTAGCTTTAAGCACCAGCTGTAAGAGCAGCTCACAGATCACTGCACCTGTACATAGCCCATCTGTAAACAGCCCATCCAACTACCTCATCCACATACTTTATTTATTTATCTTGCTCCTTTGCACCCCAGTATCTCTTTTTGCACATTCATCTTCTGCACATCTACCATTCCAGTGTATATTTGCTATATTGTAATTACTTCGCCACCGTGGCCTATTTATTGCCTTACCTCCCTTATCTTACCTCACTATGTAGAGACGTTTTTGTTGTTTTCTTCTTCTACTGTATTATTGACTGTGTTTTGTTTATTCCATGTGTAACTCTGTGTTGTTGTATGTGTCGAACTGATGTGCTTTATCTTGGCCAGGTCGCAGTTGAAAATGAGAACTTACCTGGTTAAATAAAGGTGAGAAAAAAAATCCCAGTGGGTCAGAAGTTTACATACATTCAATTAGTATTTGGTAGCATTGCCTTTAAATGGATTAACTTGGGTCAAACGTTTCAGGTATTCTTCCACAAGCTTCCCACAATAAGTTGGGTGAATTTTGGCCCATTCCTCATGACAGAGCTGGTGTAACTGAGTCAGGTTTGTAGGCCTTGCTCGCACACGCTTTTTCAGTTCTGCCCACAAATTTTCTATAGGTTTGAGGTCAGGGCTTTGTGATGGCCACTCCAATACCTTGACTTTGTTGTCCTTAAGCCATTTTGCCACAACTTTGGTAGTATGATTGAGGTCATTGTCCATTTGGAAGACCCATTTGCGACCAAGCTTTAAACTTCCTGACTGATGTCTTGAGATGTTGCTTCAATATATCCACATAATTTTCCTTTCCTCATGATGCCATCTATTTTGTGAAGTGCACTAGTCCCTCCTGCACCAATCCCTCCTCAGTTACACCAAAGCACCCCCACAACATGATGCTGCCACCCCCATGCTTCACGGTTGGGATGGTGTTCTTCAGCTTGCAAGCCTCCCCCTTTTCCCTCCAAACATACGATGGTCATTATGGCCAAACAGTTCTATTTTTGTTTCATCAGACCAGAGGACATTTCTCCAAAAAGTATGATCTTTGTCCCCATGTGCAGTTGCAAAATGTAGTCTGGCTTTTTTTATGGCAATTTTGGAGCAGTGGCTTCTTTCTTGCTGAGTGGCCTTTCAGGTTATGTCGATATAGGACTTGTTTTACTGTGGATATAGATACTTTTGTACCCGTTTCCTCCAGCATCTTCACAAGGTCCTTTGCTGTTGTTCTGGGATTGATTTGCACTTTTCGCACCAAAATACGTTCATCTCTAGGAGACAGAACGCGTCTCCTTCCTGATGGCTGCGTGGTCCCATGGTGTTTATACTTGCATACTATTGTTTGTACAGATGAACGTGGTACCTTGAGGCATTTGGAAATTGCTCCCATGGATGAACCAGACTTGTGGAGGTCTACAATATATTTTCTGAGGTCTTGGCTGATTTCTTTTGATTTTCCCATGATGTCAAGCAAAGGGGCACTGAGTTTGAAGGTAGGCTTTGAAATACATCCACAAGTACACATGCAATTGACTCAAATGATGTCAATTAGTCTATCAGAAGCTTCTAAAGCCATGGCATCATTTTCTGGAAATTTCCAAGCTGAGTTAAAGGCAGTCAACTTAGTGTATGTAAACTTCTCACCCACTGGAATTGTGATACAGTGAATTATGTGAAATAATCTGTCCGTAAACAATTGTTGGAAAAATTACTTGTCATGCACAAAGTAGATGTCCTAACTGACTTGGCAAAACTATAGATTGTTAACAAGAAATTTGTGGAGTGTATGTAAACTTCAACTGTATGTGTCACAATATATATGTGTGTGTATATATATGTATACACCCCAATAAAGGAGTGGTTCTGCAGGTGGTGACCACAGACCACTTCTCAGTTCCAATGCTTCCTGGCTGATGTTTTGGTCACTTTTGAATGCTGGCGGTGCTTTCACATTAGTGGTAGCATGAGACGGAGTCTACAACCCACACAAGTGGCTCAAGTAGTGCAGGAGGCCGTAGCAGGGCAACAACCCAGCAGCAGGACCGCTACCTCCGCCTTTGTGCAAGGAGGAGCAGGAGGAGCACTGCCAGAGCCCTGCAAAATGACCTCCAGCAGGCCACAAATGTGCATGTTTCTGCTCAAACGGTCAGAAACAGACTCCATGAGGGTGGTATGAGGGCCCGACATCCACAGGTGGGGGTTGTGCTTACAGCCCAACACCGTGCAGGACGTTTGGCATTTGCCAGAGAACACCAAGATTGGCAAATTCGCCACTGGCGCCCTGTGCTCTTCACAGATGAAAGCAGGTTCACACTGAGCACATGTGACAGAGTCTGGAGACGCCGTGGGGAATGTTCTGCTGCCTGCAACATCCTCCAGCATGACCGGTTTGGCGGTGGGTCAGTCATGGTGTGGGGTGGCATTTCTTTGGGGGGCCGCACAGCCCTCCATGTGCTCGCCAGAGGTAGCCTGACTGCCATTAGGTACCGAGATGAGATCCTCAGACCCCTTGTGAGACCATATGCTTGTGCGGTTGGCCCTGGGTGCCTCCTAATGCAAGACAATACTAGACCTCATGTGGCTGGAGTGTGTCAGCAGTTCCTGCAAGAGGAAGGCATTGATGCTATGGACTGGCCCGCCCGTTCCCCAGACCTGAATCCAATTGAGCACATCTGGGACATCATGTCTCGCTCCATCCACCAACGCCACGTTGCACCACAGACTGTCCAGGAGTTGGCGGATGCTTTAGTCCAGGTCTGGGAGGAGATCCCTCAGGAGACCATCCGCCAGCTCATCAGGAGCATGCCCAGGCGTTGTAGGGAGGTCATACAGGCACGTGGAGGCCACACACACTACTGAGCCTCATTTTGACTTGTTTTAAGGACATTACATCAAAGATGGATCAGCCTGTAGTGTGGTTTTCCACTTTAATTTTGAGTGTGACTCCAAATCCAGACCTCCATGGGTTGATACATTTGATTTCCATTGATAATTTTTGTGTGATTTTGTTGTCAGCACATTCAACTATGTAAAGAAAAAAGTATTTAATTAGAATATTTCACTCATTCAGATCTAGGATGTGTTATTTTAGTGTTCCCTTTATTTTTTTGAGCAGTGTATATTATATATATGTGTATGTATGGGGCGGCAGGTAGCCTAGTGGTTAGAGCGTTGGACTTGTAACCGTTGCAAGATCGAATCCCCGAGCTGACAAGTTAAAAATATGTCGTTCTGCCCCTGAAACAAGGCAGTTAACCCACTGTTCCTAGGCTGTCATTGAAAATAAGAATTTGTTCTTAACTGACTTCCCTAGTTAAATAAATATGTATGTTTTAAAAAAAATAAGACCAACAATGAAAAAATACAATGCTGACACTGGTATGTTGAGAATATTGGACTGTAAATAGAAACTTTTCTACCTGTCTCAGCTGAAGTGATGCCCTCCATGGCCTCCAATGTAATAGACTGTGCATGGGATACATATAAAGAGAAAACATTTTTATCTGTCTTAGCTAAAGTGGGGTGGAACATAGTCAGTATGTGGTTAGTTTTGAAGGGGGACTTTGTCATAGCAGCACTTAGTTATTCATGCCTTTGATATGATACATATTGGCTTGTAGAGAAAAAACATTTCTACCTGTCTCAGCTAAAGTGGGGTGGAAAATACTCAGGAGGGTCTCTAATAACCGAATACATTATAGACATATGCATTAAGTCCTGGATGTTACATTAAATCCAAAACAATAAATGAATATACTGTTGTGTTGAATATCAGTTGGAAAGACAAAACACCTTAACACTTTTTTTTTTATTACCCCATTTGCTTCCAGTGTGAAATAAATTGTTGTGTAATGCTATCGTCTAGCAACTCAAAGGTTGCGAGTTTGAATCTCATCACGCACAACTTTAGCAACTTTTCAACTACTTACTACTTTAGAGCTACTTTAAAACTTCTTAGCATGTTAGCTAACACTTCCCATAACCATAACCCTTTAACCTAACTCCTAAACGTATCCCTCACCCCTAGCCTAGCTAACATTAGATACCTAGCCACCTAGCTAGAATTCTTAACATATCATATCAAATTCTTAACATGTTGTACGTTTTGACAATTCGTAACATATCATTCGAAATGGGTGATGGACATCCACAAATGAATACATACCATATGAAAGGTAACATATCATACTAAATGGAGTCCCTTGGATTTACAGACGGAATAATACAAAGTGCACTGAGACCAGGTTGAATGTTCTCCATTGTTACTCTGAAAGCTTGTTTATACTGGGTACTGATAGCCTTGTCTCTTGTAATACATTTTGCACTTTGCCTTTGCTGGCCTTTATAGATAATCATGACAATATTGCTTGTAAATAATCTTGTCTGTTATTATTTTTGACAACTAGGTAATAGGCCATCACTGTATACAGCACACCTTGATAGATAAGCAGTATATAGTCATATCGGCCTAAAAGTTGTAAATAATTGTATCCATTGCTGTTCAGAAAGATTTATTATACTGTCCTTAATAGCCTGGTTAATATTCATTACATTTAACTTGTAAATAAATTAGATTTTCGTTTTGATAATAAAGTTTAGCTTTAGTGTTTTTGTTGTTGAGTGTGTATTAATTTCCAGACCATGAATAGGGGAAAGAATTGGAGGGTGCTCCAATGTGAGTCGAAGTGTAAACAAAAAATCTAATCATCATTGAAAAGAAAAGGAGCAACGCATTCTCACCATAAAGTAAGTTTTATGTAAGGTTAAAAGATTGATGTTTTGACCTTCAATGGACCATGGATAGTACCAGGTTATTTAAAGCTTTGTTTCTGGATATTTACAACACAGTCCCACTCCAAAACTTCACATATTTGTTTAGTAGAAATCCCTTGTGAGTATTTCCCACCCCACTTTAGCTGAGACGGGTAGAAACGTATCTTTACAAGCCAATATGTATCCCATGTACAGTGTATTACAGTGTATTGCATTGGGGGCTATGGAGGGGTGGAGTGAAAATCCAGCCGCAGGGCATACGACCAGTGGTTGAAAAAGTACCCAATTGTCATACTTGAATAAAAGTACAGATACCTTAATAGAAAATTACAAGTAAAAGTGAAAGTCACTAAGTAAAATACTACTTGAGTAAAAGTCTAAAAGTATTTGGTTTTAAATATACTTAAGTGTCAAAAGTAAATGTAATAGCTAAAATATACTTAAGTATTGAAAGTAAAAGTATAAATCATTTAAAATTCCCTATATTAAGCAAACCAGACAGCACCATTTTCTAGTTATTTATTTATGGTTAGCCAAGGGCACACTCCATAATTTACAAACAAAGCATTTGTGTTTAGTGAGAGGCAATACGGATGACCAGGGATGTTCTCTTGATAAGTGTATGAATTTGACAATTTTCCTGTCCTGCTAGCCATTCAAAATGTAACGAGTAGTTTTGGGTGTCAGGGAAAATTTATGGAGTAAAAAGTACATTCTCTTCTTTAGGGATGTAGGGAAGTAAAAGTAGTCAAAATAATAAATAGTAAAGTACAGACACCCCAAAAAACACCTTAAGTAGTACTTTAAATTATTTGTACTGAAGTACTTTTACAGTCCCCCTCCAAGACTAACCTTAGGATAGTAGAGACCCTACTGACTATTTCCCATTCCACTTTAGCTGAGACAGAAAACGTTCTCTCTACAAGCCAATATGTATCCCATGTACAGTTTATTTGTGTTTTGCATTGTGGGCTATGGATGGGGCAGAGCGAACAGCCAGCAGCAGGCAGTGCGACACAGTCCCCTTATAAAACGGACCATATTTGGTTAACAGAGACACGACTGAGTATTTCCCTACCCAAGTTTATATGATATACAGGTAGTAAATTTCTCTTTACAACGCAATAAGTATCCGATATACAATGTAGTGAATGGAGTGGGTGGAGTAAGGAGTCGCCAGCACTCTGTATTATTATAAACCCGTTGCCCAGCACAAGAGACCAATTTAAGTTTTGTAGTCTGAGTAATTCCAATAATATATATTTAAATTGGATAAAAAATGTATTTCTTTAAATATAGCATACACAATAGCTTTTAACATACCAATGTGTAAACTTTCAAAATAAATGCTAGTATAAAAAATACAATTATCCATGTATTTTTTCAAAGGTTGCAATGCTGTGAAAATCAGTTATTAAGCACAAGTGCAAAAAATAATCGATATTCGAGTATAGCGTGTCTTTTTAGGGGACAATTTTTTTTATCCGCGATCATAATGCCAGCATAACAGCCTAATGCTAGGATTATGTTAATGTAGCTGGTTGCACTTGGCTGGCTGTTAGCTACAAATTGGTAGGTATGGTGTGCCACCCTTTGAACCGTATTCATTACTACACTGACACGGTCGGTGACAGGTTAGAATCGGCTGCTGCTTGTGTCCTCCTGGGCTGCGTTCAATATGAAAAAAATAACCCGTCTGCTTCGTTCAATTAAACGGAAACGGTGCTGTTCTGAACGACCAGTTGAAAAACGAGGAGCGATTAGGTTATGGGTTCAAAATGCAACGCTTCCAACCACTTCCCTTTAAATACGCCACTCATAGCATTAAGCCATACAAACCAAACGGAGGAAACGTACCTCAGTATCATCAAGAACGTTTTGGGAAAACGTGTCGTTTAATACAAACCTTTGCTACGTTGCAGAAATAACCCCTGGGATAAATTACAATATCCTTTGCGTGGGGATTCCCACCCCCAATTTTTTTTTTAAACATTTATTTCGAAATGGTTCTTGATAGATAGGTAGGTTCTGAGTTATTAAAACATTTTCAGATACATTTTTCATAAATCAAACCATTCACTAGGCAGATTGCCTAGTGGTTAGAGCGTTGGACTAGTAACTGGAAGGTTGCAAAATCGAAACCTGAGCTGACAAGGTAAAAATCTGTCATTCTTCCCCTGAACAAGGCAGTTAACCCACTGTTCCTAGGCCGCCATTGAAAATAAGAATTTGTATTTAACTAGGCAAGTCAGTTAAGAAAATGTAAAAAATAAATAAATAAGATTCCCAGTACACTCAACTAGCTTTCTCCTTCTGACAGCCAAGTGTTAACTAAAGTCAAAAATAATAGTAACAAAATAACAATTGTGCATCAATACCCTCTCATTTTGCTGCAATACAAAAAAATAACCAGATAATTAGTTTGATTGTGCATAATCCTTTATTCCAATGTCAGGCCAGTTGACATTTAATGTTCATGTTCACTACAAACTTAAAAAAGAAGAAAAGGAACCCTCAAACAAAACTTCCATATAGTATCTTTACATCCCACCTTTTCACTCCTTATATAGCAAGTCATCAAAAGTCAGCAGATCTTTAGCTTCACACAAACATATTTGCAACACTGAATTGAAACCAGGGGGGTAAAGTGCCAATGTTACAAATTAGACTAGGAAGGACAAACAAATGACTATGGTAGAAGGGGGAAAATGAATAGAGCAAAGAGAAGAAACTGCATATCCATGGTCTAATAATTCTAACACAAGGTCCACAGTGCATTTGAGTTGTCTGCCATCAACACACAAAAGATTTCCAATCCTTTCTTTAATACTAGCTACACTGTATTCCTTGCATTTCCTCCAGACCGGTATGAGAATCAGACTCATGCATAGAGGTTGTGCTATGTTCAGGCCAAATCAGAGTAAAATGCAAGCAGAACATACAACTTGTAGTGGATGAGTTTTTTGTTTTTGTTTAAGCAGACATTTTTTTAAAAGACCAAATTCAGGGCTGACAGTGTTTGCGACTTGGGATTGGAAATCTGGGATGGTTCAGAGGGTGTGACGTACCTGCAGCTGGCTGACTGCTACCCCAAATAAAACGCACCCCTCAAAACAATTCCATTCAACCCAACGTAGATCCTAATATGGTCTCTATAACAAATGTAACTCATTCTACCCTCCATCCTTACAGCAGATTTTTTAAAGAAGATTTTCAATGTGGCAGGAAGTTGGAACAAATCTTTGTAGAACACATAATAAACCAATTGCACAATGTAAGAAATTGTGAGTGGGACTGTGGTGGAGGCATTACTTACCTGGGCTACATACAACAACAAATTCTCCATTGCCTGTCATTCTAAAATAGAGCTGCATGGAAAAATGACAGTGATGGGAGATGGATCAAACTCAAATCTGAGCAGGTGAAGGGATACATTTCAACTTCAGTGTCATCTACTTTGTGTGAATCATAGAGGTGCTGAACAGAAGCTTCTGTTTCTGCTTCTTCTTCTTCTTCCCCCCCTTTTCATCTGAGAGAGAAGGAATAGGATAAGTACGCAGTATTCTAACTCCACAAATAAGGCATCACTTACACAAGCTAAGACACAGACAAACACAGTGAAAGACTGACCAGGGATGACCACTGGCTGTGGTGGAGCAGTTGGACCATGGTCCAGCTGCAGGAGTGCCTCCTCAAAGGCCTGGCTGAAAGAGTTCTGGAAACTGGGCACTGGGACCCGGTCAGACACATCACTCTCTCCATCGCTGTCTGCCGCTGGAGGAGCCAGAAGCATTTCTGAGGGAGCAGCACAAGAAAAACAGGAGTCAAACATGGACCAACACTGTCGAATACTGACACTCTATGGTCCAAACAAACATAGGGTTCAGCTGACAATGCTCGCCTTGCCAACTGATTAGAGCAAACAGAAACTGAGGAGAAATTAATGATGTAGATGTGGAGTTGTCACCTTTCTTTGGAGTGGTCCATGGCCCGGCATCAGCCCTGGCTTTCCCATCCCTCAGCATCTTACCAGGGGAGAATAAGGAGTGATGAGAGATAAGTCATCTAAATTGTCTATATCCAAAAGTTGTGACATCCTGACATCCAAGGAAATCAGTCTGTAATAAAAAAAAATTGTAGGTACAGACATGTAGGAGTGACTAAATGAACGAGTTAGGCCTACAGACCTGAGCGAAGGACATGCAGTGAGAGTCATCCTCCACACAGCCCACGCTGGGCGCAGGGCTGTCTCCAGTCAGACTAGGGAACATCATCCCATCTACAACAAGATGGAAATGGCGTTTCAGTTTACAAGACACCGTTTGTAATGTGCTATATTTGGGGCGGCAGGTAGCCAAGTGGTTAGAGTGTTGGGCCAGTAACAGAAAGGTTGCTAGATCGAATCCCTAAGCGGACAAGGTACAAATCTGTCATTCTGCCCCTGAAACAAGGCAGTTAACCCACTGTTCCTAGGCTGTCCTTGTAAATAAAAAATTGTTCTTAACTGACTTGCCTAGTTAAATAAAAAAGAATTCCATGGCACAAAATACAAACATTTCTATAAGGAGTCCATAAAATAGTGACACTTTAAAGTTCCAAGCCTATCAAAATAAAGGACAGTTGAAAGAGCTGGTCTCACCAGAGACAGCGCTGCTGGTGAGGGCTGAGGGAGGGGCCAACAGAAATTCAGGATACACTTGTGGACTGCCGTTGTGAGGTGGTGACCCAAATGCCGGGAACTGCTGAAGATTCTCCAGCCCAATATGCACCTCTGGATCTGAGAAAAAAAACATTCATATGAAGATACTTTATCTGATGACAATTTTTCAGTTACGCATTCTACATTGAGAAACAACCAAAAGTAATATGGACTCACATTTCCCCTGCTTCTTGTTCTCCTCCATCTCAATACGCCTCTCCCTGCGCTTCTCATCCCTTGCTTTCTTTTGTCTGAGACGCTTTCTTTTCTCCAAATCATCTGAGAGTCAGAATTGAAAAAAGTGATGGAGAAAGAAGATCATTATTGGATTAGTATTTACTCTAAGAAGCAATGTACATGACTAGAATAGAGAGTATGTTAGGTTCTGACCTGCAAAGCTATCCAGGGTCTCTTTGGACAGGGTGGGGGGCTGCAGGGCCAGCTCACAGATACTGAACTCACAGGTGAGCGGCAGGTGAGCCAGGTAGCGGTGTCGACGGCGAATCTCCTGTAGTCAAGAGAATCAAAACCTGAGATATTGCACATGTTCCTGGGATGAAGCAGAAGAAACAAAGTCTTGGTACATTTTTCAAGAAGAAACGTGGTTTAGATCTAATCACTTACCTCAGTGATAGTTTGCCCCTCAATCTCCACCACAGTGGCCGTGATGGTGTGGGGGCTGGCCTCCAGGCTGCCGTACTCACGTTGCAGACAGCGCACGTTCACTGGGTGCAGGAACATCTGCTGGCAGTCCTCCGCTGGAAGAACAAAGGAGTAAGTGCAGAGACTGGACTTTTGAATGTAATAAAGAGGACAAGGTAGATGTTAAGTGGAGAGACACTGATAAATCGTAGTTATGCTAAAGGGTATCCTACCTTGGTAGAAGTAGTAGGAGGGGCCATGCTCTGAGGTTTGGGGGCGCGCCGTTTCCTCAGCAGGCTGGGGCGCTGCATCCTCAGGGGACTCCTCCAGCACTCTCCCCAGGAGCCCTTCAGGGAGCTGTGGTTCCTCACCGGTGGCCTCCTCAGGGTCCTCCTCTGGAACCTCTGCCACCTCATCATCAAATGCAGAGGAATACTGCAGAACTGGCTGGAAAGAGTAAAACATGGAGAATCTCTCAGAGCCAATAACACGGGCAAGTTTGGAGAGTATATTAATGAGTTATAAATGCAAATACCTTGTTACTGCTAAAGGTGGTCACCACTTCCTCCTCAGGGGAGGTGGGATCTGCCAGGGTGAGATTTGACAGTTCCAGGTTGTCCTCGGCACATGCCTTCTGGTGCTTCAGCAGAGCTTCCACTCGCTCCTGGACCACAACAGAGGAAAGAGAGGGGGTCAGTTCATGCTATATAGGCATATTATATGACTTGACCTAAATTTGTGTAACAAGTCAAACTTCACACACACACACATCACTACTTGCTTCATGCAGTCGAAGCTGCCTGTATTTTAAATTACAAGCTGCTAGTTTGTCAGTGTTACCTGCAGATTGCACAGGGCACTCTGGATGAAACAGGCTGTGGCATCCTCTCCCTGGGTGAGCTGACCCTGCAGAGCGGCCTTCTCCTCGGCCACTAGGCCCAGCACCTGCTCCCGAGAGGCCAGCAGCAGTTTGGAGTAAGGGCTCAGATGCACATCTACAGCACAGGGGTACAGCAATGTCACAACGACACATATACCATACCACAGAAACAGGTATATGGTAAACAGTGTCCCACGGTACACTAGAACATTGGTACTTTTTCAATACTACAAACTAGGACTGTGGCAGTCATGACATTTTGTTAGCCGGTTATTGCCATGCAAATGTCTGCTGATCCCACGGTAATTGACCGTTAATGAAAGAACACGTTTAGCATCTCCAGGCATACAAGTCACTGATGCAGACCTTTGGGACATTTTTAAAAGGTCTAATAAATCCATTTAATATACACCATCACAATATATTCATCATCTATTTTAGGCAGATCTAAAGAAACATTAAAATAAAATAATAAGTGTATTTCAAAAGGAACCGAATATGAGTCGGCCTAGAACCGACTACGCGCTATGTCAAAGGCTGTAGGCTAGTTTATTTAGCAGACACGATATGCTTATGAGTGCCATTATTTTATATGATTTGATTGTATTAATAACATAATTGAACTTGGCGAAATAAAATGGAAAATATATTTATCAATTTCGTAGCGGGTGTGCATATGAAGCGGCTATGTTGAGCATAAAAACGGCTCCTATACGCAGGATTTAGAGTTATTTGGCAACTTTAGTTGTGAATGACACAAATCTTAGAAACCCAAACATATATGGGCTCTATGATGCGACTACAGGCTATTACCTATTTGAAAAAGTCCCAGGACCAGGGACAGAGGAAACTGTAATCAGTATGCACTCGAATAACGACTGGCAGCCGCTTTCCCGCAGTGTAAATCATGCTGGGTAGGCTACTATAGTAGCAGCTGGGATCCTCTTTTTAGTGGCAACCATCAAAACTCTGCTATCACATGGGATTGCATATAGAAATGTCTGTTTATAAAAACACTAATTTCACTTCACACATGTTTGTCATGGGCTCTCCAACCATGTTCCTGCAGCTACCCAATGCTTAATTTTGGAAACGTCGATAGTAACAAGTTTTCACAACAAAACATTTCAATGAACTGTTGACAGCCCCCCCAATCTCTGCGCGATCGAGAAAGCAATGGAGAGGAGATGGAGAAACACAGTGGTGGGATATTCTATAGCTAAAAAAGGTAGTGTCAACCTATTAATTATGAAAATATTAAAACGTGCCTCATTACTAGGTTATTCAAAATCAAATTAACTATAAAATGTAGGCTAACTAAGCCACCCTGCACAATCAGTGAACCAACGGCATCGCCTAGGCCTATATGTTCTCTCCCAGACTCGTGGATAGAAAGACTGGAGCGTAGCAAGAGGTACTCATTCCATCCAGAACGCATAATACAGTCCACACTCAAAGGAAATTACTAGATTGTTTAATTTTGGGTTATAGGCTAGACCAATTATGTACCAAAGACATCTTAAATGTTTTTTTTATATGCGGTAGGTAATTTATCATTATTTTGATTCAGTTTTTTGGGGGTGTGGCTTGGGCTCATATACAGGCGAATGCATGCATATAATAAGCTGTAATATGCGCATGGGTGTTCTACATGCAACGTCTTAAATGCTCTGAATGAAATCCCCTTAAAGCGCTGTCCATTTTGTTGTTTGGCTTTGAAACAACATCCACGACAACCATGTTTCCCACTCAGTTTCAACCTGCTGTCGTCACAGTGAGGTGAGTTTTAAAATCATGATATTATTTTGATAAGTGGTTGATGTGATTTCGATAACATTTGCATTGATGTCAGAGAGGTTAGAGGGATGATAGAGCACTGAATATCGGGCCATTAGGACCTGATGGTAGTTAGCAAGTTGGTTACTACAAACACATGTCAAGAGATTACTTTGACTGTGGTCATGACTGCCGGTATGGCGGTGTCACGAGAATATTGTCCCCGCAACAGCCCTAACTACAACATGAAAAACTATTAGATATAATTTTGTTACTTCCGGTTCGTCTATCAAATGTCTCACGTTTGGAAACCAACTAAATGTATTTTACTTATTCTAAAATGTATTAAATTAGCCCAAGTTTAAGACAAACAGAATCCATCACCGATTCATATTCCCTGCAACTTTCTGAAGACAATACGACACAGGAATGCGTTCTGTGCGTGCATGTCGACCACTTTGTGTAGCCTTTAACATGCTAATGCTAACCGTCTTCAGGTAGATGGAAAGGGTTCCCCCAAACTGAAAAAGGCTTCCCCCAAACTGAAAAAGGCTTCCCCCAAACTGAAAAAGGCTTCCCCCAAACTGAAAAGGGCTTCCCCCAAACTGAATAAAAAATGTACTGCAGAGTAACATAGGTCGCCTGTCTAAATACACACATCTAGGTCTGATTATCCATTGAAGGAGGGAAGCCTAATATAGCGGGGTGAGATACGAGATATTAACGAGTCATAAATCACAAGGAACAGAAAAATAGGCTGTGGACCTTACAAACCCTGGGATATAGCTTATAGTTGTATACGTGTGAGACCTAATGTCCGATCGAAAGACACCTCTCTAGATAAAGTTTCAGGAAAGGAATAAGCACACACGTCGACTGTGAGAAGAGATACACAGAAGCAATTGGATCAGAGTTTTAAAAACACACACAGAAAGTTTTGAACGAGGACAAGAAGATAATTATTTGCGCGCAAGATTGATATATTGATACAGTCAAAAGTCATAAGGAAAAACAAATGAAAGTATGAACTTATTGTTGTATATGTGTGAGAACTAAATCATATATCAAAAGTCTTCCCGATAATTATTCCGGAATTCTAGGAGAGATTAACGGGAGGTATTTATCAACATAGGTTAAGGGTAATAGAAAACACACAGAGATTAATAGTACATGCACATAGATTGTGAGAAGAAGCATAATAACAATAATAGTAATTAAATAAACATGGGTAGTAAATCCTCTTAAGGGATTCCGGAATTAACCGGAGATGAGAAATATATATGCAGGGAAAAGATAAAAGAAACTATCTATTTTGGCCCGAAATGGAGGAAAAAAGTATGAATTTGATGGATGTTTAAATATAGAAAAACTGGAATCAATGACTAAACAAATATATAGGGTATGTGGGGACAAGGCACAGAAGCAACAGGCAGAAGGGCTCGACACCGCTCGCGTTTGGCTGGCTGAAGCTAGAAAAAGAGAGGAGGGGGCCAAGAAAAAGGGAGCTACTAAGGAGGAAGGATTAGGTAGCCAGGAGCAGACAGGGAGGACTCCCACGGCTCCCACAGAGACACCACCCAAACCCAAATTATACACCTCTCTGGTAGATCAAGCATGGAGGGAAAATCCAGACGACGAGGTGGTGGTGGTGAAACGGGGGCAGAAAAACCCGTCACCACCTCCCCTATATGCTGGTCCACAGGGAGCCGAGGGAGGGAGGGACACAGAAAGGAGGACAGGATTTAGCAACCTTATTGAGAAAGTGGATAGAGGTAGAGAAAGGGAGAAAGTCGAGAAAAGTGGATAGAGAGAGTCAAGAGAAAGGGGGAGATGGATGCTTTAACTGTCACAAACCGGGTCATTTTGCTAGAGACTGTGAGGCGGCGTGTAAACACTGCAATTAAGTAGGTCATAATCACCGAGACAGTAAAAAGAGAGAACAGAAAGGAGAAGAGCATCGAACAGTTACTATTGGGGTAATTGTAGATAAGCACAAAGGAGGCTTTAAGGGAAATGGACCTAAGAGAGACGGGAAAAAATGCACAGGATCAGACGATAGAAAGTGTTTCAATTGCGATGAGACAGGACATTTCGCCCGGGAGTGTAAGGCTCCCTGTAAACATTGTGACCGAGTAGGACACAACCACCGCAACTGCAAACAAAGGGAAAGGCAGGAGAGAAGATAAGGAGACAAGCGGGAGAGAGAGACAACGAGAGTGAGAGTAATGAAAATCATCGCCGGAGAAATGCTTGGACATTTTAAATTAGGGCTGTTTTCTGGGAATTGTCTCAGTAGTACGTGCCTGATTTTATGACTACAGACAATTATAAATAGGGTTCTTTGCGAGGAGTCTTCGTCATTTCACTAGCTTTGGTGGTCCAGTCGTATAATTCTCGCCTGGCACACGGGAGGCTCGGGTTTGTTTCACAGCCTATGCACCAATTGACTAAAATCTGGGTTTCTGATTGTAATTCAACTATTGATATGTTTTTCCTGGAAAGATACGGTCGTTAGTGTTTAAGATATAAACTGAACGATAATAGCTTGTTTAAGTTAAATTGAAAGACTAATTCATCCAAAAGAATAGCGAGGCGATTTCGATGTAATACGTTGTCTGTTGCCTAAATGGTCTGCTGGAATAACGTATTGAGAATAGGAGAATAACTGAATCACAGAAGAGACAGTTGCCTAAAATCTATGAATCCTAATAATAAGCAGATAGGTAATGGCGATAGAGTTGTGCCCAGCGAAATGTTTTTTATTCTAAAGGGTTGAATGATGTGTGTTATAAATTTGGTGATTTACATGTGACTTTTAAGTCTTGGACATTTCATAAGTGTGAAGCCGAAAGAGAAGGGAAAGTTGTGAAGTTTGGTTTTAATCTTACGATAGAGGTTCGGCAGAACGTTATATTTTTGCCGACTGGTAAGAATCGGTCAGTTAGTTGTGCTCGCAGGCTATATTTTGCTGTAAGGGATTCAGGTCTGAATAGTTGAATTGTAAAAGTTGTGTGATAGTTTCTGATTATTGTTTATTGAAATGTTGTTTTATCTTTTGACCAGTAGTAGTATTTTTTGTATTTTATACATTACTCTCATGGAAAGATGTGTTAAAATAAAAATGGGGCGAGGTGAGTTTATAAAAGAATTGTCATAAGGTTATTTTGAAAAATCCCACTATTTTGGCTTAAGTAACATTTAGTAACCTAGCCACATTTATTTTCCCTTAGCTGTTGTTGTATGTAATGTAAGAAATTTAACACAAGGCTGTAAAATGTATATTATAGTATTATCAGATTTGTTTTATTGAATAAGGTTATAAAGCCAGTAAGAATAGGTTTTAATTATGGTAGACTTGTGTTAAGTATTTAGGACATATTTTAAGCCTGAAGGAGTAAGAATAAATGGGGAAAAGATTGTCAGTTCAGCTTCGGGACATCAGACAGTGGAAAAACTGTCTGCTCCATTGGTGATTATACATGAGATGTCAGGAGGGCAGGCATGCATTCCAGTCCTCAACTCCAGGTTATGCCTAGTTCATCTATTGGGAAGTGATACAATGACTATTGAATGTGGCCGTCACCCCCACAGAAAGCCAGAGGCCATAAAAGAGATTACTCACACCTTTGAGGACTTGGTAGACGGGGGTATAATTAGAGAAAGAGATGCACAGTGCAATTCTCCAAGGTTTTGGCAAAGAAAGCAGCCCTAGTTGTGAATTCTGCCACAGAGGTATAGTAAATACCTCTGGGAAACCTATTGCACATGCTCAGTTGATTTTGAATCTATTAGATGCTGTACTTTTGCCAGAAAAGTTAGCTATTTGTAAATTACACAGATTGTATTTGGCATCATGATAAGTTACCCATACTACCTAAGTCATTGTTTAGATATGCAGCAATATTGACACATGGGCAGAACCATGTGCCAACAGGGAGGAAGGATGGTAGAGCAGGTTAGGAAACACTGCAGGTTAGGAAAGACTTAGTGGCCTAGAGGATAACTACTTAAAAACATTTTTTGGTAGAATATCCATTCCAACAATTGGAAATGGACTTCATTGAACTATTCCGAAGTGAGGGAAAGAAGGGGTGTTTAACAATAATAGATAAGTATATTAAATCGGTAGAAGCGTTCCCAACTTACTTGGTGGACATGATTAGGGTAGCTAAAATATTAGGTCCAGATATTATCTCTAGAGTTGGTTTACTAGGATCTATTTCTTTAAACAATGGATAACACTTCCGCTTATCAGGTAGAACATATAGAATACCAGAGTTAGCGAGACCAGAACAGGTAGACATAGAAGTTGAAGATATACTAGCAGAACACATAAGACTGTTTGTTAACCAAACCCGTATGTCCAAGACTTTGTGTCCAACAGGTGAATTACAGGAGAAGGTGATTCATTCAATCCAACCAGGGGACTGGGTGTGGATCCAGTCCCTGAGGAGAAAAGACTGGAAGCAGCCCTGTTGGGAAGGCCCATACAAGGTTCTGTTAACCACTGCCTTTGCCATTAGCTGAGAGTCCCTTGGGTCTACGTTACCCACCGCAAAGAGGTATGTACACATATAAGCACTGCTGATCACACACACAGAGTTAGGAGAAGAACCGAGTACCAACAGGGTCCGGGGGTTACCTCCTTAACGAAGATTCCCCATCCCGACCGTTCCTCACTGTGGGTGCTCCTAGAAGTGTGAGTATGGGGTGGTACCTAGCAGACCGACTAAGGGCAGGAGAGGGTTGGCGGTTTTTGGGAAGTGTGAAGAAAGAGGATCTCGGGTTATGGTATGTGGGCTTCGACCAGACCAGCATCGACACTAAGGTACCATTCCGGGTAGTAGAGGTTAGGGCTCAACAGAGATTTGTGAATGATACCGGGGATGCAGTAAAGGGGTTCTCTGACCAATTATCCGCCACCTCCCTCATGACCTGGCAAAATAAGCTGGCTCTCGATATGTTATTGGCAGAAAAGGGCGGGGTAGGTAGAATGATTGGGGTTCATTATTGCACGTACATTCCTAATAACACAGCTCCAGACGAATCAGTGACCAAGGCCCTGGCTGGTTTAACCACATTAGCTCATGAGTTAGCAGAGAACTCTGGGGTGGATACTTCCCTGACTGGGTGGTTCGATAGCATGTTTGGGAAATGGAAGAATGTCCTAAGTACTGTATTGTGGGCTGTTTTCACCTGTATGAGTGTGCTGGTGTTGTGTGGATGCTGTTTGGTCCCATGTGTGAGAGGTTTAATCACCAGAATGCTAGAGACCAACAGATGGTGAGATATGGACAGATTCCGAGCTCCGACCAGTGGGATGACGAATACAGGCCTCCAGGCCTAGGAGATGGCTCCGTTTCTTTCAACCACGAGGAGCCAATGTTGGATGAGACTATCTTCAATGTTTAGACAGACTTCCTTTAATGAAGATTATAATGAAAATCCTAAAAAGAAGAGTTATAATTGGATATAGGCCTAGAACAGTCATTGATGAGTATCAGATGTAAATACATATATTGGTTTTGTTTACTTTTATAGAACATTTATGATTCCATATGGCGATTGATGTATCAGTGTGTATTATTTAGTCATGGGGTGGATTGATAAGGGAATTTATATGCTTAAAGTTAATGACTAAGCAATTCCACCCTGAAACGTAATTATGACATTATGTAACATATATAATGAATAATTAAATGTAACTATTAGTAATCATTCATTTCTGTAACATGTATAATGAATTAGAATGGTAAACTTCAGTATAATAAGGTTTGGGTCGAGACAAGTAGAAATGTGTGTGTGTGTGTGTGACTAAGAAGATACCGAGAACAATTAAACTGTGTATGACCTGACCTGGCTAGAACTCACAGGGAGTCAGTCCTGTCAAGGTTCCTCTAATCGCGGGGGAATGGAACTGCCAGTTTGGTAGTGATAAACAATGGTGAGAACCATGGGGAAGGATACATTCCACCTACTGTTCGTGTGTATGTATGTGCGTTGGCTATCTACTGTTCGTGTGTATGTATGTGCGTTGGCTATCTACTGTTTGTGTGGAGGTATGTGCGTAAGTAGGGAGTGAGTTATAAAATGGATGTCTTTGTATTATGGACTTTAGAAAGTGCTTGTGAATAAACTGTACGAACCTTTTGCATAAGCTGAGTCTTTACTTAATTATTCTTCAACCCGGGGTCTTACAAACCTCGGGGATTGGTCAAAGCTATTGATTGTTATTTATTATCATTGGGATTGAAAATTCTCGTGACATGTATGCAAATGTATAAAAAAACTGAAATATCACATTCACATAAGTATTCAGACCCTTTACTCAGTACTTTGTTGAAGCACCTTTGGCTTCTTGGGTATGAAGCTACAAGCTTGGCACACATGTATTTGGGGAGTTTCTCACATTCTCTGCAGATCCTCTCAAGCTCTGTCATGTTGGATTGGGAGCGTCGCTGCACAGCTATTTTCAGGTCTCTCCAGAGATGTTAGATTGGGTTCAAGTCCGGGCTCTGGCTGGGCCACTCAAGGACATTCAGAGACTTGTCCCATAGCCACTCCTGCATGTCTTGGCTGTGTGCTTAGGGTCATTGTCCTGTTGGAAGGTGAATCTTTGCGCCAATCTGGGGTCCTGAGCGTTCTGTACTTTGCCCCATTCATAATTTCCCTCGATCCTGACTTGTCTCCCATTCCCTGCCACTGAAAAGCATCCCCACAGCATGATGCTGTCTTCACCATAGGGATGGTGCCAGGTTTCCTCCAGATGTGACGCTTGGCATTCAGGCCAAAGAGTTCCATCTTGGTTTCATCAGACCAGAGGATATGGTTTCTCATCAATTGAATTTACCACAGGTGGACTCCAATCAAGTTGTAGAAACATCAAGGATGTTCAACGGAAACAGGATGCACCGGAGCTCAATTTTAAGTCTCATAGCAAAGGGTCTAAATACGTATGTAAATAAGGTCTCGTTTATTTTTAATACATTTGCAAACATTTCTAACAACTTGTTTTTTTCTTTGTCATTATGGGGTATTGTGTGTAAATTGCTGAGGATTTCTTTTTTAAGTCTGTTTTTGAATAAGGCTGTAGTGTAACAAAATGTGGAGAAAGTCAAGGGGTCTGAATACTTTCTGAATGCACTGTGTGTGTATGTTATGTTGGCTGTGGTTTGAGTGTCATGTTGCCTATTGGTCTACATATTTAATTCTAGTGATTGTGTTCCCCATACTCTATATAAATGTTTATAGATATGTCTTGTGTATTTGATGTATTGACGCAGGGCTCACCCCTGATAAAATAAAGGTTAACTAAAATAAGTAATAGTAAACTTTACTTCACTGAAAAAATAAAAAAATTATCCGCAATAGTGGTAGAGATGACCTCTGGGAGCCAACTCTAAATAGACCACATTCAAGCCCTCCATCCCCCACTCATTCAAAAGTAGGAACTGGTTCCTCCAGTCTAACCCCTGCTGCTTTCTCTGGCTCCACACCCACCCAGCCATCTAGGTGTGAAGAGGCCAGCCCATAAGCGGAGGAGGGCCAGTGCACCAGCGACGACTACCACCGAGGGAGAGGACCGTTGGCACACTGTGCTAGAGGATTATTTGGAGCCACTTCCACCAACATTTTGACCTAAAAAGCAGGCAGGACCTCAGCTGGACATTACTGGAAAGTACAGCCCCCTTCATCTTTGTGTTAATTAAAAAATAAGTTAACTATAGAGAACATACACAAATGTTTTGTACTTACATTAATCAATTGACCAATTCGGCCACTTGGCTACATTTGGGCAAACTCATGAGGGACACCTGGGAAAGTTCATACTAAATATTATGTAGCTATCACTAGGGATGGGCGATATATATCGTGTGACGATAGAAAAACGTCTATGGTTTCATATTATGCTCTATCGTTTATTTCGTTGTGTCGCAAATCACACTCTTCACGGCAATACTTTTCATCCATTGAAAGTCGCTTTGCGTTCTGAAATTTTCAACACAAACATGGAGCAGAGTGAATGTGACACAGAGCACAGAGACGTACCTAAAATAGGGGCTACTTCGGTCGCATGGACGTGGTTTGGGTATGAAAAGTCTGACACGGACCAGAAAACCGTTCACTGCAAAATACGCCGCAGGACGGTTCTGACAACAGGCCCAAACACCACTAACCTCTTTTACCACCTAGGCAAGAATCATGTGAAACAGGCCGGTCCCGACAACAGGCCCAAACACCACTAACCTCTTTTACCACCTACGCAAGAATCATGTGAAACATTACGGAGACTCTACGGATGAGACCCCAAAAAGTACAGTTGAGTGCTCAAAACAATCCCAACTCAGACATTGCAAGAGGCTTTTGCCCGCGACACAGCATATGGCAAAGAATCACGAAGATGGAAGGAGATAACAGCTGCCGTTACAACTTACATCTGCAAAGACATGGCCCCAATTTACACTGTCGAGAAACAGGGGTTTCGTGATTTGGTGCCAACACTCGAACCAAGGTACCAAATGCCAATTTGTTGAGTATAATTCCAAATTTAATAAGAAATAGGCCTTTACATGTGGTCATGTTAAATAAACTATTTATTAATTGAATTTACAGAAAATGTGTATATTGTGATATGTATTGTTATAGGAAATGACCTGTATCGGGATGTGAGATTCTGGCCATATCGCCCAGCCCTAGCGCTCACATTCCTGAATATACCAGTCTGAAACTTTGCACACAAACTGTTGCCCTGTTGTGGACAACATCCCAGCTCAATGTATGGCCTTTCTTTTGCATTTCAAAGATGATGCAATAAAATGCCCAAGTTTGTTTTATTTTATGGTTTTACCAGATCTATTGTGTTATATTCTCCTACATTAATTTCACATCTCCACAAACTTCAAAGTGTTTCCTTTCAAATAGTATCACGAATATGCAACAGTGTGCGTGCAAAGTCATTGACTATAGCTCAGTATTCAACACCATATTACCCTCCAAGCTCATCACTAAGCTGGGGCCTGGGTCTAAAACCCGCCCTGTGCAACTGGGTCCTGGACTTCCTGACGGGCCGCCCCTCAGGTGGTGAAGGTAGGAAACAACACCTTCACTTCGCTGATCCTCAACACAGGGGCCCCGCAAGGGGGCTTGATCAGTCCCCTCCTGCACTCCCTGTTCACCCATGATTGCATGGCCACACACGCCTTCAACTTAATCATCAAGTTTGCAGACAACACAACAGTAGTAGCACCACCCGCAACCGCAGGGCTCTCCAGAGGGTGGTCTGCCCAAAGCATCACCGGGGGCAAACCATCTGCCCTCCAGGACATCTACAGCACCCAATGTCACTGGAATGCCAAAAAGATCATTAAGGACAACAACCACCCTAGCCACTGCCTGTTCACCCCGCTATCATCCAGAAGGCGAGGTCAGTACAGGTGCATCAAAGTTAGGACTGAGAGACTGAAAAACAGCTTCTATCTTAAGGCCATCAGATTGTTAAATAGCCATCACTAGCACATTAGAGGCTGCTGCCCTATAGACATAGACTCGAAATCAATGGCCACCTGAATAATGGAACACTAGGTCCCTAATAAATGTACATATTTTGCATTACTCATCTCATATGTATATATTATTCTACTCCACTGTATCTTAGTCTATGCCGCGCCGACATTGCTCGTCCAAATATTTTTATATTCTTATTTCCATTCCTTTAGATGTGTGTATTGTTGTGAAATTGTTAGATATTACTGCAACGTTGGAGCTAGAAACAAGCATTTGCTACACCCGCAATAACATCTGCTAAACGTGTACGTGACCAATCAAATTTGATTTGATCCTTGCCTCAGGTCCTGAGCTACAGCCAGTTAGTTTTGGGTATGTCATTTTAGGCAGATATTGAGTTGAAGGGTCCTAACCAGAAGAGGTTAGATTTTTTATTTGTTTTTATAAAAGAGAAATGCCATGGCTGCAAAAGTACCATTTAGAAATAGCCCAAAAACCAGCAACCAATACATTTTCTCCAGGACATCATTTTCAAAGTAGCCCAAGCTGCAGGAAAACCACAAACATGGCAACACTGGTGCATGTGCACATGAAATAAAGGGACACAAATACACAAATCAAAATGTATTCGTTTTTCCCCAGACCTCCCCTGGTGTGATTTAATCACTTTTGTGGACTTAAAACATTAAAATGTGTGATTCTCCTTGCCTTTTTTTGTTGCTGCGGTATCGTGATACTAAACGTGGTATATAAGTCAAACTTCTGGTATTGTGACAACACAAACATATGGTAATCATCCTCCTCATCGCTCACCTCCAAAGAGTATAGGCTCCTCCACTTTCACCCACTGAGAGCTGGGCATGGCCACCAGAGCCCCCTTCTCCCTCCGCATTAAGCACATGGTGATGAGGTCACCGACTGCATACTGCCTGGTTTCCATCGCAACCACACTGCAGTGAGACATGAGGGGATAGAGTGTGTTATTCACCATTTTCAACCATTATATTTTCTTTCCCAAAGGTGGCGATAGAGAATGTTCTGATAGGGCTATTTAACATCTCACTAACCTTTTGAGGTCATCAGAGTGCACAGACTCATAACAGATGGGGCACTTGGACCAGCTCTTGTCACTGAGAGACAGGTAGTGCAACATGCATGGCCAGCAGAAGATATGGCCACAGCGGGTGATATGGGCTGCTACCGGGGGGTAGAGGCAGATGGGGCAGGAGGGCACCTCATGACTGTAGATGCGCTAGAGGGGGGAAATAATAGATGCATTAAAAGTCCAATTAGGAGGTGGAGATTTCATGCGAAAGAGAGGGCTGATGTACAGAACCTACCACTTGCTGTACACAGTCCCAGTTCACCAGAGTGTCTGGGTCAGTGAAGTGAGCCTTGTAGTCCTGGTCATCGGTCACCACAAACTGGCAGCTAAAGCAAAAGGAGACCAAAAGGTAAAAAAAAAAAAAAAAAACACCAATCTAACAATTCAACAAGCCTTATGTCATACTGCACAAGAAAGATTTGAATTGAGAGGGTGCTCACTTGGCCTGCAGGAAAAGCTCCTTGTTGAAGGGCTTATGCTTGTGGCCCCACTTGTTGCGGCGGCCCCAGCAGGAGTGTCCTTCTCCTCCTAGACCACCATGGCCCACACGAGGCTCAAAGGTGAAGTTGAGCAAGTGGTTTAGACTGATCTTCTTAGGTCCAGCAAACTGAGCCGGGTTGAACTCAGCCTGGTGGCACTCTGCTACCTGGGGGAAGGGAGAAAATAATTACAACCGAACCTTCCTGATTCACAGGCAGAAATAATAATATTCCTATGGGTTGATGCTGCCTTGTTTCTACCAATCAGTGACTCAAATCATTCTAGCATATAATGTCACTATAATAAGTGCTATTTAAGAGCGAACAAGATCCCAAAGTGGGAATATACAAGTATAGGGACGAACAAAGCTTTCTTAAAATAGGCTTATGTAGGTTATTCCATAGCCAACGACAGATTCATGTTTTTGTTATCTTGTGAATGCTCACCTCGTCACATCTTCCTTCACCTGTAACGCAATACTGCCGGGATCCACCTCTCTGGGGAGGTCTCTTGTCAAAATTCTTGCTTTTCTGTGAATTGGTGCGACGAGGGCCAGGGAAACTGTCACTCTTGGGAACAGAGGGCTCTCGCTTGCGGCTGTAGCGCTTAGAACCTCCATTATTCTTACCATCTGAGGAGAACAACAGGGGAAAAATAAGGGAATTTATCATTCCATCATTCTATTTGCATTATCATTGCTTTTGTCATGCTCACTGTTGCCCGTGAGGCACTATGATGTAAAGTAGAAATGAACTTGTACCAGCTTGTAGCCTAAATCAACCAAAGGAAGGGTGAAGATCATGCAGATCTTGCTGATATTATTACTGTTGTACCAAATACCTCCCTGAAAGACACCAACGCAGAAAGGCATATTGGTAAAAAGGTAAACATATCCTGCCGGTCCTCTCGTTTAAAAAAAAAAAGCTCATCTTTAGAACCCACAAGACTAGTAGAGTGGGCCGTGTCATGTGCACTTATCAGCACAAGCCAGAGCAAGTCAAGTCACACTTGCACACAAGTGATAGATCACTCTAAAATGTCCTGTTATGTGTGTAGATCCTGTTACGTGCCTCAATCCCAAATGAATGGCAAAGATACAGTCTACAACAGAGGTCAGCAACCGGTCGACCCCTACCTAAACCATTTTATATTTCAACTTCAAATGAGGTAGAAAAGATCACAGATTGCGGAGGGAGTGAGAGCTTTGCTGCTATAACAGCCTCCACTCTTCTGGGAAGGCTTTCCACTAGATGATGGAACATTGCTCCAGGGACTTACTTCCATTCAGCCACAAGAGCATTAGTGAGGTCGGGCACGGATGTTGGGAGATTAGGCCTGGTTCCAATTCATACCAAAGATGTTCGATGAGGTTGAGGTTAGGGCTCTGTGCAGGCCAGTCAAGTTCTTTCACACCCATCTCAACAAACCATTTCTGTAACACCTCGCTTTGTGCACGGGGGCATTGTCATCCTGAAACAGGAAAGGTCTTTCGCCAAACTGTTACCACAAAGTTGGAAGCACAGGATCGTCTAGAATGTCATTGTATGATGTAGCATTAGGATTTCCCTTCACTGGAATCAAGGGTCCTAGCTCAAACCATGAAAAACAGCCCCAGACCATTGATCCTCCTCCGCCCAAAACGTTACAGTTGGCAGTATGCATCGGGGCAGGTAACATTGTCCTGGCATCTGCCAAACCCAGATTCATCTGTCGGACTGCCAGATTGTGAAGTGATTCATTACTCCAGAGAACGCATTTCCACTGCTCCAGAGTCTAATGGCGGCAAGCTTTACATCACTTCAGCCGACGCATGGCCTTACGCGTGGTGATCTTAGGCTTGTGCTTGGCCGGGGAAACCCATTTCATGAAGCTGCCCACGAACAGTTATTGTGCTGACGTTGCTTCTAGAGGCAGTTTGGAACTTGCTAGTGAGTGTGGTGTGGCCTACCACTTCACACCTGAGCCTACTACTTCCCAATAACAGCACTGTAGTTGAAAGGGGCAGCTCTAGCAGGGCAGAAATTTGACAAACAGACTTGTTGGAAAAGCGGCATCCTATGATGGTGCCACACTGAAAGTCACTGAGCTCTTTAGTAAGGCCATTCAGCTGTCAATGTTTGTCTATGGAGATTGCATGGCTGTGCGCTTGATTTTATACACCTGTCAGCAACAGATGTCTCTGAAATAGCCAAATCCACTCATTTGAAGGGGTGTCCACATACTTAGTGTATAATATGGCCTGATAAGAATATTGACAAGTCAAGCATAGCCAATATGCTGAGATAATGTATTAGGCCTAATGCACAAACCTCATTCCTACAGAACTGTTTTTATGTTTGTGTTGTATAGGCTAGTTTAAAAAATAATAATATCAGAGCGGTAGACCTCGGCTTGCTTTTTGACTGCGAAAGTGATCTTGACTCAAAAGATTGGTGATCACTGATATACAATGACGAAATGAGATGTCATCCACTGTCGTAAGTCCTATAACCAGCTAACTCCACCAGCCTCTATGGACGACTGTACAAAAATACTAAATTAGTATTCTGTGAAACACATGAAACACACACTTGGAATAATTTTCTCCTCAACGGAGGGTCACATACTGCAGTTATGAAACAGCCCACCTTAGCCTGTTTGAACAATAGTTTACCTTTACATATCAGTAACATATTGAAAAGGCCAAAATACATTAAATTCAATGCAATGTGCAGAAATCACTATGCACCTGACTCTTGGTGAATGTGTCAATGCTCTGTCAAAAGGCACGACTTACATCACCTCCAATATCACGTAAACAAACCAGCCCTACCACTAGGCCCTGCAACGTAGCGTGGATCAGAGTATGTGAGCGGAGCGTGCACAATGTGACTGCAGCGTGGCGCGAGATTCCCAAAGGCTGGAGCATCGGCCTTCTCGCCCGCTTCAATTTCGCTCCAGCAATGCTCACTTCACGAGCTCAGGGCATGCCCGCCCCAGCATGCATTTGTAGTCTACTTGTGTGCTGCTATAGCCCCTTGATTTAGCTACTGTCATGGAGTTCCCTAAATATTTTCATAAAGATACTGATAAAAATCAAGGTGACTTGATTTAAAGATCAGGATCAAGAGCAAGAGAGAAGGTGCGGTGATGTAGTGTCCACAACTAAAGAATCATTGTGGAAAGTGTATTTTCAGTTACCTGAAGTATGATGTGCACGTAGTAAGTACACCATGCTAAAAGGAACGAGGTGGGTAGATAAATACTTTGCTACAATGGCACACTTACACTACAAATCAGATCCCTTAAACATTTTGTTATATTATCTATACAATCGGCCGGCCATAACGGATTTTGGCCCAATAAGCCTGGCATATTTGATTGGGTTATTTAGCCTAAAAAAATAAACTTTAGGTCTACCTATGGAAAGAATAAAATGACTCTGCCCAGCCTGGCAAGAACGCACAAAAGGGGGTTTAGCATCCCCAGTGGCTCAGCAAGTGTAGAGAGAATATTCTTCGCTGCTGACCTGCTCTCCAGGCACCATCACGAGCCTGAAGCCACAGACTGGCCAAACTCATGTTTCTGAAAATGAATTCAAAAGGAAAGTCATTTTTTATTTAATATGTATTTAAATTCTAAGTAAGTCACAGCCTATATGCGCAATTTATATAATGTAATGATTTAATACCATGAAATGTGTTTTATGTCCCTACCAGCCTATTGTGTCGCACTTGCAACTGCTTCAATGTATTTCTTTGTAGGCTATAGCCTTGAAATAGTCTAAATAATTCATTTTTCATTCCTTCTTAGGCTCACTGTCTGGCTCCTGACCCATTTAGTATGTATGCGGTTTAATATGATACGTAGTATATTGAAAATATGGTAACTTCTTACATTCACCTTTTCAAATACTTTTCATTCAAATCCATATGGTTTGGTTTCAATACTTAAAAAACTAAATTGGTAGGTCCAGGTCGTCACAAAAAAAGATGGGGGCTGGTTACATTGTGAATTTAACGAATGGAGCAAATTCAGAGCAGGAGTTTTTTTCCCTGTGAGCGTGGAGTGGTTTTTAGGAAAGACAAGGACGTACATGGAGCGCAAGCACGTGTGGGATTTCCAATCGCTCAACTCTGCTCACATGCTCTGGCTTGGATGACCAGTGTGTCGTGAATAACAATGGTGGAATTGGCAGATCACCTTCAAAATAAAATTACCCCACTGAACTGATGCAAACATATAAAAAGTGTAATCGTGCAACTGTACTAGACGCTAAACAAAGTTGAAATGTTGTTTAAATTCAATAAAAGACCATAGTTAATTTGACACCAAAAAAATAAGAAATCTGTTGGAACTGCACTGTGGATGTATTATACTTCAGAATTGCATTGGGGACATAGTCCCAGTCAAATGTGTTATTTCACAGTTTTGATGTCTTCGCTATTATTCTACAATGTAGAAAATAGTACAAATAAAAACCCTTGAATGAGTAGGTGTCCAAACTTTTGACTGGTACTGTATATTGCAATGTATAGCCTTACACCATTTCATGGACTGGATCCCGAGGTATCAGCCTACTCGGTAACCACGTTCACATTAGTAAAGTCATACCATATTAAATAATTTCATTAAAAATCACGACAGCTGTGATGGACACAGTTTTGGTACAATTTTATAAATGCTGACAGAATGCGAGAAATGGCAATGGAAACATTTATGGGCAAATATTGATTTAATAACCATCATATCGAAGTAAATTTGGAGTTACACGATGATCATGTGTGGTCCTCTTACTACAACTCAGGGAAACCATGCAGTTTATTAGGCTCCAGATGAAATAAGTTATGAACAACTTCACAGGGTGGTGAACGTGCATGGTGTTCCTGCTGCTAAATATTGAGGCTCTTATTCTGGTGACATGATGATAGATGCTTGACTCACTCTTATCTAGGGCTGTGACGGCCATGACATTTAGTCAACCGGTTATTACCATGCAAAAAACTGCCGGTCTCATGGTAATTGCCCGGTAATTAACAAACACATTTAGCATCTCCAGGTCTCCACGCCTTTGGAACAGCTACATAAAAGTAGATGTTTAATAAATTCATTTCATATCCACCATCACAATAAATCCATTATTTCAGGGAGGTCTAAAGAAACATATGATAAAAAATGGATTATGTTACTTGTATTCTCATTTTTACTTTCAAAGGGAAAACTAAAAAATGATGAATGTTGGGTTCTTACATTTCCCACAAACCCACCCTGTACAAAACAACATGCAGATGTCTCATCCGGGTCTCTGTCGTTCCTATTGTGTTTATTGGACATTAATTTTTGCATTGTACAGCCGTACCCCATTTCATGGACCCAATATGCATAAGTAAGGCTGTACATTGCAATATGAATGTCCAATACACAGAATAAACTGACTGTGAAGGGGATTTTCCACAGGGTTGTTCCACCTCAAAAAGCACTTTAAGAGGATTGACACCAACCATCTCAGATTGTTCTGAAATCGTTCACCCAAAATGACATTGGTTTCCTTACCTTGACAATAGACCGCTTACAGAGTATGACCGCAACCCATGCTTTGGTTTTGTTGCCCACTGTTTCAAATGCTAACTTTGAGCATTTGTGGAACAAATCTAATGCAAGTCAATGGTATCTATATTAGCATTACAAAACCTTATGGTCAAATCAACAAGTAATAGTTAATTATAGATCAGGGATTGGCAAATTAGGGCCCGTGGCAATTACACCTTGCGCATTCTACTATTCTAACTTGCAACAGTAAATTGAAACTCCCCCCCCCCCCCCCCGTCAGTCAGTCTCAATATACCTTTGCAATTTAGAATACGCAAGGTGTAATTTCAATTTCATTGTGCAGCAGCAGTTCTTCTCTTGTTATGTAACATGGAACCCAAACCGGCTGCGTGCGTGCGCCATCGTGCATAAATGTATTTTGTCCCCCCACACCACACGATCACGACACGCAGGTTAAAATATCAATTCAAACTCTGAACCAATTACATTAATTTGGGGACCGGTCGAGAAGCATTAAACGTTTATGGCAATTTAGCTAGCTAGCTTGCTAATTTGTCCTATTTAGCTAGCTTGCTGTTGCTAGCCAATTTATCCTGGGATATAAACATTGAGTTGTTATTTTACCTGACAATTAATCCACACATAAAACAGTCAACCGAATCGTTTCTAGTCATCTCCTCCTTCCAGGCTTTTTCTTCTTTGAACGTATATGGTGATTGGCATCTAAACTTTCATAGTATTACCACGACAACACAGTTAGTCTTTCAATCACCCAAGTGGGTATAACCAATGAGGAGATGGCACGTGGGTATCTGCTTCTATAAACCAATGAGGAAATGGGAGAGGCAGGACTTGCACTGCGATCTGCGTCACAAATAGACCTGACTTCTATTTTAGCCCTTGGCAACGCAGACGCTCGTTGACGTGCGCGAGCAGTATGGGTGCAACAATTTAATAATAATGATTTCTAAATTTATTTTGCAACACAAGCGGTGTAGTCAGGGTGTAAGTCACTGACAGTCACTCAATTTGCCCATGTGTGCAAACATTTGAGATTGTTTAGTTTAGATAGCTGACCGCTAGACAAATTTGTAGTTGGCCTAATCATTGTTGAAGTACCGATCAGGGGTCCACCATTGAATTAGTTAGTCACTGACGCAAATATCACATGAAAAACTGCATATATTTCTCTACACCCTATGGCAAAATGTGTAGAACTGGAGGAAATTGGTTGTAAAACCTCAAATTTTCCTCTCTGCCCCATGGCAAAATTAGTAGAATTACATGAAATTAGTTATAAAATTGCAGAATATTCTCCCCGCCCCATTTCAAAATGTGTAGAATTACAGCAAACGTGCTTTAGAAACCACAACATTTTCTCTACTTACCATGGCAAAGTGTAGAAGTGCATTCATTCTTTTTTAAATATATAAATCAATTAAGTCACTCCCCGCTGTCAAGAGGGGGTAGCTAAAATGTTTTGCTCACATGGTGGGGACGGGGGAGCCTCATGATGATTTCAGATGTGTCCCCCACCCCAATCAAAGTTGCCCATCCCTTTTATAGATAATTTGGATACGAAGCACAAAAGTGCTAAATATAGGTACCATTGATTTGTGCCACAAATGCAAAAATGTTAGCATTTGAAACAGTGACAACGTTACCAAAACATGGGTTGCAATCATACCTTGTACATAGAGCATTTACATGTTAAGGAAACCAAAATATTATTTGGTTAAACAAAAAAACATAATAGAAGGAACACCTTCTAGTGGTAAGAAGCTGGTAATTGTTGGTGACATCACCAAATTCATTGAGAAGACATTACCGATGATGAAGAAACAATACTCCAAGCCGCAGCTCCATACTACTTCAGACATACAAGAACTGATACTGTATACTTGTTGTTGGGTTGGGATTGGTGTGGGGTGGTCCGTGGGTGGCTTTTGACCAGTTCTTTGGAGTCATCATGTCTTACTAATTGTTAGAAAAAAAATGTTTGGTCCAAATCGGATGTTAGGTACTGGGCATATATTTATTGAATATTATATAAATCCTATAAACAAAAAAATTGTCACTGGGTGCAATCAATTTGCTTAATTTCTCAGATATCAAGTTACATTGCGACAAAATAATATTGCAGGAATGCTACTATTTTCTGTTCTGAGATGGTGGGTGAAATGGCTTACGACATGGAACGACCCCACAGCAACACAATATCTAAGAAGATAATATTTGTGTAAACTTTAGAATTGTAATCTGTGGGGGCCATTTTGTAGGCTGATTAGCCGTTACCTATGGACCTTGTGTCGCTCTACTCCGTGACACCCAAAGACTACAATTATAAACCAGACAGATGGGGTTGGCTAGGATTTAGTTCGAATGAGAAAAGCCATTGATTAATGTTCACCTGTTTTCGGTTTAGATTCTCCCGGTGTTGGGCCTGTAGAACTCGAACGGGGCGGAACCTTGTTGCTGTTGGCATTGCTGTTTGGATTCTTCTCCATGGTTGTGTCCTTTCTGCGAGAGGTATTTAGGCCGAGTTCCGGGCAGAGAGCGTCCGAGCTCCCTAGCATTAAATGGGACAAAGGGAGAGGAGAGCGGATTGTAGCGAGTGCGGGTCAGGCAGCGAAGGCCCTGTTTAATTTCGGTCAAAATGGGAGACTCCATTACGGCGACATCTTGACAACAAAACAAACCAAGAAAAATAGAGACACAATTTAGGCGTCTCAGTAATGGAGGCGGTGTAGAAATTGAGAACGAAGCGAAGGCTCACACCGGGGCCAAGACCCAGGAATGTTGAGCGTTTTCGCGTTCTGGGAAACACTTGGCCCCAAAAAGGCGCTGACCGTTCTCCAAAGAATGGAAAACGGACAATTGTGCAGTTATCCCCCCCCAAAATATGATCGTACGGACGAGCTAAAACTAATGGCGACAGGTCGCCAAACAGGAACCACAGAGACCCGGATGAGACATTTGCGCGTTGTTGTTTTGTACAGGGTGGGATTGTGGGAAATGTAGTAGAAACCCAACATCCGTATTGTTTTTTTCCTTTTAAAAGTAACAATGAGAAGACAAGTAACATAAATGTGAATACTATTTCAGAGTGAATTGTCGCCCCCCTCGTTGTGGTCCTTCTCTAAATGTTTGAGGAAAAAGTGGTAGTATGGTTGACTAGCTCTGGAAAACCCAAGGGGGGGGAACATATACCCAGCCCTTGAGTTCTCAATTGAATGTACCGCATGGACTATAGCTGGATCAATGAACTATGATCCCGACCCTCTGTTTTAACGTTTAGAAACGTTAATAATCCTTGCGTGTGATATGGTTGATGGAAACCTTAGGCAGGGCCGGATCCAGGTGACAAAAACACAGCCCCTGCCAAGGTACTGAACTTCCTCCCCAGTTATGCTCCATTGGAGAGTTTGAAGCGGAAATTGGAGGACGGAGGAAGTGTAGTCACGGTTGGAGTCAGTGTTCTTGAAAATACAGCTGGGCGCAACTTTCCTAAAACATAAAGTATATATTTTGTAAGTGAAAAATAGTTTATTGCTTATATATACACACACACACAGCTTAATATTAAAGACCCCAGAAATGTTCCATATGCACAGAAACATATTTATCTCAAATTTGTTTACATCCCTGTTAGTGAGCATTTCTCCTGTGCCAAGATAATCCATCCACCTGACAGGTGTGGCAAATAAAGAAGTTGATTAAACAGCACGATCATTACAAAGGTGCACCTTGTGCTGGGAATTAATTTACAGTTGTCACACAACACAATGCCACAGATGTCTCAAGTTGAGGGAGTGTGCAATTAGCATGCTGACTGCAGGAATGTCCACTAGAGCTGCTGCCAAATCATTTAATTCTCTACAACAACTTTTTTTTGAGAGAGAATTTGGCAGTACGTCCAATCGGCCTTACAACCGCAAACCATGTGTAACCACGGCAGCCTAGGACCTGCACATCAGGCTTCTTCACCTGCGTGAACTTTTGAGGCCAGCCATCCGGACAGCTGATGAAACTGAGGAGTATTACTGTCTATAATAAAGCCCTTTGTGGGGAAAAACTCATTCTGATTAGCTGGGCCTGGCTCCCATGTGGGTGGGCCTGGGAGGGCATAGGCTGCGCTACTGTCCAGTCATGTGAAATCCATAGATTAGGCCCTAATGAATTTATTTCACTTGACTGACTTCCTTACATGAACTGTAACTCTGTAAAATTGTTTAAATTGTTGCATGTTTTGTATCTATTTTTGTTCAGTATATGAAAGATACGCTCCAAATGTTTCCAAAACTGTATAACGTGTATTTGCGTTTAGACAGAGCATTTGGCCCGCATCGGAGCGTTGCTGCATTTTTCCACAAGGCTAAAGGGGACACACAAGGCTAAAGGGGCCATCCAATGGCTCAATGTAATGGAATTGGAGTCATGAATAAGGGCTAATGGTTGGCTTGCTAGAAGAGATTTTATTATTATTATTTTGCTTTCATAAAATGTATACATAACAGTGCAGAAAGTAACATTAATTATACACATTGCAGAAATAACAAAACTATTTATGTACACATGTCCAATGTTTTATTTGCTTTGTTTTAATGAGCTCACAGCTGATCTGCATTCACACTCAAACAGCTGCATTGAAGCACCAGGCTCTATTCCAGGGGTATTCAACTCTTAAACTGCGATGTCCGGAGCCTCCTGGTTTTCTGTTCTACCTGAATTAATTGCACTCACCTAAATCAGTCCCTAATTAGAGGTGAACAATGAAAAACGTAGAACTGGCTTCGAGGTCCAGAGTTGAGTTTGAGGGCTCTATTCTGTCATGAAATCCATCAGCCCAGTAACAGAACTACCTGTATTGGGATTAACAGTGTCTTCCCAGAGGTGAGATACACTGCAAGTAGCAAGAGCGTCAGAATGATGTTGGAGTCACTCATCCTCCTCTTCATCATCTGCCTCTTTTTTCAGGGTGCAGCTCAGTACTGACTTGCGGATCTCTGATCTCTCTGCTGCACAAGGAAAGACAAACAAAACAGCCACAGTATAGTTTGTTCAATTCTCAGTTCAATGTTTTGAAATCAAACTAGATGGTAATTGTACTAGAATTACAAAAACAGTGTGACATGCTTTACCTCTTTCAAAAAATATTTTTGAGGTAATGGTAGAAGTTTAAAAAGTTTTACTTTAACATTTAAAGTAAAGTCATTTTGAAGTATGTATGGTTTTGAAAATGTTTTATAGTAGTGGTATTGTCTACAGTAGTAATGATGGTGACTGGTTATAGTTAAACATAGGTAGATGAAAAGTTAGGATAGCCTGAACATATGAAAGCTGATTTGCTGTATCTAGCCTGAATGGTTCAATAATTAATGTTGGAGTTATTTTACGCTAATTTATATAGTTATAGTTGATAAACTTAAATCATTTGAAGTTAATAGCCTGAGCATTTGAAAGGTGGTTTGGTGTCCCTAGCTTGAACAGTTAAAAAATTACTGTTGGGGAGTTATTTTATGCAAATGTCTTTAGTTCTAGTTTATAAGTGTTATAGAAGTAGATAGCCTGAATGTTTTAAAGTTGGTATTGTAGCTTAATTGGTCAAGGAGCAGGGCCATTTTCAATTACTACCTCTGCATTTCTTTGGTTCTCATTCAAACCTATGTTAATTTATGCACATTTTAAAATGGTTAGTTAAATTATAGTATCAAAAATCTTTTGACAAGCAATCTAAGTATGGTCAGTCAAAACATCTCAGCGTTGGTTTGGAGTTAATAGCTTAAGGCTTAAGCGGTAAAAGATGAGATCTAGAATTATACTTTTTTACCATTCTAGCGCATGGCCCTTTTTTGCCATTGAAACGCATTTGGTATCCATTCCAACGGCTCCGTTTGGGCTGCTCGATGACGCAATATGTAAGAGCTGTTAGCTAACATTAGCTAGCTGCTTTTCATCACTCTAAACTGACAAACAGCTGTAACCTTTAAATTGGTCAAATATATTTTTGTTCAAACGCCAGATTTGAGAAGCAGAGGAAGATTTCATAAACTAACTTTTTGTCTAAGGGTGCGTTCATAAATTCAACCTGGAGTGCCAGAGTGTGCTCAGTGCCCTCTGGGCGTTTGTAAATTCAGAGCGTTTCACTCTCGGTGCGTTCAGCGCGCACACAGGACGCTCTGGCGGAGGAGTAGGGTTGATCCGAGCGTTCTGGCCACACACGGCAGTCAAGCTAACTGGCTAACGTTGGCTAGCTGCTTCCAGACACAAATGTGAGAATACCTCACTCTGACCATTTTACTCACCCTATTTGTAGGTTATCCAGAGTGTTGGTGACTAACTTAACTGCTGCTGGCAACAATTCAATCATGCTTTTTTTAAACCGACGTTTACTGACACCAGCCATATTCAACGGGTGTTGAGCGTTCGTTTTTCTGTGCTCTGGCACACTCAGACGAGAATACTCTGACATCGGAGTAGATTGCAAGAGTGAATTTACGAACTAAACTGATCGCAAAGTGGTCAAATAAGCCGATGGGTCAAAAGTTATTGTTTACAATGAGGCGCTTTAGAAAGTTGGAAAAAAAGTCCCATTAAAGTGAATGACACAAAGACTGCAAAATTATGTTTAAAAAATATGAAAAAAAGTTACGCAAGCACACAATTCCAGACCTGTCCGCACATTTTAAAAAGTTTGAAAGGCATTTCTATTTTAAACAGTGTAAGAGGAGTAGCATACAAAATAATAACAAAAAGTATATTTGCTTTGGAAGTCCCACCTAATTATAGCTTCTCTGTAACCTGGTTGTTGCCTATTCAACATTGACTAGATTACTAGGCATATGTGTCTGCAATGAAAACAGTGCATGGGTAAGGAACTGATGTACAAAAATAAAGCAGACCCTTGCATACCTTCACTCTGACAGAGGGGGAGCATCCGGTGGAGCTGCTGAGTATTGTATCTGACCAGAAATTTCTGACATGTCCGGATCGTTCCTGCATAAAATTAAAATAAGTAGACATTGAATTTGCAGTTAGTTACCTTCAGTGCAAAATATATGTCTTTGTTAAGTTGATGACGGCACTAGAGCTGGTATATATTTTTTTTTTAAATGGTACACTTGAGTTTATAAATGTTAAATTGTAATTAGTATGCTTTGATTAAAACCTGTTAGAGCTCTAGGGGCGCCATTTCATTTTTGGATAAAAAAACGTTCCCGTTTTAAGCGCGATATTTTGTCACGAAAAGATGCTCGACTATGCATATTCTTGACAGTTTTGGAAAGAAAACACTGAAGTTTCAGAATCTGCAAAGATTTTGTCTGTAAGTGCCCCAGAACTCATTCTACAGGCAAAACCAAGATGATGCATCACCCAGGAATTAGCAGAATTTCTGAAGCTCTGTTTTCCATTCTCTCCTTATATGGCTGTGATTGCGCAACGAATGAGCCTACACTTTCTGTCGTTCGCCCAAGGTCTTAGCAGCATTGTGACGTATTTGTAGGCATATCATTGGAAGATTGACCATAAGAGACTACATTTTCCAAGTGTCCGCCTGGTGTCCTGCGTCGAATTCGGTGCGCAATTGCCAGCTGCTTCTACTTTACCATTTGATTCAGGGGAGAAAGCATGTGTCCAAGAACGATGTATCAATGAAGAGATATGTGAAAAACACCTTGATGATTGATTCTAAACAACGTTTGCCATGTTTTCAGTCGATATTATGGAGTTAATTTGGAAAAAAGTTTGCGTTTTGAGGACTGAATTTATGGATTTTTTTTGGTAGCCAAATGTGATGTATAAAACGGAGCTATTTCTAATACACAAGGAATCTTTTTGGAAAAACTGAGCATCTGCTATCTAACTGAGAGTATCCTCATTGAAAACATCAGAAGTTCTTCAAAGGTAAATGATTTTATTTGAAGGCTTTTATGTTTTTGTTAATGTTGCGTGCTGGATGCTAACGCTAATGCTAACGCGAAATGCTAACGCGAAATGCTAACGCTAGCTAGCTACTTTTACACAAATGATTGTTTTCCTATGGTTGAGAAGCATATTTTGAAAATCTGAGATGACAGTGTTGTTTACAAAAGGCTAAGCTTGAGAGATGGCATATTTATTTCATTTCATTTGCGATTTTCATAAATAGTTAACGTTGTGTTATGCTAATGAGCTTGCTGATAGATTTACACAATCCTGGATACAGGGGTTTTTTCATAGCTAAACGTGACGCAGAAAACGGAGCGATTTGTCCTAAACAAATAATCTTTCAGGAAAAACTGAACATTTGCTATCTGAGAGTCTCCTCATTGAAAACATCTGAAGTTCTTCAAAGGTAAATGATTTTATTTGAATGCTTTTCTGTTTTTTTGTGTAAATGTTGCCAGCTGAATGCTAATGCTAAATGCTACGTTAGCCATCAATACTGTTACACAAATGCTTGTTTTGCAATGGTTGAGAAGCATATTTTGAAAATCTGAGATGACAGTGTTGTTAACAAAAGGCTAAGCTTGAGAGCTAGCATATTTATTTCATTTGCGATTTTCATGAATAGTTAACGTTGCGTTATGGTAATGAGCTTGAGTCTGTATTCACGATCCCGGATCCGGGATGGGGAGATCAGAAAGGTTAACTGAAAAAACTTTTTTCATATAAGCCCTCTTAGGTGGAAGACAAAACAGTTCAAATAAAAACAAGTTGGAAACCTGTCCTTTTTTATGTGCAAATAAATACAAATAATGTATGTGGCGTCCCAAATATCCCAAATATCAGCTACAACTTGTTCATGCAAAGGGAAGTTGGTCTGTCTTACCTCCCACATGCAAACAGTTCAGAAAACATGGCACTCTTTGCCCTCGGTTCTCTAGACTGGTGATGAATGGCAATGCAGACCAGATGAGTCTGTAGTGGCTCTTCCGACAGCGCAGGAACACAATTCCAGTGTGGGCATTCAGATACTTCACTGAAAAATATAATTTATTCATTACTTTTATGAATTATCCTCTGCCTTTTACTTTACCCCCAACCAATTTAAGTGACACGTGGCCACAGCGCCCACCCTGGATGGAAAGCAATTTGGGGTTAAATCAAATTGTATTTGTCAAGTGGGACGTAAACAACAGGTGTAGACTGACAGTGAAATTTTTACAGGTCCTTTTCCAACAATTAAACAGTTAAAGATAAAACTTTTTTTTTTTTAAAGGAAAGTGAAAAAGGAATAAACACACAGTGAGTAACAACATGTCTAGCCTATAAACAGGGAGTATCAGTACTGAGTCGATGCTCAGGGGTACCAGATAGCTACCCTGATTATGTATACTGAGCAAAAATATAAATGCAACAATTTAATGGATTTTACTGAGTCACAGTTCATGAGGAGATCAGTCAATTGAAATAAATGCATTAAGCCCTAATCTATGGATTTCACATGACTGAGAGTACAGATATGCATCTGTTGGTCAGCTACCTTAGAGAGAGATAAAAAAAATAGTTACGAATTTTTGGTTAATTCAAACTGCCATCGCAAAAAATAAATAAAAACACCAGGGGGCACTCTGTTTACAACGTTGAGATCAGCAAACCGCTCGCCCAAACGTGGTCCGCGGTTGTGAGGCCGGTTGCACGTACTGCCAAATTCTCTAAAATTACATTGGAGGCAGCTTATGGTTGAGAAAAATAACATTAAATTCTCTGGTAAGAGCTCTGGTGGACATTACTGCAGACAGCATGCTCCCTCAACATTAGACATCTAAGACATTGTGTTGTGTGGCAAAACTGCACATTCTAGAGTGGCCTTTTATTGTCCCCAAGCACAAGGTGCACCTGTGTAATGATAATGCTGTTTAAATCAGCTTCTTGATGCCACACCTGTCAGGTGGATGGATTATCTTGGAAAAGAGAAATGCTCACTAACAGATGTAAACAAATTTGTGCACAAAATTTGAGAGAAATAAGCTTTTTGTGCATATGGAACACTTCTGGGATCTTTTATTTCAGCTCATGAAACCAACACTTTACATGTTGCAGTTATATATTTTTGTTCAGTGTATTTCTAAATTATTCAGACCCCTTCTCCACATTGTTATGTTGTAGCCGTATTCTAAATAAAAAAAAGTTGATTTACACAAACACACAACCCCATCATGACAAAGCAAAAATAGGTTTAGACATTGAGCAATTTAAAAATAAAACAGATGTACCAGTATTCAGACCCTTTGCTATGAGACTCGAAATTGAGCTCAGGTGCATCCCGTTTCCATTGATCATCCTTGAGGATATTTCTACAACTTGGAGTCCACCTGTGGTAAATTCAATTGATTGGACATTATTTGGAAAGGCACACCTGTCTATATAAAAAAAATCCCACTGTTAGTCCATGTCAGATCAAAAACCAAGCCATGAGGTCAAAGGTAATGGCCGTTGAGCGACAGATCTGGGGAAGGGTACCAAAACATTTTTGTAGCATTCAAGGTCCCCAAGAAAAGTGGCCTCCATTCTTGAACGGAAGAAGTTTGGAACAACCAAGACTCTCCCTAGAGATGACTGCCCAGCCAAAACAGGGCAATCTGGGGAGAAGGGCCTTGGTTAGGGAGATGACCAAGAGCCCGACAGTTCATCTGAAGATGGGAGAACCTTCCAGAAGGACAACCATCTCTGCAGCACTCCAACAAATCAGGCCTTTATGGTGGAGTGGCCAGACGGAAGCCACTCCGTAAAAGGCACATGACCACCTGCTTGGCGTTTGCCAAAAGTGTCCAAAAGGCCTGACCATGAGAAAGATTCTCTGGTCTGATGAAACCAAGATTGAACCCTTTGGCCTGAATGCCAAGCTTCACATCTGGAACAATCCCTACGGTGAAGCATGCTGGTGACAGCATCATGCTGTGGGGATGTTTATCAGCGGCAGGTACTGAGATACTTCTCAGGATTGAGGGAAAGCTGAACTTCGCAAAGTACAGAGATCTTTGACAACCTGCTCAAAACCTAAGACTGGGGTGAAGGTTCACCTTCCAACAGAAAGACCCTACGCACACAGCCAAGACAACGCAGGAGTGGCTTCGGGACTTGTCTCTGAATGTCTGAGGCCTGGACTCAAACATCTCTGGAGAGACCTGAAATTAGCTGTGGAGTGACACTCCCCATCCAACCTGACAAGAGCTTCGGAGGATCTGCAGAAAAGAATGTGAGAAACTCCCCAAATACAGGTGCCAAGCTTTTAGTGTCATACCCAAGAAGACGAGGCTGTAATCGCTGCCAAAGGTGTTAAAACAAAAGTACTGAGTAAAGGTCTGAACTTTATGTAAATGTGATTTGTTTTTGTAATTAACCATTTCTTCATCTGTTTTTGCTTTGTCATTATGGGGTATTGCATGGAGGGGATTTAATTCATTTAAAAAAATCTATTTTAGAATAAGGCTATCACAAAACGTGGTTAAAGTGAAGGGGTCTGAATACTTTCTAAATGCACTTGGGGGGGGGGGGGGGGGGGGGTAAAGTAACTATGCAACACGATTGATATAGTAGCAACAGGATTGATATAGTAGCAGCAAACATGTTGCATCAGTGTGTGTGTTGGTATAAGCCTAAGACTGTGTGTGCAAAGAGTCATTGCAGGTAGTCCAGGTAGCGATTTGGTTTGCCATTTATCAGTTATGGCTTGGGTGTTGAAGCTGTTCAGGTTACTGGGTTAAGTGCTTTCCTCAAGGGCACAACGGCAGTGGTTCGTACCACCAGCATCCCCCTAGCTGCACGTTGAGTTCCAACAATATCACTTATCTTTGGTGGTGGGAAAAGTACCCAATTGTCATACTTGAGTAAAAGTATATGTTTTTTAATAGAAAGATACTCAGTAAAATTACTACCTGAGTAAATGTTAAAGTATTTGGTTGTAAATATACTTAAGTAAATCATTTCAAATTAAGCAAAGCAGATGGCACCATTTTCTTGTTTTTAAAATGCACTGACAGCCAGGGGCACACTTCAACACTCAGACAATTTACAAATGATGCATGGGTTTAGTGAGTCAGCCAGCTCAGAGGCAGTAGGGATGACCACATTCTCTTGAAGTGCATAAATTGGACAATTTTCTTGTTCTGCTAAGCATTGTAAATGTTACGAGTACTTTTGGGAGTCAAGGAAGCTGTAGGGAGTAAAAAGTACATTCAGGAATGTAGAAGGAACAGTTCAAATAAAGTACAGTACACATAACCCCCCCCGAAAAATAAAACCTACAAGTAGTACTTTACGCCATTGTCAGTTAACTAATCTGAAATGTTATTGTAACCCTAGTCTAGCATAGTGGGCTGCAAGCCCTTTTCAAGTGTATACTATTGCATTAACGTTACTTTAAGTGATCAAATCACATTGCTTAACTACACAAGGACTGATTCCCTTCATCACTACCTGAGAATCCGAGGCTGGATAGTGCAGCGCCATAGTCACCGTGCGCTCGAGCTACTGCTGCTTTTGTGGCAGTGTAGATGGCTCGGTCATCTAGCAGTGACAGATTGCGTCGATCTGATACGCAAACTTCACACAGCAAATATCTGCGAAGAAACGCGTTTGATCAGGAGGGGAGAACTTAATAATTGTACACAATAGCAACATGTAAATACGAGCTATTTTACCTGGATTTCAGTCGCACCATTTCGCTCAACACATGTCGATGTTTCTACTTCCGTGTTGGGTAATTTAACGAATGACAACTCGTGGTGGGGCTCAAGATTGATTGACATCATGATAAACCAATCGCGATCTTTTACCAAAATAACTTTACTGCGCAGATGCAAACTCAGAGGAGCTCGAGTCTAGATTGTCTTGGCTAGAATGGATACAGTTTATGTCCTAACTGTTGTCCTACCCTAATTATCCTAACCTGCTACGAAAAGTCAAATCTGACAAAAAATGTAGCCTATGCGGATGACAACACTATTACACGTCAGCTACTACAGTGAATTAAATCACTGCAACACTTAAATAGCTGCAGTTAGTTTCAAAATGGGTGGCAAGGAACAAGTTAGTCTTACATATTTCAAAGAGTAAAAGCATTGTATTTGGGACAAATTGTAAACTAAACCCTAAACCTCAACTAAATATTGTAATAATTAATGTGGAAATTGGGCAAGTTAAGGTTACTAAATTGCTTGTAGTAACCCTGGATTGTAAACTGTCATGGTCAAAACATATTGATACAACAGTAGCTAAGATGGGTAGAAGTCTGTCAACGATAAAAGGCTGCTCTGCCTTTTTAACAACACTATCAACCAGGCAGATCACACCTGGACTACTGTTCAGTCGTGTGGTCAAGTGCCACAAGGAGGGACCTCAGAAAATTACAATTGGCTCAGAACAGGGCAGCACGGCTGGCCCTTAAATGTACACAGAGCGCTAACATTCATAATATGCATGTAAATCTTTCATTGCTCAAAGTGGAGGAGAGATTCACTTCTTGTTGACATGCTGAATGTACTGAGGTATCTGTTAAAACTACTAACACACAGCTCGGACACCCATGCATACCAAACAAGACATGCCACTAGAGGTCTGTTCACAACCCCAAAGTCAAAAACAGACTATGGGACGCGCACAGAACTCGATTCCACATCAGGCAACTGATGCAAGCAGTAGAATCAGATTTAAAAAAATACACCTTATGTAACAGTGGGGACTGTGAAGAGACACACACACACACACACACACAGGCACAGACACACATTGACATGATAAGACACGTATACATGGATGTGGTATTGTAAATATGTGGTAGTAGGATAGTGGCCTGAGGGAACACACTTAATGTGTTGTGAGAAGTGTTCTGAAATGTAATGTCATGTAATATTTTAAAATGTATATAACTGCGTTAATGTTGCTGTACCCCATGGAAGCAGCTAATGGGGATCCTTAATGAATACAAATATCCTTTCTAATCAAATCCAAACCCCTTTTACATGGCTTAGGCCAACAGAATATATAACTACTGTAGTACTACTGACATTTTTACCTCTATATGCAATGTTTCCCCCTTTGACTGTATTATGAAACTGAGTTTAAGTTGTTGCCTCTAGAACTGAGATGCAGTGCCTTAGACCGCTGCACCACTCAGGAGCCCTAGCAAGAGAAGGTCTCTCTGTCAGCTGAGAGAAAAAACCCACCTGTTGCTTGAAAACTGCAGGTAAAAAACAGGGTACACAACAAGCGAATCACACATACATAAGATACAAGACAATTAGATTTTTGCCACAGTTTAGGACTGTACCCTATTATGAACAACTTTTGTTTAATGCAAAAAAAAAAGAGACGGAGTTTCGCCAATTTATTAAGATTCAGTTTCAATAAAGGGAAAACAAACACATTTCCAATAAACATATGTGATTATATACAATATTTGCATCTTTACAAATCAATATCTTTCATACAAAACACAACAACATAGATAATTTAATATATACAAGCATTTGCTGAAGTGCAAAGAACCCCTTGGGGTATAACATCTTAAAAATATATAGATTTTGCAATTTAAAAAAAAATGTTAGGTAGTGAACACATCACATCCACTGCCTTCACATAACAGTAATAAAAGTTGTTGCCCTCAGAAAAATAAATGCAGCTTCATAGACTTGAGGACATTCGAGACAACATGGAGATGGGGTTATGGAGCATCACAAGGTAAAATGTGATGGTGTGTACAATCCTGGTTTGTGTCATCTTTATCTGTAGGAGAAAGCAATGAATGGAGAGTGTAATAGGTGGACTCCATTGTGCTCACAAGATACCTCCACTCCCCCCCTGTCACAGTTCAGGGCAAGGCCTAACTCCACATTGGTCAGCAGGGGGCCCACCCCCTCCCCCCAGAGATCAACATTGGTATCCTGCAGAGACCATGGTGCTCCTGGCCTTTCTCGTGGGCCCCCACTTGAAAGCTCCCCCACTTTCCGCATGCCAACTAGGCTTGGCCCCCCTATGGCACCACCAGCTGCCTCCTGAAGACCTTGGAATAGGAACAGCAGATCAACTTGAAGCTCCAGAACATTTTCCTTTGACAGCAAACTGTATCTGTGGAATAAAAAGGTGAAGAGTGGAGTCAGGACTGCAAAAATCGCTGAAGTTGGAGACTTTTATTTCCCTCACCAACTTTAAACATCTGCTATCTGAGCAGCTAACCGATCGCTGCAGCTGTACATAGTCCATCTGTAAATAGCCCACCCAATTGACCTACCTCATCCCCATACTGTTTTTATTTATTTACTGTTCTGCTCTTTTGCACACTAGTATCTCTACTTACACATGACCATCTGGTAATTTATCACTCCAGTGTTAATCTGCTAAATTGTAATTATTCGCTCCTATGGCCTATTTATTGCCTACCTCCTCATGCCTTTTGCACACAATGTATATAGACTCTTTCTTTTCTACTGTGTTATTGACTTGTTTATTGTTTACTCCATGTGTAACTCTGTGTTGTTGTCTGTTCACACTGCTATGCTTTATCGTGGCCAGATCGCAGTTGTAAATGAGAACTTGTTCTCAACTGGCCTACCGGGTTAAATAAAGGTGAAATTTAAAAATAAAAAAAAGGACCACAGTACTTTTGCCTCATAATCACAACTTTCAGTTTCCATAGATATGAAATATAGTTATTTAAAAAGTTGAGGTAATACAGCTACGTATGTGTATCATCATGTCAACTAGGACTCTTACCGTGTGGGAAGCTTGCGTTTTGCCATGTAGGAAAGGACAGGCTCAATGTTCAGGTGTTGAGGATTCAACACATAGAGATGAATCTCAGCTCTCATTACTGTCACTGACAGAACATCCTGACTGAGAAGGAACTCCATGTCTGTATCTAATGGGGGGGAGGAGAAACATTATGTAAGGCCTAAATGAAAGAAGTACCACTCAGAATGTGACAGTGGCCCCATTCCTCCTCACTAGAATGACTGTTATCTTCTATAAAACCTAAGTCTTAAAGGCACTTTGAATGTAGATTCTTTATTGTAGGTCTGTCTACACAGGCCTACTTATTTAGTCCAAGAGTAGGCACAATAAATGGCTGATAATCTACTTCAAATGACTGGATTTAGATTCCTACCTCCACTGATACGACCCTGAATCCCCTTGACGCCTCTGCAATGGAAATGTAATTGACAGCAACGATAGACCCGTCTGACAAAACGGAATAGCGGTTGCTCTGGATAGACTGCACGCCGTAAACCTCTTTGGGGCATTGAAAGCACCCGAAGACGATGTTGCTGTGCCAAATCCATCCGGAGCGCGTTGGTTTCCATCCAAGGCACTGCCAACAGTGCGCAATGTTGCCGCTGTGTCGCCTTGCTCTCCCGTCGCCACCGTCTCAAGATATCTGTGTGTAAAGTCTTGTGTCCATCCTGAAAAGTGGATGACGTTGACAGTAACTCCTTAACCGCGCCACACTGTACTCCAATTAAATGAGTAGTCATAGATAGACACATTAAGGCAATCCAAAATAAGGCTGTAAAAACCATGGTGGTGGGTCCGTAGTTGGAGTGCTCCACTAGAGTTGTACCAGCTCCGTCCAGTAGTACAGCGTTACTGAAAAGGACCGCTTATCTCCGTGGTTTAAGGGGTATGCCCTTACGCTGACAATGGCCGGGCATTCTGCCACTTAGAATTTTAATTCTGTTTCTCCACACCCTGTTTTTTTTTCGTGCCCCTAACCACCTATTTGCACCCCACTGGCCCATAAAATGCGTTTGCATAATAAGGCACCCGGGAACACCTTCTCCAGTCATTCAAATTCAGCTTCGCAACTAATGACCCTAATTACACTATATTTGGACCACCAAGAATGGTTTCATTTACAAGACAAAAGGCACAGAAACCGAGATTACTTTCTATAAGGATAGTGTTCGCACGTAGACAGTCCTGTATGTTATGAAGCCCCAAATGATCTTACATTTCATGTCAACTTACATTTTGTCATTGTTCCTCCACTTCACCCAAAACAATATAATTACCATGATAACAAGTGGGGTTGGTGTTCGTACTTGAGTGTTTGTAAAATGCTGCGAGCGCCTCCATTTCTTGTTCCATTGAGCTACTAGGCCTATTATTGATATGGCACTACAGGGACCAGTGGCCCCTGTAATTTAGAGTACAATGTGCAGCTCATTTAGACAATACAATTAAGATAGAGTTCATTCACCCATACATCAGTTGATCTATTGTAAATAACCACATTAGAATACATGCACTTGAAATAGTTTACCTGGAAGAAAAATTGCTTGCCATAAGACCAAGATGTATTGACAAAAATACTTTTTTCCAAGAATCATCCATTCATTTTTTTAGCAAACTGCAGTCTTTGCAAACAACCTCATCGAATATTATTGGAAAAGGACTGAAAATTGTCACATTGAGTGTATGCAATGGCTTTTGAGTTATCAAAATAAACCCCATAAGGAAATCCAAGAGTACACAGTAATTACATATCTGTAAATAAATGCATATTTTTTCTACATACACTATGTCATTTGTGGGTGGTGGTGGTGAACGATTTAGTGGCAGCCGAGAGGATTACAGTGATTAGGAAACCCAGCAGCCATGTCCTGAAGTTTGTACATTGAGTATTTGTTACACAAAACCACTTGTGTTCTGTACAAGCTCATGTGGTGTGTTGGGATTTCATAGTGCAACATGTCTGCAGTCTTGACAAAGATCATGGCCCTCTGCACATTAACACAAAACAATGTAGAACTTGACAATCATTCTTGTAAATAGTTTATTAAACCAGCTAAGTCATTGAGAACACATTCGGTTATACAATAATGACCTGACCAAGATAGGACAAGAACCATGCAGCAAAGCGAACAAGTGACGACATTACAGATAAAGCAAACATTTCTTAAACAGAAAAAGGTAAATACATACAACTTCCTATAATTCTTTACAAAGTGCTTATATTAACTTGCAAAAAAGGTTCAGTGTAAGTACAGTGTTGGAAATGAATTTAAAGAGTATCATATTCAGAGCAGTGACTGAGTAGAGAGTGAGTGCTGAGTAGTGCTGGTGGAACTCTCCTTGCCGTGGTCAGTCAGAGCAGGTTTACCCCATGTTTCATTAATCTGTGTCGGGCCTTGCTGGGCAGAGAGAAAGCGCTGTCCTGGTGGTTAGGAATGCCAGAGTTTCTCACTGCTCCGCCTTTCTGCAGGAAGTACGTCTCCTGGGCCACGCTGCGGGTCCCGTACACAGCTGCACTAGCGCTCCTGTGGTATAAACATTGTGTCTAAACATTATACAGTGCCTTGCGAAAGTATTCGGCCCCCTTGAACTTTGCGACCTTTTGCCACATTTCAGGCTTCAAACATAAAGATATAAAACTGTATTTTTTTGTGAAGAATCAACAACAAGTGGGACACAATCATGAAGTGGAACGACATTTATTGGATATTTCAAACTTTTTTAACAAATCAAAAACTGAATAATTGGGCGTGCAAAATTATTCAGCCCCTTTACTTTCAGTGCAGCAAACTCTCTCAATAAGTTCAGTGAGGATCTCTGAAGGATCCAATGTTGACCTAAATGACTAATGATGATAAATACAATCCACCTGTGTGTAATCAAGTCTCCGTATAAATGCACCTGCACTGTGATAGTCTCAGAGGTCCGTTAAAAGCGCAGAGAGCATCATGAAGAACAAGGAACACACCAGGCAGGTCCGAGATACTGTTGTGAAGAAGTTTAAAGCCGGATTTGGATACAAAAATATTTCCCAAGCTTTAAACATCCAAAGGAGCACTGTGCAAGCGATAATATTGAAATGGAAGGAGTATCAGACCACTGCAAATCTACCAAGACCTGGCCGTCCCTCTAAACTTTCAGCTCATACAAGGAGAAGACTGATCAGAGATGCAGCCAAGAGGCCCATGATCACTCTGGATGAACTGCAGAGATCTACAGCTGAGGTGGGAGACTCTGTCCATAGGACAACAATCAGTCGTATATTGCACAAATCTGGCCTTTATGGAAGAGTGGCAAGAAGAAAGCCATTTCTTAAAGATATCCATAAAAAGTGTCGTTTAAAGTTTGCCACAAGCCACCTGGGAGACACACCAAACATGTGGAAGAAGGTGCTCTGGTCAGATGAAACCAAAATTGAACTTTTTGGCAACAATGCAAGACGTTATGTTTGGCGTAAAAGCAACACAGCTCATCACCCTGAACACAGCATCCCCACTGTCAAACATGGTGGTGGCAGCATCATGGTTTGGGCCTGCTTTTCTTCAGCAGGGACAGGGAAGATGGTTAAAATTGATGGGAAGATGGATGGAGCCAAATACAGGACCATTCTGGAAGAAAACCTGATGGAGTCTGCAAAAGACCTGAGACTGGGACAGAGATTTGTCTTCCAACAAGACAATGATCCAAAACATAAAGCAAAATCTACAATGGAATGGTTCAAAAATAAACATATCCAGGTGTTAGAATGGCCAAGTCAAAGTCCAGACCTGAATCCAATCGAGAATCTGTGGAAAGAACTGAAAACTGCTGTTCACAAATGCTCTCCATCCAACCTCACTGAGCTCGAGCTGTTTTGCAAGGAGGAATGGGAAAACATTTCAGTCTCTCGATGTGCAAAACTGATAGAGACATACCCCAAGCGACTTACAGCTGTAATCGCAGCAAAAGGTGGCGCTACAAAGTATTAACTTAAGGGGGCTGAATAATTTTGCACGCCCAATTTTTCAGTTTTTGATTTGTTAAAAAAGTTTGAAATATCCAATAAATGTCGTTCCACTTCATGATTGTGTCCCACTTGTTGTTGATTCTTCACAAAAAAATACAGTTTTATATCTTTATGTTTGAAGCCTGAAATGTGGCAAAAGGTCGCAAAGTTCAAGGGGGCCGAATACTTTCGCAAGGCACTGTACATACAACTCAATGCCAAAACACTCAAGGATAATACAAACTGCATAATGATGGCCTCCGTTCCACTACCCCCCATTATCAGCCTTGAGGAGTAATGAATGGTGAGAGCCCCCTCCGTCACTGCTGGTCATACTGACCTGACAATAGCCTCCTGCAGAGCTTCAGTGTGAGAGAAATGCGAGTGGAGCAGCGATGTGGCTCTCACAAAGGAACACTCCTGGGCTCCCCCTGGCCTGCCAGACAGGTTGGCTGCAGGGACACACAGCCACACAGCAGTCTCTCGTTACAAATACCACACAAACATGAACGGCAATCAACCACGCAATAAAAAAGCCTGAGATCGTGTACAGGGTCCTAGTTGCTCAAATGTACTCCAAAATACCCATATCAGCTAACACAAAGTTCACACAAAACACCACAGTCCCACAAAATGCCCCAAAACATCCCAATCAGCTACTGCAAAGCACTGAGCTTTCTACTCACTCTAGCAGTAAGGTGAACACTGGGAAACTGAAAGACATGGTTCCATAGACAGAAATGGACAAAGAGAGAGGCAAAGGGTAAGAGTCAGACAAAGGTGGAAAAAAATAAGTATAGAATATACAAAGAGCGCTGAGAATATTCAAGCCTCACTTGTGAGCGTGTTCTGTATACAGTCAAAGTGTGCAAAGGTGTACGGTCCATGTGGGCCGGGAGCCCCCAGAGCAGTGGTCCTCAGATGTGCCTCCAGTCCGTTCAAAGATGCCAGGCTGCTGTGATACTGAGCAAACCACAGGATGAGAGTAGACTAAATAACAAACTGCTGTAATAACATGTGGGGCAATAGTATATTTAAGCAATAAGGCACAGGGGGGGGGGGGGGGGGGGGGGGGGGTATGGCCAATATACCACGGCTAAGGGCTGCTCTTAAAGTGTGCCTGGATACAGCCCTTAGCCAGTATATTGGCCATATACCACAAACCTCCAAAGTACCTTATTGCCATTATAAACTGGTTACCAATGTAATTAGAGCAGTAAAAATACATGTTTTGTCATACCGTTGGTATATGGTATATATGGTCTGCCTATACCCGTGGTATACATGGTCTGGCTATACCCGTGGTATTTGGCTGTCGCCCAATCAGCATTCAGGGCTTGAACCACCCAGTTTATACATTTCATTTTCTAACTTTTGAACACAGGTGGTGGTCCAGAAGGCAGAAACTCTTGTGGAACAATCATGCATGAACAAACATTCATATCCCTCCCATATTCCCCAAAAGTTCCTCACCACTTCCTCCGTGGCTGCAGTGTTGCTGTGGAAGTCTGGCTCCACCAGTAGGGCCAGTACCAGCCCTCTCACCCTGTGCTGGTACAACGACATGGGGAGCAGAGGGGCCTCTGTAGAGTTCTCACCGGGCGAAGGGGAGTAGGGGGGCACATCACAAGTATCAGCCTGCAGTAAACCTTTACTCCCCTGTCCTTCCTTCTCCTTAAACACCTCCACATTCCCCATCCTCTGACTGTCAGGCTCTGGGGACTCCTGACCTCTGAACTGGAGGGCTCCAGCTCTCTCTCCACTCAGTACAATACTACCTCCATTCTGTCCATTGATGTGACGCAGGTCCTTGTTTTGCATTGACCTGCCTCCCTCTGCAAGACCCGACGCATCTCTCCCACCATCTATGCTGTTATAACTGTGGTCGTACGAACTTCCTGTGACACCCTCCTCCACCTCATGGTACAGCTTTCCATTGGACAAGTTATGACCAGAGGTCTCTGGAGCGACCTTGATAGGTGAAGGGCTGAGAGGGCCAGGAGTGTGAAATGAAGGACTTGGGCTAAATAGCGACTCATCAGGTGTAGTTGACTGGGGAGTGGAGGGATAATGGAAGGATAGTGGCACGTAGTGGGTGGGGTCTGGGTCCAGCGGATCAGTGGTTGGTGTGTCAGATAGAGTTCTTGACAGGAGGCGGGACTTCCTAGGTCGGTTTGATTCCTTTGGAGTAGATTGGGTAGATTTGGATCTGCAGGACAGACACAGGCTCAACAATGTATCCTCATATCAGGGTGGCAACCATTCAAAACGTGTCTAACCCCCACTTTCACTTGGCTTTGAGCTTACTGTATCAGGACGGAACACACAACTCACTCTAGTTAGAGTGTTTACCAGAAAAGGATATCATTTATACAGTGGAGGGGGGTTTCTTTCAGAGGTGGGTGAAGTACCTGGATTCTCTGTCCACAGGAGCGGAGCGGAGATACTGTAGTTCATTGGCGGTCAGGAACACAGTGGTGGAGGTCACTGGGCTAGATAGAGGAGTGCTGCCAGAAGAGCTGGAGGAACTCAGTCCATTGGGTCTCTGTTCCTAGAGCAACGTAAAAGCATAAGCAAAAAATGTAGGGCAAGGCCTGTAACTAAAACGGCCAACATTGAAAAAAAAATACACTGTTCAAAAAAATAAAGGGAACACTAAAATAACACATCCTAGATCTGAATTAATGAAATATTCTCATTAAATACTTTTTTCTTTACATAGTTGAATGTGCTGACAACAAAATCGCACAAAAATTATCAATGGAAATCAAATTTATCAACCCATGGAGGTCTGGATTTGGAGTCACACTCAAAATTAAAGTGGAAAACCACACTATAGGCTGATACTTTGATGTAATGTCCTTAAAACAAGTCAAAATGAGGCTCAGTAGTGTGTGTGGCCTCCACGTGCCTGTATGACCTCCCTACAACGCCTGGGCATGCTCCTGATGAGCTGGCGGATGGTCTCCTGAGGCATCTCCTCCCAGACCTGGTCTAAAGCATCCGCCAACACCTGGACAGTCTGTGGTGCAATGTGGCGTTGGTGGATGGAGCGAGACATGATGTCCCAGATGTGCTCAATTGGATTCAGGTCTGGGGAACGGGGGGCCAGTCCATAGCATCAATGCCTTCCTCTTGCAGGAACTGCTGACACACTCCAGCCGCATGAGGTCTAGCACCAGCATATGGTCTCACAAGGCGTCTGAGGATCTCATCTCGATACCTAATGGCAGTCAGGCTACCTCTGGCGAGCACATGGAGGGCTGTGCGGCCCCCCAAAGAAATGCCACCCCACACCATGACTGACCCACCGCCAAACCGGTCATGCTGGAGGATGTTGCAGGCAGCAGAACGTTCTCCACTGCGTCTCCAGACTCTGTCACATGTGCTCAGTGTGAACCTGCTTTCATCTGTGAAGAGCACAGGGCGCCAGTGGCGAATTTGCCAATCTTGGTGTTCTCTGGCAAATGCCAAATGTCCTGCACAGTGTTGGGCTGTAAGCACAACCCCCACGTGTGGACGTCGGGCCCTCATACCACCCTCATGGAGTCTGTTTCTGACCGTTGGAGCAGACACATGCACATTTGTGGCCTGCTGGAGGTCATTCTGCAGGGCTCTGGCAGTGCTCCTCCTTGCACAAAGGCGGAGTTAGCGGTCCTGCTGCTGGGTTGCCCTCCTACACGTCTCCTGATGTACTGGCCTGTCTCCTGGTAGCGCCTCCATGCTCTGGACACTACGCTGATAGACACAGCAAACCTTCTTGTCACAGCTCTTATTGATGTGCCATCCTGGATGAGCTGCCCTACCTGAGCCACTTGTGTGGGTTGTAGACTCTGTCTCATGCTACCACTAGAGTGAAAGCACCGCCACCATTCAAGTGACCAAAACATCAGCCAGGAAGCATAGGAACTGGGAAGTGGTCTGCAGAACCACTCCTTTATTGGGGGTGTCTTGCTAATTGCCTATAATTTCCACCTGTTGTCTATTCCATTTGCACAACAGCATGTGAAATTTATTGTCAATCAGTGTTGCTTCCTAAGTGGACAGTTTGATTTCACAGAAGTGTGATTGACTTGGAGTTACATTGTGTTGTTTAAGTGTTCCCTTTATTTTTTTGAGCAGTGTAGTATAGCTTGGCGCAGGAAGAAATGGCAGCAGTTTTACAGGCACCCAACCAACTCTGCTATTATGTGTTTTTTTCCGCAATTTTTTACATGTTTCTGCAACCGTATGTTACGGTAAAAAATAGCTTCTGGATATCAGGACAGCGATCACTCACCTCGGATTAGACAAAGATTTTTTCTTCAACAAGCAGGACACACAGGACATACTCCGAACACCCGACAAGCCAACATCCCAGTTATTGGCAAGAGGAAGAGACGCAGGTGCAGAAGACACAGAGCGGGGTGCCTCGTGAGGATCCGCAGAAGGTGAGTGGGAAAGCTGCCGTTACCGTCAATATTACTCGCAAACGTGCAATCATTGGACAATAAATTAGAATATCCTACCAACGGGACAGCAAAAACTGTAATATTGATATGTTTCACGGAATCGTGGCTGAATGATGACATGGATATTCTGCTAGTGGGATATACGCTGCACCGGCAAGATAGAACAGCACACTCCGGTAAGACGAGGGGTTGCGGTCTGTGCATATCTGTAAACAACAGCTGGTGCACGAAATGGAAGGAAGTCTCTAGAATTTGCTCGCCCGAAGTAGAGTATTTTGTGATAAAATGCAGCCCACACTATTTGCCTAGAGTGCCTGACTAGGTCTACAAAAAAGTGGTCAGATGATGCAGATGCTAAACTACAGGACTGTTTGTTTTGCTATCACAGACTGGAACATGTTCCGGGATTCTTCCGATGGCATTGAGGAGTACACCACATCAGTCACTGGCTTTATCAATAAGTGCATCGAGGACGTTGTCCCTACAGTGACTGTACGTACATATCCCAACCAGAAGCCATGGATAACAGGCAACATTCGGACTGAGCTAAAGGGTAGATCTGCCGCTTTCAAGGTGCGGGACTCTAACCCGGAAGCTTATAAGAAATCCTGCTATGCCCTGCGACGAACCATCAGACAGGCAAAGCGTCAATACAGGACTAAGATTGAATCCTACTACACCGGCTCTGACGCTCGTCTTATGTGGCAGGGCTTACAAACTATTACAGACTACAAAAGGGAAGCACAGCCACGAGCTGCCCAGTGACACGAGCCCACTAGACGAGCTAAATCACTTTTATGCTCGCTTCGAGGCAAGCAACACTAAGGCATGCATGAGAGCATCAGCTGTTCCGAACGACTGTGTGATCACGCTCTCCATAGCAAACGTGAGAAAGACCTTTAAACAGGTCAACGTACACAAGGCTGCGGGGACAGATGGATTACCAGGATGTGTGCTCCGGGGCATGTGCTGACCAACTGTCAGGCATCTTCTCTGACATTTTCAACACGTCCCCTGACTGAGTCTGTAAAACCAACATGTTTCAAGCAGACCACCATAGTCCCTGTGCCCAAGCTGCCTAAATGACTACTGACCCGTAGCACTCATGTCCGTAGCCATGAAGTGATTTGAAAGGCTGGTAATGACACACATCAACATACCATTATCCCAGAAACCCTAGACCCACTCCAATTTGCATACCGCCAAAACAGATCCATGGATGATGCAATCTCTATTGCACTCCACACTGCTCTTTCCCACCTGGACAAAAGGAACACCTACGTGAGAATGCTATTCATTGACTACAGCTCAGCGTTCAACACCATAATACCCTCAAAGCTCATCACTAAGCTAAAGATCCTGGGACTAAACACCTCCCTCTGCAACTGGATCCTGGACTAGCTGACGGGTCGCCCCCAGGTGGTAAGGGTAGGTAGCCTCACATCTGCCACGCTAATCCTCAACACTAGAGCCCCTCAGGGGTGCGTGCCTAGTCCCCTCCTGTAGTCCCTGTTCACCCACAACTGCACGGCCAGGCACGACTCCAACACCATCATTAAGTTTGCAGACGACACAACAGTGGTGGGCCTGATCACCAACAACGACGAGACAGTCTATAGGGAAGAGGTCAGAGACCTGGCCGGGTGGTACCAGAATAACAACCTCTCTCTCAACGTAACCAAGACTAAGGAGATGATTGTGGACTACAGGAAAAGGAGGACTGAGCACACCCCCATTCTCATCGACAGGCTGTAGTGGAGCAGGTTGAGAGCTTGAAGGTGTCCACATCACCAACAAACTAGAATTGTCCAAACACACCAAGACAGTCGTGAGTAGAGTGCACCTCAGTCTCTCCCTCTTCAGAAAACTAAAAAGATTTGGCATGGGCCCTCAAATCCTCAAAAGGTTCTACAGCTGCAACATCGAGAGCAGGAAACTGGTTGCATCACTGCCAGTTATTGCAACTAATCGGCCTCCGACCGCAAGGCACTACAGAGGTTAGTCCGAACGGCCCAGTACATCACTAGGGCTAAGCTGCCTACCATCCAGGACCTCTACACCAGGCGGTGTCAGAGGAAGGCCCTAAAAACTGTCAAAGACCCCAGCCATAGACTGTTCTCTCTACTACCGCATGGCAAGCGGTACCGGAGCGCCAAGTCTAGGACCAAAAGGCTTCTCAACAGTTTTTACCCCCAAGCCATAAGACTCACTACTGTATAAAGCCTTGCTACTGTTATTTTTCACTGTCTTTTTACTGTTGGTTTAATTCTTTACTTACCTATTGTTCACCTAATGCCTTTTTCCCCCAAAATTGCACTGTTGGTTAGAGCATGTAAGTATGCATTTCACTGTAAGGTCTACACCGGTTGTATTCGGCGCACGTGACAAATACATTTTGATTTGCATTAAGATATTGATGAATAATTCAACAACCCAACAAATTAAGACGATCAGAAGATAAAATAAAAATCTCAAATGAGAGAAGCACCTAAATTATCAACCATTGTCATATACCTGCTTGTATGTTTCCATTTCATGAACCATGACTTTCACTGTGAGATCAGGAGGCATCTGTGTGCTGACAACCCTGTGGAGCAAAGACAGGTTTATATACACACAGTTTGTGTCTGGTTCTAATCTGTGGTTAACTACTCCAGCACTTTGCTGCAGCAAAGGTCAGACAGTTTACCTCCCACAGTAGAGTACACAACCAGCTAACACAAGGGGGCAGCGTTGACAGGCCTGCAGAATGAGGGCAGCCTTGAGTAGGAGAAGTGGGTCAATCTGAGAATCAAAACAAGGAAATAATTACCAGGCTAGAAGTAAATCAACTTAAAAGATCAATGAAATAGATAGTAATTGTAAAAGCGCCTTACCTAAAATAAGGAATCGTGTGATATTACCTGAGGTAGCAAACCCTACCGACACCATGCCCAACAGACGACTTATTACTTACATGTGTAGAGTCAATGGTGCTCAAGACACTGAAGATGTGGTGGAGTTCAGTGGCACCTCCTTGTAAGTGGGAGAGGTACTGGGTCCATCGAACAGCTAAATCATCCTGACTGTAGATCTAAATGCAAGGCATTAGCAAAAAACAACGCACATCTATGTGAAGTGAGGACATGATATGGATATGACAGATTGCTGTACAGAGCTAAGATAAGTGTTAGTGATGTGCAGTTCACAAACTAATCGTTTATTTTTTAGCACCTCTTTTTACTGACTGGAGAGTCAGGATTCGTTTTTCCTGAGATTCATTCATTGGAGTCTTTCATTTGATGAGCTGGCCGCAATGAGTCCTACAACAAGACCGATACATGCTCCTCTGAGACGTGATCCGACCACCATATATAGGCATACGCAAAGGAAAATAGATCATGCTGTAGGCAGCATAGAGAACAAAATGTTTATTATAACTGATAATTGATTGCATGGTGCAAGAATGGATTCAATGAATTGATTGAACGTTACGAAGGACATAGCTTTATAGAACCAACACTCGAAAACAAATAGTTTGGAGGGCTGCAGTTCGAACGATATTGTGCTTATCAGCCATATGGCAGTCAAGCAATGCTTTCCGCCAAGAGTACTTCAGAATCTAGTCCGGTTGCGGCCACAAGTAGACCTGGTTTCAAACATTTGAAAAAATAACCGTATTTTTATTCCTAGCAATCAACAAATGTACATTGTTTAAAACCTCTTTAGGATCAGACACCTTTTTTTTCTACATTTTCTCCTAAAATGACATACCCAAATCTAACTGCCTGTAGCTCAGGACCTGAAGCAAAGATATGCATATTCTTGATACCATTTGAACGAAAACACTGAAGTTTGTGGAAATGTGAAATGAATGTAGGAGAATAAGACATTAGATCTTGTAAAAGAGAATACAAAGAAAAAAAACAATGCATTTTTTTTTAGTTCCATCATCTTTGAAATGCAAGAGAAAGGCCAATATGTAATATTCCAGGTTAGGCGTAATTTCGATTTTGGCCACTAGATGGAGGCAGTGTATGTGCAAAGTTTTAGATTCTTCAATGAACCATTGCATTCTGTTCAAAATGTTGTATAAAGACTGCCCAAATGTGCATAATTGGTTTATTAATACATTTAAGTTCATAACCGTGCACTCCCCTCAAACAATCGCATGGTATTCTTTCACTGTAATAGGTACAGTAAATTGGACGGTGCAGTTAGCTTAAAGTTCTTGTTAATCTTTCTGCCAATATCAGATATGTCTGTGTCCTGGGAAATTTCTTGTTCCTTACAACCTCATGCTAATCACATTAGCCTACGTTAGCTCAACCGTCCCACGGGGGACACCGATCCCTTAGAGGTTAAAGCACACTTTCACATGTTTGTCACAAATGACAGCTCCAATAAGCATCCTATGGTGAACCACATGCAGGGCCGGCTCTAGCCTTCTAGGGGCCCTAAGCGAGATTGGGTTGTGGGAGACTCCCGACCATGCGGCAAAAATGTTAGTGGACCTGTGATTATTTTAGTTAAAGTTAATTTCCTGCAATTCTACATATTTTGTAATGTTTTATGCCATGTTAATATGATATCGGAGTGAGAATGACTAACAAATCAATAGGGGGGGGGGGGGGGGGGGGGGCGGCGCTGGAGGTCACATCTCGTTCACCAGAGGGCACGCAGGATCCCTACCAGGGAAAGAAACTGAAAACTCATGATTCTACAAGCCTCTCGTTCACATGTCTTCAAGGCCGGTTCCAGGCATAAGCAACATAAGAGGTCGCTTAGGGCCACCGTGTGAACCTGCCCTGATGACATGTGAACGAGAGGCTTGACTCGTGAGTTTTCAGTTTATCTTTCCCTGGTAGGGGTCCTGCATGCTCTGGGCATTACAGACTCAAATGAACAAAAGTAGTCTTAAGATTGGTTCTTTTGACTGAACAAGTTGAAAAGACCAGTCAGTAAAAATAAGCAAACTTCCCATCACTATGAAGTGTTAGAGATAACTGTACCTGGTAGCTCTGGCGGATAGGGCCGTTATAGAAACTAAAGAGATTTATCAGCTGATCCAGGAAGTCACATATACTGATGTCTGGTATTTCCACTGAACAGCTTAAGGCCTGAGGGAGGGCAACATGGATAGTTATTATGACATATACACAGGGGATTGAGACAAAAACAAAAACTGGTTTAGGGGACGAACTGTCTCATTACAGTAGTCTATCCATCTGAGATATCGGTGAATGTTTCAATAAGATCTGTCAGGTTTTGCTCAAACATCTGAAGATATGTTATAGACTCAGTGCATAGTTGTCATATGACAATGATCTGGTGTGGTTCCATGGTGCAAATAACCTCGGGCGGAAGTGTCGTAACGAGATTATGGCTTAACTCACCCACAAAAAGTTGTCTTTCATGCGGATGGCGAACTTGCTCCGCCGTAGCCTGAGCAGACGTACAGGGGAGGAGGAGAGCTCAGAGACACAGCGGCTCACGCCTGCCAGCTGCCCACACAGCAGCTCCTGCTTATCCAGAGGTGTCTAGAAGAAATAAAAGGCAAATAACCATCATTCAATGGACTCATCCAATTGGTAGGGGAGCATTACTGCAATCAAGTAATCATTCTTAATACACAGTATCAATAATCTCATTGAGGGAACACATACAAACTTGACATCCCTACCTCTTCAGGATAGAAGTAGCAGATGCCAGCTCTTGTAGGGTCACCCTCACCCTTGACTTTTGACCCATCATACAGGAAGAAGTTAATGCATCTGCAAATCACCAAGAAATCTGATTGAGTGAAAATAACCAAACTAACATTACAAAACCAAGTAAGGACTATTGAAGAGCAGAAAAAAATGGATAGGAATTCAATAGAATAATAGAACCTCAGATCAGAAGTGACAGTCCCACCTTCTTGAGTCAGGCACAATGATCTCAGCCATAGCTGCCATTGATTGTTCTGTCTGTCCTCCACACTCTCCTTACCTTTATAAAGACCGTGATTAATAAAACAAGTGCATTCATTACGTGAATGTTATATCCTAGCTAGGTACAATGCAGATAACTAGGCCTATTGTTTTTCCATTTTGATAAGACATGTCTTCGCTTATTGTACCAACTGGTGGCAATTACCGACTGCATGATTAAAAATCGTAAGACCACACATTGAACAGAATTGCCCAAAGTACTTCTACTAGCATGTAACGTTAATTTCACAAATCAAGTTGTCTCGCGAACAACCAGCTGGCTGGCATTTAGCTTACCAAATTCGTCAAGCCGCTTCCAAATGATGTTGACGCAGTCTTCCTCCAGGGCCTTCAAGGTAATACATGTAAAGTCGCCATCTCAGTCGAACAATACCTTCACATTTCCTACCTTTACTTTGCCAAACTTCACTCCTTTGTTCCAGACAATTTATCAGACTCAATTGAAAACAGAGTAACTAACATTAGCTACTCGCTTGCTAGAGGAATGCGAGTCACAAGAAGTTAGTCATGTGAAAGAAGGGGAAGCAAATAGTGTCAAACAGTGCGTTGCTCTGAAACACGAATTTCTAAACTCCTTTCCTAACTCCAAACATAGCAGACTTATTTGGTAGAGAAAGAGACATAAGAAACAACCTGATAGTGTACATGAGTTAATAATGACAAACACATTTTGGTAATATTTATTTTAGTTAAGTTTAAGCACACATTGTGTTAAATGGTCCAGAAAGGTTTTACTATCATTGAGTCCCTTGTGACAAGTATGCATAGTTAAACATAATGGAATAGAGGAGTGTAAACTGTTTGAAGAGCGTGGTCTAGTAACAGAGTAAAGAATTGAGGGAAGACTCTGGTCCCAGTGTATGAGGTAATCTGGAAGAAGAGTGATCATTCTTCACGTCCTTCATAGCCATCAGGGAGGGCATTTACTTCAGGGTTGTGGAACAGGCTCTTGTTGCCATCACCCCATGGGAAACGCTGGTGAGAGACAAGAGTTAAGTTAACATAATGACAAATTCAACTAACAGGGGGCACATTAAAATGTGTAAATACTCTAGACAAAATTACAGCGACTATAATACCAAAAACTATACGATCAGAGGTGTTTTGCAACAACTGGATGCATTTAGTAATTTTGCCATAAAACATTTTTAAACTTGAATCAGACCTTGCTGCGAATGCGAAGGTGGCTGTAAGGTACGAACTCAGGTTCCACATGGTGTGCAGCATGTTGCTGCATCTTCAGGTACATGTTCAACATGCACACTGCAACCCCCGGAAGGGCAACTACAAAGGAGAGGATCTTCCATGTTCTGGCTGGAGAAGAAACAAGAACAAATGTAATTTGATGAGTAACACTGAAGCAAAGGCTTTATTTACACTTAGCAATACATTTGATCTTAATTTTCAGCAACATAATTAAATCACAAATAGCAACATAATTAAATCATAATGGATTCATTTTTGAATGAAGCAGCTGCCTGTTAGCTGTTGAGTCAGTGGAGAAATTAGCTAGCTATGTTGTGCTAAATGGCAATGTGAACCGTTTAGCTAACATTAGCTAGAAAGCAAACTGGCAGTATTGGAAATTGGAGTGAGTTAAATGTTTTATTCGTCATTTATTGCTAGGTAGCTATCTTGGTAAAGCATTGTGCTGCACTTACCACCCAAATTTCATATTAAATGTGTGTGACTGCCTGGCTCAGTTTAGTTATCTAGCTAAAGTTAACTTGCCAATGAACACATCTAAAAAAGAAAAATCTTTTTTTTTTTTCTATATGCAGATTTCCTTAGTTAGAATAATTTGGATGACATGGGGGATGGATTACACTGGGAAAAGTGCCCTTAATTGCTCGTGACTTCTCTGGCTCCCCACGTTGAGGTTTGTGCTCTCCGATTGGCTCAAGTCAAGTTCTCGGCCACTGACAAGCATTGTGATTCTACAAGTAGAAAAACGTCAGGTTCGTTGGCACCAGGTCGATACGCAGTAGGGTCGTCTTGTTCTAGAAAGAGAAGGAACAGCCTCCTACTGCGCTAAGTACCTGACAGCAATGTTCCCTCTGACTTGCAGGTGCGCAGCTCCCCCGGGACTGCCATGCATAAGAAATATCAGCCCACACAGAGAAGCACGAGATTGCACTTCAGTTTTCCCCTTTAGTTAACACAACATTTCCCTTCGAATTAATGCAATATTAGCTACTTTCAATGAAACATACCAAAACAAAAACTAACTATGCAAAGGATTGTCTTGTATTCAGAGCGTATTGGAGTAGGATTCTATTGCATTGAAAGGCATGACTCCGGCCCATATTCTATACAATCTGGTGAGCCATAACCAATCAGAGCTGCAGTATCCATGCGTCACCATAAGGATGGTGCCAGGTTTCCTCCAGATGTGACGCTTAGCATTCAGGCCAAAGAGTTTAATCTTGGTTTCATCAGACCAGAGAATCTTGTTTCTCATGGTCTGAGAGTCTTTAGGTGCCTTTTTGCAAACTCCAAGTGGTCTGTCATGTGTCTTTTACTGAGGAGTGGCTTCCATCTGGCCACTACCATAAAGGCCTGATTGGTGGAGTGCTGCAGAGATGGTTGTCCTTCTGGAAGGTTTTCCACACAGGAACTCTGGTGTCAGTGACCATTGCGATCTTGGTCACGTCCCTGGGCTAAGGCCCTTCTCCCCCGATTGCTCAGTTTGGCCAGGCGGCCTTCTCTAGGAAGAGAGTCTTGGTGGTTCCAAAGTTCTTCCATTTAAGAATGATGGAGGCCACTTATCTTGGGGACCTTCAATGCTGCAGACATTTTTTGGTGTCCTTGTGCCTCAACACAATCCTGTCTCGGAGCTCTACTGACAATTCCTTCGACCTTATGGCTTGGTTTTTGCTATGAAATGCACTGTCAACAGTGGGACTATATATAGCCCGGTGTGCCCCTTTTAAAATAATTTCCAATCAATTGAACCTACCACAGGTGGATTCCAATCAAATTGTAGAAATATCAAGGATGATCAATTTGAATCTCATAGCAAAGGCTCTGAATACTTATGTTTTTTTATTTTATTTATACATTTGCAAAAATGTCTAAACCTGTTTTTGCTTTACCATTATGGGGTAGTGTGTGTGATTAATTTTAAAAAATCCTCACTTTTAGAATAAGCCTGTAACATAACATTTTGAAAAAAGGGAAGGTGTTTGAATACTTTCCAAGTGCAATTTATCCAAATAGTCAATTTGATGTCATTTTAAAATTAAATATTTTTGTTTTTCTTTCAAAAACAAGTACATTTCAAAGTGACCCCAAACTATTGAACTGTAGTGTATACCCCCCCCCCCCCCCCAAAAAAAAAAAACAACATGTTTTTTGATTGAGCTATTTCAGCGACACCTTGTTGCTGACAGGTGTATATAAAAATAATCGAGAACACAGCCATGCAATCTCCATAGACAAACATTGGCAGTAGAATGGCCTTACTGAAGAGCTCAGTCACTTTCAACGTGGTACCGTCATAGGATGCCACCTTAAAAACAAGTTAGTAAATCATTTCTGCCCAGCTAGAGCTGCCCCGGTCAACTGTATGTGCTGTTATTGTGAAGCCCACAACAGGGACGCTGAGTGCTGAAGCATGTAAAAATAATCTCTCCTCGTTTGCGACACTCACTACAGAGTTCCAAACTGCCTCTGGAAGCAACGTCAGCACAAGAACTGTTCGTCTGGAGCTTCATTAAATGGGTTTCCATGGCCGAACAACCGCACACAAGCCTAAGATTTCCATGCGCAATGCCAAGCGTTGGCTGGATGGGTGTTACGCTCGCCACCATTGATCTCTGGAGTGACAAATCACACTTCACCATCTGAAAAATATGTGTTTGGCGGATGGCACGAGAACACTACCTGCCCCAATGCAGTGCCAACTGTAAAGTTTGAATGAGGAATAATGGTCTGGGGCTGTTTTTCATTGTTTGGGCTAGGCCCCTTAGCGTTAAGATTTCCCTTCACTGGAACTACAACATACAATGACATTCTAGACGCTTCTGTGCTTCCAACTTTGTAGCAACAGTTTGGGAAAGGCCCTTTCCTGTTTCAGCATGACAATTCCCCTGTGCACAAACGAGGTCATTACAGAAATGTGTCAATCAGTGTGGAAGAACTTGATTGGCCTGCATAGAGCCCTGAACTCAACCCCATCAAACACCTTTGGGATTAATTGGAAAGCCGACTGCGAGCCAGGCCTAATCACCCAACACCTGTGCCCTACCTCACTAATGCTTGTGGTTGAATGGAAGGAAGTCCCGGCAGCCATATTCCAAAATCTAGTGGAAAGCCTTCCCAGAAGTGTGGTGGCGGATATAGCAGCAACTCCATATTAATGCCCATGATTGTGGAATGAGATGTTCGATGAGCAGGTGTCATACTTTAGGTCATGTAGTGTTGCTAGCCATCTGGCTAGTATAGGTGGGACTTGAATTGCCAACAACTCCTGTGTATGTGGTTGATTTGCCAAGTTCCTGTAGCTAACGTTAACTTAGCTAGTTACATTAGTAACATTCTCTGTTATGCTGCCTCACGCTAAAGTTACGTTGGCTAACGAGCAAGGTCACTACGTTATCATGTCCTTCAAACAACTGTTTATATCTTGTCATTACTAAATCGTTTCATTTGAGAAATGTTTGTGTGGGCTTACCTGTTTGCTCCCCATGACTATGGGCCGCTGAGGCAGAGAGTTGACGGGTCTGGATTATTGAGGACCGTAGGAGAGCTTGCGAAATTCTTCCAAAAGACACCATTTTCGCAGTCTTTCTGACCGATCAGATGAACGGAAGTGATGTAGGGGGAAACGGGCTCCACCGTAGACGCGTACCCAAGGTAGCTGTCACTATAAACTACCCTGGGTGGTTGTACGTTCAAGCCAATCACTGCGCACCATTATTTTTTAGCGTCAAACCAATCAGTGCGCAGAATTTTATTCCGCACAACATAAACATAGAGCCAACTGGTAAGCAGCTAGCTTGCTAGCTAGCTACAGTAATTTCACTTGTGCATACATTTAGCTATATCCATTTCCTACATGTATTAGCGATTGTAAGTACACTAATAAATATTAACGTGAAACGTAATTATAAAATGAATGGTAAACTAAGGCTAAAAATAAATTAGATATAACTAGCTACGTTTGCTGCAAGGTAACTAGCCATGGGCGAACCTAGGCTTTTTGATGGCATTTTGCAAATCCAGTTCTGTTTCCATGTCGCCATCACTGATTTTCACGGTTTAAATGTGAAAACAACGTTGATTCAACCAGTTTTTACCCCAGTGATACTTTATCCCTTATGCCTGCTTTTACAATGTTTTTCATTGTTGCCAACAGATGTCCCCATTATCTGGTGTTGTGATATCCCTCTAGTCCTGATGTGCATTGTCTGAGTCTATTTTGTCCCTTGGCTGTTATCTGCCCTTACCAATGTTTGTACCATTTTTGTGTTGTTGCCATAGGTCTCCCTTAATATACTGCCTAGGTGCACAGGGTACGGCCAGTGGCAAGCCTTTTAGCACTGCATTTTGTAATGCATTTAATTTCATTGTCTACACAGAAATGGACTACTTAAAATGGTCCACCACATTGGGTCCAAGGAGGAAGTGATGCAGGAGTGGTCCATGATGACACACCGACGGTCCAGTGCTTTTACAAAGGCTGTTCACTTATATGGCAGCATTCCTTGGTAGGTACTTACCTGAACAATACATTATAACACTGTCATAAAGATGTTCTTATACCACAGTGTTAGAATGCCAGTTAGTGTATTTGGAAAGTATTCAGACCCCTTGACTTTTTCTACATTTTGTTACGGTACAGCCTTATTCAAAAATGTATTAAATCGTTTAAAACCTTATAATGACCTAGCAAAGAACAGGTTTAGAAATGTTTGCAAATGTATAAAAAAAACGGATCACATTTACATAAGTATTCAGACCCTTTACTCAGTGCTTTGTTGTAGCACCTTTGGCAGCCTCGAGTCTTCTTGGGTATGACGCTACGAGCTTGACAACTGTATTTGGGGAGTTTCTCCCATTCTCTGCAGATCCTCTCAAGCTCTGTCAGGTTGGATCGGGAGTGTTTCTGCACCGATATTTTGAGGTTTCTCCAGAGATCGGGTTCAAATCCGGGCTCTGGCTGGGCCTCTTGTACATTCAGAGACTTGTCCCGAAGCCACTCCTGCATTGTCTTGGCTGTGTGCTTGGGGTCATTGTCCTGTTGGAAGGTGAACCTTCGCCCCAGTCTGAGGCCTGAGCAGGTTTTCAACAAGGATCTCTGTACTTTTCGCCGTTCAACTTTGCCTCGATCTTTGCCAGTCCCTGCCGCTGAAAAACATCCCCACAGCATGATGCTGCCACGACCGTGCGTCACCTTAGGGACGGTGCTAGGTTTTCTTCAGACTTGGCATTCAGGCCAAACAGTTCAATCTTGGTTTCATCAGACCAGGGAATTTTGTTTCTCATGGTCTGAGAGTCTTAACCTCTCTAGGGTATGTTGTACACCTGGCCAACATCCAGTGAGATTGCAGAGCGCCAAATTCAAATACATAAATACTCATAATAAAAATTCAGAAAATATACAACTATTTTACATAGGTTTAAAGATTAACTTCTTGTAAATCCAACCATGGTGTCAGATTTCAAAAATGCTTTACTGCGAAAGCATACCTTAAAATGATTTGAGAACATAGCCCAGCAGACAAATCATTACAAACAGTAACCAGCCAAGTAGAAGAGTTACACAAGTCAGAAATAGAGAGAAAATTAATCACTTACCTTTGATGATCTTCATATGGTTGCACTCAGAAGACATACATTTATTCAATAAATGTTCCTTTTGTTCGATCAAGTTTCTCTTTATATCCGAAAACCTCCGTTTGGTTTGCGCGTTTTCTTCAGTAATCCTTGGCCTCAAACGCAGTCACAACAGGCAGACGACAAATCCAAATTCTATCCGTAAAGTTCATAGAAACATGTCAAACGATGTTTATATTCAATTCTCAGGTTGTTTTTAGCCGAAATAATCGATAATATTTCAACCAGACAATAACGTTGTCAATATAAAAGGTAAACAAGAAAGGCACTCTCTCGGTCGCACGCATGAAAAAGCTCTGTGACACGGCAGGGTCCACTCATTCAGACTGCTCTTACTCCCTCATTTTTCAGAATACAAGCCTGAAACAATTTCTAAAGACTGTTGACATCTAGTGGAAGGCATAGGAACTGCAATTTGAGTCCTAAGTCAATGGATACTGTAATGGCATTGAATAGAAAACTACAAAACAAAAACCAAAAATACTTCCTGAATGGATTTTTCTCAGGTTTTCGCCTGCCAAATCAGTTCTGTTATACTCAGACACTATTTTAACAGTTTTGGAAACTTAGAGTGTTTTCTATCCAAATCTACCAATTATATGCATATCCCATCTTCTGGGCCTGAGTAGAAGGCAGTTTAATTTGGGCACACTTTTCATCCAAAATTCCAAATGCTGCCCCCTACCCTAGATAAGTTAATTAACCTCTTATGCAAGGGGGCAGTATTTTCACGTCCGGATGAAAAGCATGCCCAAAGTAAACTGTCTGTTACTCAGGCCCAGAAGCTAGAATATGCATATAATTAGTATATTTGGATAGAAAACATTCTAAAGTTCCTAAAACTGTTAAAATAAATAAATAAATAATTAAAATAATGTCTGTGAGTATAACAGAAGTCATATGGCAGGCAAAAACCTGAGAAAAATCCAACCAGGAAGTGGGAAATCTGAGGTTTAGTTTTTCAAGTGATTGCCTATCCAATATACAGTGTAAATGAGGTCAGATTGCACTTCCTAAGGCTTCCACTAGATGTCAACAGTTTTTAGAACATTGTTTCAGGCTTATATTGTGAAAGGGGAGCGAATAAGAGCTGTTTCAACCAGGGGTCTGGTTTAGTCACGCACGGCCGTGAGCATGAGCTCCGTTCCCTTTCATTTCTAATGACAAAGGAGTTGTCCGGTTGGAATATTATTGAAGATTTATGATAAAAACATCCTAATGATTGATTATATACATTGTTTGACATGTTTCTACGAACTGTAATGGAACTTTTGTGACTTTTCATCTGTAGATAGTGCGCAAGGCGCGGACACGCAAACAAAAGGAGGTATTTGGACATAAGCTCGGAGCTCTACTGACAATTCCTTCGGCCTCATAGCTTGGTTTTTGCTCTGACATGCACTGTCATCTGTGGGACCTTTTTATATAGACAGGTGTGTGCCTTTCCAAATCATGTCCAATCAATTGAATTTACCACAGATGGACTCCAATCAAGTTGTAGAAATATCAAGGATGATTGATGGAAACAGGATGCACTTGAGCTCAATTTTGAGTCTCATAGCAAAGGGTCTGAATACTTATGTAAATAAGGTATTTCTTTTGAATTAATTTGCAAAAATATCAACACCTGTTTTCGCTTTGTCGTTATCCATTTTAGAATAAGGCTGTAACGTAACTATGGAAAAAGTCAAGGGGTCTGAATACTTTCCGAAGGCACTGTATATAACTCTGTGTTGTTGTATGTGTCGAACTGCTTTGCTTTATCTTGGCCAGGTCACAATTGTAAATGAGAACTTCTTCTCAACTTGCCTACCTGGTTTAATAAAGGTAAAACAAATAATAAATCTGCATGGTTGCTAGACAAAAGCTAATGTTATTGCCTGTGAGATAATGGAAGACATTACAGGTACTGTGTATGCACAGTTGAAGTCAGAGGTTTACATACACCTTGGCCAAATACATTTAAATTCAGTTTCACAATTCTTGACATTTAATCCTAGTAAAGAATTCCCTGTCTTAGGTCAGTTAGAATCACCACTTTTTTATTTTAAGAATGTGAAATGTCATAATAGTATTAGTGATTTATTTCAGCTTCTATTTCTTTCATCACATTCCCAGTGGGTCAATTAGTATTTGGTAGCATTGCCTTTAAATTGTTTAACTTGGGTCAAACGTTTCGAGTAGCCTTCCACAAGCTTCCCACAATAAGTTGGGTGAATTTTGTCCCATTCCTCCCGACAGAGCTGGTGTAACTGAGTCAGGTTTGTAGGCCTCCTTGCTCACACACGCTTTTTCAGTTCTGCTCACAAATGTTCTATGAGATTGAGGTCAGGGCTTTGATGGCCACCCCAATACCTTGACTTTGTTGTCCTTAAGCCATTTTGCCACAACTTTGGAAGTATGCTTGGGGTCATTGTCCATTTGGAAGACCCATTTGCAACCAAGCTTTAACTTCCTGAAGGATGTCTTGTGATGTTGCTTCAATATATCCACAGAATTGTCCTTTGCTCATGATTTCATCTATTTTGTGAAATGCACCAGTCCCTCCTGCAGCAAAGCACCCCCACAGCATGATACTGCCACCCCCGTGCTTCACGGTTGTGATGGTGTTCTTCAGCTTGCAAGTCTCCCCCTTTTTCCTCCAAACATAAGGGCTACTTAATGTTAGATCCCTCACTTCCAAGGCAGTTATAGTCAATGAACTAATCACTGATCATAATCTTGATGTGATTGGCCTGACTGAAACATGGCTTAAGCCTGATGAATTTACTGTGTTAAATGAGTCCTCGCCTCCTGGTTACACTAGTGACCATATCCCTCAAAGGCGAAGGTGTTGCTAACATTTACGATAGCAAATTTCAATTTACAAAAAAAACCTGATGTTTTCGTCTTTTGAGCTTCTAGTCATGAAATCTATGCAGCCTACTCAATCACTTTTTATAGCTACAGGCCTCCTGGGCCATATACAGCGTTCCTCACCGAGTTCCCTGAATTCCTATCGGACCTTGTAGTCATGGCAGATAATATTCACATTTTTGGTGACTTTAATATTCACGTGGAAAAGTCCACAGACCCACTACAAAAGGCTTTTGGAGCCATCATCGACTCAGTGGGTTTTGTCCAACATGTCTACGGACCTACTCACTGCCACAGTCATACTCTGGACCTAGTTTTGTCCCATGGAATAAATGTTGTGGATCTTAATGTTTTTCCTCATAATCCTGAACTATTGGACCACCATTTTAATACGTTTGCAATCGCAACAAATAATCTGCTCAGACCCCAACCAAGGAGCATCAAAAGTTGTGCTATAAATTCTCAGACAACCCAAAGATTCCTTGATGCCCTTCCAGACTCCCTCGGCCTACCCAAGGATGTCAGAGGACAAAAATCAGTTAACCACCTAACTGAGGAACTCAATTTAACCTTGCGCAATACCCTAGATGCAGTTGCACCCCTAAAAACTAAAAACATTTGTCATAAGAAACTAGCTCCCTGGTATACAGAAAATACCCGAGCTCTGAAGCAAGCTTCCAGAAAATGGCGCCACACCAAACTGGAAGTCTTCCGACTAGCTTGGAAAGACAGTACCGTGCAGTATCGAAGAGCCCTCACTGCAGCTCGATCCTCCTATTTTTCTAACTTAATTGAGGAAAATAAGAACAATTCAAAATGTATTTTTGATACTGTCGCGAAGCTAACTAAAAAGCAGCATTCCCCAAGAGAGGATGGCTTTTACTTCAGCAGTAATACATTCATAAAACTTCTTTGAGGAAAAGATCATGATCATTAGAAAGCAAATTACGGACTCCTCTTTAAATCTGCGTATTCCTCCAAAACTCAGTTGTCCTGAGTCTGCACAACTATGCCAGAACTTAGGATCAAGGGAGACACTCAAGTGTTTTAGTACTATATCTCGACACAATTATGAAAATAATCATGGCCTCTAAATCGTCAAGCTGCACACTGGACCCTATTCCAACTAAACTACTGAAAGAGCTGCTACCTGTGCTTGGCCCTCCTATGTTGAACATAATAAACATCTCTCTATCCACCGGATGTGTACCAAACTCACTAAAAGTGGCAGTAATAAAGCCTCTCTTGAAAAAGCCAAAACTTGACCCAGAAAATATAAAAAACTATCGGCCTATATCGAATCTTCCATTCCTCTCTAAAATTTTAGAAAAAGCTGTTGCGCAGCAACTCACTGCCTTCCTGAAGACCAACAATGTATATGACATGCTTCAGTCTGGTTTTAGACCCCATCATAGCACTGAGACTGCACTTGTGAAGGTGGTAAATTACCTTTTAATGGCATCAGACCGAGGCGCTGCATCTGTCCTCATGCTGCTTTTGATACCATGGATCACCACAGAGATTGGAAACCCAAATTGGTCTACAAGGACAAGTTCTGGTCTGGGTTTAGATCTTATCTGTCGGAAAGATATCAGTTTGTCTCTGAGAATGGTTTGTCCTCTGACAAATCAACTGTAAATTGGTTCCGTTTTTAGGACCACTATTTTCACTATATATTTTACCTCTTGGGGATGTCATTCAAAAACATAATGTTAACTTTCACTGCTATGCGGATGACACACAGCTGTACATTTCAATGAAACATGGTGAAGCCCCAAATTTGCCCTCACTGGAAGCCTATGTTTCAGACATAAGGAAGTGGATGGCAGCAAATGTTATACTTTTAAACTCGGACAAAACAGAGATGCTTTTTCTAGGTCCCAAGAAATAAAGAGATCTTCTGTTGAATTTGACAATTAATCTTGATGGTTGTACAGTCGTCTCAAATAAAACCTGAAGGACATCGGCGTTACTCTGGACCCTGATCTGTCTTTTGACGAACATATCAAGACTGTTTCAAGGACAGCTTTTTTCCATTTACATAACATTGCAAAAAATCAGACATTTTCTGTCCAAAAATTATGCAGAAAAATGAATCCATGCTTTTCTTACTTCTAGGTTAGACTACTGTAATGCTCTACTTTCCGGCTACCCGGATAAAGCACTAAATAAACTTCAGTTAGTGCTAAATACGGCTGCTAGAATCCTATCATATTACTAATTATATATATTATAATATTATTAATCATATTACTCCACTGCTAGCCTCCATACACTGGCTTCCTGTTAAGGCAATGGCTGATTTCAAGGTTAGGCTAACCTACAAAGCATTACATGGGCTTGCTCCTACCTATCTTTCCGATTTGGTCCTGCCGTACATACCTACACGTACACTACGGTCACAAGACGCAGGCCTCCTTACTGTCCCTAGAATTTCTAAGCAAACAGCTGGAAGCAGGGCTTTCTCCTATAGAGCTCAATTTTTATGGAATGGTCTGCCTACCCATGTGAGAGACGCAGACTCGGTCTCAACCTTTACGTCTTTATTGAAGACTCATCTCTTCAGTAGGTCCTATGATTGAGTGTAGTCTGGCCCAGGAGTGTGAAGGTGAACAGAAAGGCACTGGAGTGACTAACCGCCCTTGCTGTCTCTGCCTGGCCAGTTCCCCTCTCTCCACTGGGATTCTTTGCCTCTAACCCTATTACAGGGGCTAAGTCACTGGTTAACTGGTGCTCTTCCATGCCGTCCCTAGGAGGGGTGCGTCACTTGGTTGGGTTGAGTCACTGACGTGGTCTTCCAGTCTGGGTTGGCGCCCCCCCTTGGGTTGTGCCGTGGCGGAGATCTTTGTGGGCTATACTCGGCCTTGTCTCAGGATGGTAAGTTGGTTGTTGAAGATATCCCTCTAGTGGTGTGGGGGCTGTGCTTTGGTAAAGTGGGTGGGGTTACAGTGTCTCCTGACCCCTCCTGTCTCAGCCTCCAGTATTTATGCTGCAGTAGTTTGTGTCGGGGGGCTACGGTCAGTCTGTTATATCTGGAGTATTTATCCTGTCTTATCCGGTGTCCTGTGTGAATTTAAGTATGCTCTCTCTAATTCTCTCTTTCTTTCTCTCGGAGGACCTGCCCTAGGACCATGCCTCAGGACTATCTGGCATGATGACTCTTTGTTGTCCCCAGTCCACCTGGCCGTGCTGCTCCAGTTAACTGTTCTGCCTGCGGCTATGGAACCCTGACCTGTTCACTGTGATTACTATTATTTGACCATGCTTGTCATTTATGAACATTTGAACGTCTTGGCCATAATCTGTTAAAATCACCCGGCAATGCCAGAAGAGGACTGGCCACCCCTCAGAGGCTGGTTAGGTTGTTTTTCCTAGCCACCGTGCTTCTAAACCTGCATTGCTTGTTGTTTCATCAGACATTTCTCCAAAAAGTACAATGTCCCCATGTGCAGTTGCAAAACTTAGTCTGGCTTTTTTATGGTGTTTTTTTTAGCAGTGGCTTCTTCCTTGCTGAGTGGCCTTTCAGGTTATGTGGATTTAGATACTTTTGTATACATTTCCTCCAGCATCTTCACAAGGTCCTTTGTTGTTCTGGGATTGATTTGCACTTTTCGCACCAAAGTACATTAATCTCTAGGAGACAGAACGCGTCTCCTTCCAGAGCAGTAGGATGGCTGCGTGGTCCCATGGTGTTTATACTTGCATACTATTGTTTCTACAGATGAAAGTGGTACCTTCAGGTGTTTGGAAATTGTTCCAAGGATGAACCAGACTGAGGTCTACAATTTCTTTTGTGAGGTCTTGGCTGATTTCTTTTGAATTTCCCATGATGTCAAGCAAAGAGGCACTGAGTTTGAAGGTTGGCCTTGAAATACATCCACAGGTACACCTCCAATTGACTCAAATGATGTCCATTAGCCTTTCAGAAGCTTCTAAAGCCATGACATTTTCTGGAATGTCATGCCAAGCTGTTTAATTCACAGTCAACGTAGTGTATGTAAACTTCTGACCCACTGGAATTGTGATACAGTGAATCTGTCTTAATGACTTGTCATGCAAAGTAAATGTCCTAAACAGCTTTCCAAAAATATAGTTTAACAAGAAATTCGTGGAGTGGTTGAAAAACAAGTTAATGACACACACTCATTCAAGGGTTTTTCTTTCTTTTGACTTTCCTACCTTGTAGAATAGTAGCGACGACAAACTATGAAATAACACATGTGGAATCATGTGGTAACCAAAAAGTGTTAAATTATTTTCTATTGAGATTCTTAGTAGCCACGCTTGGCATTCCCTCAAAGCTTCACGAGGTAGTCACCTGTAATAAATTTCAATTAAATAAAGAAACAGGTGTGCCTTAAGTTAATTTGTGGAATTAATTTCCTTCTTAATGCGCTTGAGCCAATCAGTTGTTGTGACAAGGTAGGGTTGGTATACAGAAGATAGCTCTATTTGGTAAAAGACCATTTCCATATTATGGCAAAAACAGCTCATAAGCAAAGAGAAACGACAGTCCATTACTTTAAAGACATGAATGTCAGTCAATACGGAAAATTAAGAACTTTGAAAGTTTCTTCAAGTGCAGTCGTAAAACCATCAAGCGCTATGATGAAACTGGCTCACGAGAACCGCCACAAGAAAGACCCAGAGCCTTTGATTTATGTCCCAGATTTTATTTAATAAAAAAATTAAATGAGGAATTATGTGATAAAAAAAATAAAAAAAATCATCACATGGACCTCAACCTTTGTATCCCCTTTTACTGGGGTTTCGTCCATATCCATCTGCTTGATGAATTCTGCCATACAAAGCCTGCAAAACAAAAGAACATTACAAATGTGATTTTCCACTGCAGGAACCCCATAGAGAAACCAGATACCTGCATTACCCCCTGGACCAAAACTAACCCTGACAACCTGCACATCCCTATTCCCTGTGAAGGGATGGCCTTCAAGGAGGTATTTGCCTTGTCTGTGAGCAAATTGGAACAGAAAGGGGTGGAACTGGCACAGAGGGTCAATTCATGTCATTGATATGAACATTCTGGGGAATACAACCTGTTTAACTCAACTATGGAAATGTTACTTTACTTAATAAAGTATAGACAACTGAAAAACTTGACTTGAGCTCATCATACACCCTTATCGTTCCATTACCTCAGAATAGATTTGTTAACAGAATAAGGATATACATGAGTTAACATCATAGGAATGTTTTGTCTAGTCCTGAGTGTCTTTAAAAAAAATGTTTTTACCCTGGGCCACAGACTGGATCACTGAGTCACCTAGGTGATCACTGAGAGATGGCACCTTTGCCTACTTTACTTTACCGCAGACCCTGTAGTAAGTAAAGGCTCCACCCCTCATTCATAGAACCAATCTTCTGAACTATGGATTATGATGCGTAAGTAAATTAGAGGCACAAAGATCATACCTCCCCTGTTATTGGTAATGGTGAGGTTAGCATGTTTTGTTGTAGCCTCTAACTTTCTCACTCATCATTCATGATTGTTCTTCATTATCAGGACTAATTTAGAAGTGTTCAGAAACATCTTATTTGCTCACTTAGAAATAATTATTCCAGTCATCATTAACCAATCAGTTCCTATAAGGCAAAACAATCTGAGACAACCAAGCTGTAAATGTATCCAACAAGTTTGCAGAGTCACAAGGCTGTAGTCACTGTGTGCTAGGAATATGGGACCAAATAAATGTGACAACTTTAATACATTAAGTGAATTATTTTCCATTTCTAAAACGGTAAAACATGAAAAAACCCTCATAAAAGGTCTGTACTGTCGCCTCAAACATTTGATCTCAAATACAAAACGCTGGAGTATAGAGCTAACTAAAAGTTTGAAGAGACTGAATGAGGAGATTAATGTATGGAGAAAATTCCTGAAGTGATAACTATTTAGATGAACCTCCAAGTGATGTCAAGCGCTGATAACATTGTAGATGCTTGTTCATAATCTCTCCCCTTCCTTCATTCACGCTCCTCCGTTCCCTTTCAGACCCAGCTACTATCAACCATGTCAAGCGCTGATAACATTGTAGATGCTTGTTCATACTCTCTCCCCTTCCTTCATTCACGCTCCTCCGTTCCCTTTCAGACCCAGCTACTATCAACCATGTCAATTATGATTAATTTGAGATTCCAGTGAGGTAATTAACTTATTGGTAGATAATAGACCATCCCCCAGCCATTGTACAAAACATTGAGTGTTACCCAGCATGACCCCCTGACCTCTGTCCTCGGGGGACTTGTAGTGAAGACTGGTGGTCCTTCCAGGGTAGTTGCTACCTGGCATCAAAAAGGAAACTCAGCTGGAACAGTGCAAAGGAAAAATGTATCGAGCTGGGAGCACACCTGCTTGTTCTTAACTGTGAGGATGAGCTGGTAAGACAGTTAGGTTCTGTGGGCTATGTGTGCTAAAGGTCCATATGAACAACACAAGCTTTGTAATGACGCCGACTGCACCCTGAAGTAGATTTACATCGGAGGCAAACAGGAAATTATGAACAGTAGACCCATGTTTGCCATGCGCTGTTAGCTATGCCAGTGCTGCTTGATAACATGACATTCTCAGGGTACAGAAGAAAGGATGTATTTCTTTCAGTGACTGTATATAAACATCACATTATGGCATGGGTTTGTACCAGACTGCTGAGCAGAAGAAGCACACAGTGTTTCACATACGATTAGTCATAGAATGTTTGATTAAAGCTTGGTATGTCAGAATTTAACATCTTTTTTTTTCAGGGAATTGTGGGTGAATATGAATAGCAAGGGAGATTTGAAACCGACCAATAACCAACAGAGGCACATATTGGATCACGACAGTTATTGATTTCAAGAGAAGAACATGCTAGTACAGTACTAACAGAAAGAAGGGAGGTGGGCCACTGCGGGGGGAGAGAAGGCCAGGTAAATGGCATGGCAAGTTTAAGGGGGAAATAAGAGTGATTTCTCCAATCTACAAGATGCAGATGATGAGAACATCCTAAAGAGGTTACTGTTGCAGAATACAAGTTTTGACTGCATACCTGTCCAGTGGATTCACGGTTGTGCCCAAGCTGCCCTTCCCACAGTAGCAGCCAGTGTCAGTATAGTCCAGCACAGGCCAGCTGTCAGGGTTGGCCCAATCATGAACTTCCATAGTGCCCATGGGATGGGTTCATGCACCGCCTGCCCTAAAGAGACACACACGAGGGGCCACATACAGAGCGTTCAAATATCCACATGACCATTTTGAGACTGGTCACATACTAGTATTGCTTTACTAACTCGAATGAATAAGTTCAATTTAACAGTATAGCAGCATGGTTGAAATGGGAAGGTGACCCAAAGTCTCATTCTAGAAAACTGACTGTTTTGCCCTTGTGGCATAATGTAAGTGCATTTTACATAACCAGCTGAAATGAGGTACTGTGTAGGTACTGGGTAAAATACCTTGCAGTGCACATTGACAGAAGAAACTATGACAGGACAACTGGACATGAATTACAAGAAAACACTCATACTTTACACTGCTCTGTTACTGAAAAGCATCAAGTCTGCATCAAAGCCCTGTCTCAACATACAGTATACCTAATAATACTCAGACTGGCAGACAGAAGGCTAACAGCAGCAGTGTGAGAAGCCCTTATTTCTGTGTTGAAGAGAATCAATGATCTAGCACACAAATTATTTATATAGACTCATGGCCTTGAGGGGCGAGCTTTGGATGATTAACAGAGAGTGCCGGATGCAAAGTACACAATTGTACACAGGTTACCATCCCGTAGGTTCGCTCCAACCCTGTTCCTGGAGCGCTACCATCCCGGTGGGTCGCTCCAACCCTGTTCCTGGAGCGCTACCATCCCGTAGGTTCGCTCCAACCCTGTTCCTGGAGCGCTACCATCCCGTAGGTTCGCTCCAACCCTGTTCCTGGAGCGCTACCATCCCGTAGGTTCGCTCCAACCCTGTTCCTGGAGCGCTACCATCCCGTAGGTTCGCTCCAACCCTGTTCCTGGAGCGCTACCATCCCGTAGGTTCGCTCCAACCCTGTTCCTGGAGCGCTACCATCCCGTAGGTTCGCTCCAACCCTGTTCCTGGAGCGCTACCATCCCGTAGGTTCGCTCCAACCCTGTTCCTGGAGCGCTACCATCCCGTAGGTTCGCTCCAACCCTGTTCCTGGAGAGCTACCATCCCGTAGGTTCACTCCAACCCTGTTCCTGGAGAGCTACCATCCTGTAGGTTTTCACTCCAACCCTAATCTAGCACACCTGATTCTAATAATTAGCTGAACCAGGTTAATTAATCTCCATGAACAGGTTGGAAACACCGGCACAATAGTATATTACACTATACATCCTTTGTCTTGATCTGATCCACATTCTGATTGTGCCCACATACATCTACACATGATAGTAAAACATGTCTCTTATCCATCCACATTGTAACCAGATATCCTGGTCCCTCCCTGTATGTAAGTTATTTGACAGATATTATTTTAAAAAACACATTGATGCCATAAGTCAATGGCATTACCCACCAATGATTTTAGAGAGCAGGTGGTGATGATTTAAATGGTTTAAAACTTTCACTGTTCCGATCAGTCTATATTTGTAAGGTTTCATCTACACCAGTGTTTCCTCAACACCAGTCCTCGATTAACTCAATAGCACACATTTTTGCTGTAGCCCCGGACAAACTCAACGGTTACAATTTTTTGTATTTATTAGCGATCCCCATCCTCACTACTCTTCCTGAGGTCCAAACACATTAAGGCACTTACACAAAACGAGACATAACAGTACATCATATAAGAATACACCACTATATAGTTACAACACAAAAGGTATGATACCACCATACAACAATATTACAATGTGTGTGTGTGTCTGTACCTGTGTGTCCTTTCACAGTCCCCGCTGTTCCATAAGGTGTACTTTTATGTTTAAAAGAAATATATATTTATACTGCTTGCATCAGTTACCTGATGTGGAATATATTTCCACGTAGTCATGGCTCTATTTAGTGCTGTGCGCCTCCCACAATCTGCTCTGGAATTGGGGAGTGTGAAGAGACCGCTGGTGGCATGTCTTGTGGGGTTGATGACAAGTTGAATCCGATGTGCTTGTCCGGGGCTACATCTAAAATGTGTACTGTTGGGGCTACTCGAGGACTGGAGTTAGAAAACACTGGTCTACACAGGCACTAATTGTTTTTTTGACCAATCGGCACGGAAAAAGATCTGATGTGAAAAGATTTGATGTGATTGGTCAAAATACCAATTAGTGGAAAAATATCAGAATTGGGCTGTGTGTGTAAACGCAGCCTACGATATCCAGACACAATGCATATCTGACTACCTCCAGAGGTGGTCAGGAAGATCTGATCACAATGCGTCTTCTAATCATCTACACCTGTCTAAAAATATGGGCACAATCAGAATGTGGACGTGATCAGGACAAAGGACTGATGTAGGAACCAGGTATAAATGGGGCTGTTGATAGCAGCAATCCTTGGTAAACCAGTTTAGCACCCGAGGAAAGTATTTGGACCCTGAGATGTCATTCAGATTCCTGGCTGAATGACACAACACCTCACCTTATCACTTGTTCTCTTTAGCCTCCCTTCATCCAATATCAGAGGTAAAGTTGGTGTATCCTCTGTCATGCATCCAACCGCCCTCCTGTTGCTGCTGACCGGTAAGACTGTCATGTTCTAATAATGATTAGAACATTGTTGAACCAATGTGGAATAGGCATTGAATTGATGTCTGTGCCCAGTGGGCTGTAACTCTGTTATATGGAACCTCAATGTCAGGAATATGTGCAGTGGTGTGACTGATAGCTTCATCTCTTTCTTCTGCCAGCCTACGTGGCTCATGGTTCACTGCTGCAATTTGCCAGAATGATCAAGTGCACCCAGCCTGGTGTCAACCCCTTCGTGTATAATAACTACGGCTGTTGGTGTGGCTTGGGGGGGACTGGCAATCCAAGGGATGAGCTGGATGGGTAACTGAATTTCATTAAACTTATGTGGGACATCGTGTATGTGTTTATATATATATATATCACACACACAGGGGGGCAAAAAGGTATTTAGTCAGCCACCAATTGTGCAAGTTCTCCCACTTAAAAAGATGAGAGGCCTGTAATTTTCATAGGTACACTTCAACTATGACAGACAAAATGAGGAGAAATTGTATGATTTTTAATGAATTTATTTGCAAATTATGGTGGAAACTTTTGTTATTGACCAAATACTTATTTATCTCAATACTTTGTTATATACCCTTTGTTGGCAATGACAGAGGTCAAATGTTTTCTGTAAGTCTTCACAAGGGTTTCACACACTGTTGCTGGTATTTTGGCCCATCCCTCTATGCAGATCTCCTCTAGAGCAGTGATGTTTTGGGATTGTTGCTGGGCAACACGGACTTTCAACTCCCTCCAAAGATTTTATATGGGGTTGAGATCTGGAGACTGGCTAGGCCACTCCAGGACCTTAATGCTTCTTACGAAGCCACTCCTTCGTTGCCCGGGCGGTGTGTTTGGGATCATTGTCATGCTGAAAGACCCAGCCACGTTTAATCTTCAATACCCTTGCTGATGTAAGGAGGTTTTCACTCAAATTCTCACGATACATGGCCCCATTCTTTCCTTTACACGGATCAGTCGTCCTGATCCCTTTGCAGCAAAACAGCCCCAAAGCATGATGTTTCCACCCCCATGCTTCACAGTAGGTATGGTGTTCTTTCTTTTTCTTTTGCAACTCAGCATTCTTTGTCCTCCAAACACGACGAGTTGCGTTTTTACCAAAAAGTTATATTTTGGTTTCATCTGACCAGTCTCCCAATCTTCTTCTGGATCATCCAAATGCTTGCTAGCAAACTTCAGACGGGTCTGGACATGTACTGGCTTAAGCAGGGGGACACGTCTGGCACTGCAGGATTTGGGTCCCTGGCGGCGTAGTGTGTTACTGATGGTAGGCTTTGTTACTTTGGTCCCAGCTCTCTGCAGGTCATTCACTAGGTCTCCCCGTGTGGTTCTGGGATTTTTGCTCACCGTTCTTGTGATCATTTTGACCCCCCGGGGTGAGATCTTGCGTGGAGCCCCAGATCGAGGGAGACTATCAGTGGTCTTGTATGTCTTCCATTTCCTAATAATTGCTCCCACAGTTGATTTCTTCAAACCAAGCTGCTATTGCAGACTCAGTCTTCCCAGCCTGGTGCAAGTCTACAATTTTGTTTCTGGTGTCCTTTGACAGCTCTTTGGTCTTGGCCATAGTGGAGTTTGGCGTGTGACTGTTTGAGGTTGTGGACAGGTGTCTTTTATACTGATAACAAGTTCAAACAGGTGCCATTAATACAGGTAACGAGTGGAGGACAGAGGAGCCTCTTAAAGAAGTTACATGTCTGTGAGCCAGAAAGCTTGCTTGTTTGTAGATGACCAAATACTTATTTTCCACCATAATTTGCAAATAAATTCATTAAAAATCCTACAATATGATTTTCTGGATTTGTTTCTTCTCATTATTTCTGTCATAGTTGACGTTTACCCATGATGAAAATTACAGGCCTCATATTTTTAAGTGGGAGAACTTGCACAATTGGTGGCTGACTAAATACTTTTGTGTGTTGTGTGTGTGTCACAATTTCGTCAGCCAGCAAATAACTGTCGGTCTCCTAGTAATTGACCGTTAATTAACAAACCCATTTAGCAGCTCTTGGCTTCCACACATAGCATACAAGCCCCTGATGCAGACCTTTGGAACATCTACATGCTTAATTTAGAGTTATTAATGTAACTTTAATTTGTTCTACAAATGTTGGACTGTATGTTTTGATTTTTAATACAAGCTGCATGATGCGCCTCTAATGATTTGTGAGAAGTTGCTTGAAAGTTTTCTGCTTTTTTTTTACGCAGGATGTAGACTACATAAGTCACAATTTGACAAGAATTTGATAATGCCTAGAATTTCATGGCGGAATCCCCTTTGTGGCTGTAATGCACCCTAGAAAAATCCAGGCCTTTTGTGGCCGTTGACCCCTGTGGCATTTCTTTGGGGGGCCGCACAGCCCTCCATGTGCTCGCCAGAGGTAGCCTGACTGCCATTAGGTACCGAGATGAGATCCTCAGACCCCTTGTGAGACCATATGCTGGTGCGGTTGGCCCTGGGTTCCTCCTAATGCAAGACAATGCTAGACCTCATGTGGCTGGAGTGTGTCAGCAGTTCCTGCAAGAGGAAGGCATTGATTTTATGGACTGGCCTGCCCGTTTTCCCCAGACCTGAATCCAATTGAGCACATCTGGGACATCAAATCCTTCCTGTTTGGCCCTGTCCGGGGGTGTCCTCGGAGTGGGCCACAGTGTCTCCTGACCCCTCCTGTCTCAGCCTCCAGTATTTATGCTGCAGTAGTTTGTGTCGGGGGGCTAGGGTCAATTTGTTGTATCTGGAGTACTTCTCCTGTCCTATTCGGTGTCCTGTGTGAATCTAAGTGTGCGTTCTCTAATTCTCTCCTTCTCTCTTTCTCTCTCTCGGAGGACCTGAGCCCTAGGACCATGCCCCAGGACTACCTGACATGATGACTCCTTGCTGTCCCCAGTCCACCTGGCTGTGCTGCTGCTCCAGTTTCAACTGTTCTGCCTTATTATTATTCGACCATGCTGGTCATTTATGAACATTTGAACATCTTGGCCATGTTCTGTTATAATCTCCACCCGGCACAGCCAGAAGAGGACTGGCCACCCCACATAGCCTGGTTCCTCTCTAGGTTTCTTCCTAGGTTTTGGCCTTTCTAGGGAGTTTTTCCTAGCCACTGTGCTTCTACACCTGCATTGCTTGCTGTTTGGGGTTTTAGGCTGGGTTTCTGTACAGCACTTTGAGATATCAGCTGATGTACGAAGGGCTATATAAATAGATTTGATTTGATACAGGCACGTGGAGGCCACACACACTACTGAGCCTCATTTTGACTTGTTTTAAGGACATTTACATCAAAGTTGGATCAGCCTGTAGTGTGGTTTTCCACTTTAATTTTGAGTGTGACTCCAAATCCAGACCTCCATGGGATGATCAATTTGATTTCCATTGATAATTTTTGTGTGATTTTGTTTTCAGCACATTCAACTATGTAAAGTATTTAATAAGAATATTTCATTCATTCAGATCTAGGATGTGTTATTTTAGTGTTCCCTTTATTTTTTTGAGCAGTGTATATCTTGTCTTTACATATACTAAATAATATGTGACTTGATTTAGCATGGACCATTATCATGCACCTGTAACGAAACGGGGGCAGCGGGAAAAAAATGCATGTAATCGATGCACTTAAATAGCGACTGGAGTACGCTTTTCCATGTGGTTTATTTTCATGCTAGCCAGGTAGGCTATACTCCTGTTGTAAAGATAAGCAATATGCTTAATATTAGGAAAGTTGAAAAATAAATATAGTAGGCCTACTCTATAGAAAGCTGATACTCCTCTTTTTAGTAGAGGCCATTACTCTGTTTTCTCGTGTAATTGCATAGCCTATTGAATGTTGCGCAACATGAGCTCATTAAGTATTTGATTCGATTTTCAAACACATTTGCTTTGATGTCAGAGTGATTAGAGGGACAATAGAGTGCTGAGTACCAGGCAGCTAGCACGTTTGGTAGGCTACCTATGACCATCAGAGCTTGGAGAAGCGTAATTACCGTGGCTAAACGGTCATGTGGAATTTGACTGCCTTCATGACTCATGGCGGTATGGTCACCACAACAGCCCTGTGTATCTCAAACTCTTTACTTTTTCCTCTTTAACTCAGGTGTTGTGAGGTCCACGACCACTGCTATCAAGCGAGCAGGCATCTTCCAGATTGCCGTACCGTCATTGATTACCCTTACATCAATCTGTATAGATTCTCTTGCGCTAATGGGCAGGTCTCCTGTTCAGGTAACAACTGAACTCTAGAAACAAAATAATTTGTGGACATTTGTATTGTTTATTGCCATCTGTCCAAGCTCTATGAAATTGTCAGATGCACTGACGTTTTGTTGTGAAGGTGCGGTTTCAGCTTTGTCTGCTACTAATGTTCATCATGAGCCTAAACCTGTGTCCTTACTCCTCAGCCTCCAGCCACGTGTGCCAGGTCTCAGTGTGTGAGTGTGACCGTGTCGCCACCAACTGCTTCGCCAAGTCGACCTACAACCCTAAGAACAAGAACCTGGACCCCAAAGTCCACTGTCTCTCTTGAGCCAAGTCAAATCTGGAAGCAGCACCAACTGTAGATTCACAGAATGTTTATGAATCCTGTTTCATGCATAATGTTTGCTGTAATGGAATTTATTTTGCTAACAAAACTGACAACCTGATTTAATTATTGACTGGCACTTGAGTATTTGTGTTAGTTCTGCGTTATTTAAAGCATAGGTGCCCTACTTGCAACCATTTTAAACAGTTTATCAGCCAATTTAAATTGTTGCTTTACTTGCACTTGACAGAATGCTAAATTGTAGTCAATTAAAATCTGGTATCAGGATAAATATGACAATGAGTCACCGATTGTATACTATGTATTTTTTTTTATTAGCTAATCTATAAGTGGTAAATGCAATTTTCGTCTATACGGGCTCTCTGTCCCACCTCGCAGGGAAAAAACAGAACTGACGAGATGTATGTAAACAGTATTCTTTATACTGTGATAGACAGTTCCAACCCGTCTGTTGGCCTATCACAGTAGAGGCTGGGTGTGGTTTAAACTTGCTCAGCCTATTGCAGGCGGGTCCCCGCCTCTTGGCGCTTCTGTTGATAGATGTAACTGTTGCTGTAAAGAACATCCATACGCTCATACCGTTATCTCGCACCTGGCTCCTGTTATCTAACAAAAGACTGCTTGTTCTTGCAACACCCCGCTCTGAATGTGCCCCCCTCCCAACTCATTGAACAGGTCCCGTCTTCTGTATTTTTCCATCATGAGAAAGGCCCATGACCTTGAAACTGTTAACAATGTTTCAAGTCAGCTATGTTGCATAACACATACATACATCCACACAAGCCAACAGCAGATAATATTCAATCACATATGGTAACGTGCTATAGTGCTTAACACAGAAACCTCTGAAGTGATCAGTATCTGGCAGTGTCTCCATCGACGCCTGCTGAGGAGCTCAGTCTCTGGGTACACCACTTGCGGCAGGGATCCGTTTGGTCGTCCCATCAACAGGAGGTTAGGGGTCATGGGGTCCAGGTCATCAATACTGGAGGACCCGGAGCCCAAGGGCTTCGAATTCAGGATACCCCACTTCAATGAGGACAGTTCTGAGCACTTCTTCAGTCACTGACTGGGCACCCACTGTAGTGTAGAGGGCAGTCTTAATGGAGTCAATCTTGCTCTCCCAAACTCTGAAGTGTGGTGCTGCAGGGGGGTTGAAGCGGAAAGCAATCTTCTTTTTTGCAAGCTGCTGTTGCAGGTTGGGAGAAATCAGCGAAGGCCTCCCCGGAAGTTTGTTCCCTGATCAGAGAACAGCTCAGCTCATCGGCAGGCGATGAATCTTCTAAGGGCAATCAGAAAGGAGTTGGAATCAATGTTGGTCAGGAGGTCCAAGTATACACCCCTTGTGGTGAGACACTTGAAGATTATCCCCCATCTCTTCTCGACCCACTGCCCCAGTTTGACCTGGAAAGGTACAGGTGTGCAACTGGCAGGTCAGCCATCTTGGGGACAGCAGGTCTGGATTTCCATCTAAGGAATTCTGTGCAGGTGTGCTGTAAGCGATGGAAGGTAGTCTTCGGTAGTAGGGTCATCACCCTGACCTGCCCCCCCGTGTAGCACTTGCGTAGTTACTTCTAGAAGCTCCTTCCAGGTGATACACTGGCTCACATCTGGGTCTTGGGGACCAGCAACTGCAGTGACACCGCAGAAGGTGAGCTTCCAGAGTTCAGACGTGTTGTATTCAGGATGAGCGTTTGGCTTAGCTGGTCACTCGTCTGGACTTTGAAGGACAAACGGTGGTCCTTGGCTCCATCTGTTCGGCTATGCAAGGTTCTTCAGAGTCTTGCCTCTGGTGATGTAATCTGCGGGATTCCTCACAAATCCACATAGCGCCATGCACAGAGGTCTTTAAGTTTTTGAAGCAGCAGGACTGCAGCCACATCAGCACGATTGTGGAATCTGTTCACAGGGTGGTCTGGTCGATTTTTCAAGTTAAGCTCTTTCTCTAGCAGCTTGGCAAGCTGGGCTCCAGTGACAGCTGCACAGAGCTCCAGTCTTGGCATGGAATGTAGTCGCTTAGGAGCAACTCTGGACCTGCTCATCAGGAATGACCAGTAGGTCTTGCTGTGACTATCTTCTGTCCTCAGGTACGCAATGGACCCGTAGGCCTTTGACGCATCGCAGAACACATGGACCTCTCTGGTCACTCGACATCTGCAGGTATGTAGCACCAAGACAGAGTGATTCGTGGCAGGATCTGTAGCTCTCCTTCCCAATTGTTACAAGCCTGGAGTAGATCTTGAGGGAGAAGGGAGACATCTCAGTCCCGCTGTTAATCCCAGAGGCGCTGGACCAACACTTTGGCTTGGGTGGTATACGGCAGAAATGAACCCAAGGGGGTCAACCTGGCTGGCGAGAATCTTGTACACATTCTGCATGGTCGGCACTCCGTAGTCCACGGCTCGATGCTTGTACCCCAAGGTGTCCGACTGGCATTGTCAGCTGAGGCCTAGGGTAGACTCGGGTGAATCTTCTTTCTCTTAGTCAAACCAAAGCTTGAGGTTGTCTGATCTGGCCTCCTTTGGTAAGTAATTGATGATGCTTGGCACGTAGCTGGCCCAATGGCATAGCTCAAACCCGCCAGATGCCAGGAGCTCTCATAGCTTGTCCACTAGCTGTCTGGCTTCTGCTGGTGTTCGCACGCTCTGGAGGGTGTTGTCAACGTAGAAGCACCTCTTTACGGAGAACCAAATATCTATTCTAGGCTCGCTGTTTTCTGTGATATCCCTGGAGGGCAAATATTGGGTAGTATGGGCTGCATGTGGTGCCAAAATGAAGCACCTGCCACTCAAAGACATCAGGGGGCTTTTCTCTCTTCATTTCGTGCCACACAAACTGTAGGAGGGACCTATCTTCAGGCAGAAGGCGGACCTGATTAAACATCCCCTTGATGTACCTACTGATCCTGAAGGCGTGCTTGCAGAACTGCAACAGTACTCCCAGGAGTGACACACCCAAGGTAGGTCCTGGCAGCAGGGACTCGTTCAGGTTGAGAACCTGGAACTGTGAGGACACAGCCTCACTGTTTTTATGGGGTGATCAAATGAGAATGACCTGCACCAATGAGGACTAGAGGCTTGGCGTTGAGGAACGGCTGTAGAGGGAGACCAACCAAGTGCTTGTCCCTCTTCTGAGGGCTGGTCACTGGATAGGAACGGTCTGCTAGCCCAAAGCGAGTCACGGTGAAGGCCCCTTAGATCTGGAAACTTGTCTTGGATTGCTAGGCAGGAGGGATGCGTAAGGTCACTGATGCACCACGGAGGGTCTGGATGTCCTGCCAAATGGTTCTGAGGGCGAGCTCTTCTGGGGTACCCTGAAACCCAATATTCTGTGCAGCATCTGGAAGGAGCATGGTACGCTCGGTCCTGTCGTCCAAAATAGCATAGGTGTCGAGGGTATGGTCTCCATGGTGTAGAAGCACCCTGATCACCTTCAGCAGGACGCGAAGGAGGCAAGATCACCTTCAGCAGGGTGGTCTGTATAGATAAAGCACCTTTGTGGCTGTGCTTACCAGGCAGCTTTCCTCTTTTGGTGCCTTTTTGCGGGTTCTAGCATTGACCTTGTGAAGGACTTGTAGATTTGTTCCCTGGCAGGGTGCACTGGGATGCCTGAGGGTCCCTTCCACAACACCAGCACTTATTGTTGGTCTTGATCCACTCTGTTACTTTCTCCTTGGTGAGCGTCTGGAAGGCTGAGCAGTGGTTGAGATAGTGCTCAGGGTTGTTGCAATAAGGACAGTATGGCTTTGCCTTTCTTCTTGCCGGCAGCCAAACTGTTGAATGCTGAGGCAGCGGCTCCACTCTCCGGGTTGTCTTTAGCTCCGTGAAGGATGGATGCTCCATGTTTCCTGTGTGCGCTCTTCTGACTTCTGCCCAAGCCTGTCCTTATGCCCTTTGCTTGATGTCTGGCCATCGTAGCCTTGACACCAGGACTCATACTGTAACCACTCTGAGAACTCGAGTAAGGTTTATGTGGTACCTGGCTTATGAAACATGCAATGGCGGAAGTCTGACCTCATCTCAGGTGGTAGCTTGCTGAGTAGGAGTGCCACATGAGACCCAACCATCAGGTCTATGTCGCCGTCTGGCTGTGGTGTTCAGAGCATGCCCACTAAGGACTGGACCTGTAGTGCAAACTTATCGAAGGCAGCTGTATCTCTACAGTGGACATTGGGAGAGTCCATGACACTGGCTATCTTCTTCAGGGTGACATGGTGTGGCTGTCCAAACTTCTCGTTTAGGACTGCCATGATGTCTGAGTAAGGCATGGGGGAGTTGAGGTATGAATCTACCACTTGACAGGCTTCTTCTAGCTTTAAGTGATCCACTAGGATCCGATACTTAAAGAGCTCATTCCCGTCAACTGGCAGGAGGTTCCCTAGTGCGATCTTAAGGCTGTTGAAGTTAGGGATGGTTGGCCTAGGGCCTCTGTAGGTCTGCGATGCTGCTGCGGCGGTGATTCCTCTAGGGGGATGTGGATGGTGTTGAGGGTCTGGCCTAGGTATCCATGGAACCTGACCTGATTGGCGACCTGGTGGGTTGCCTTTGGCTGGCAGCTCTTCGTGGCTCATATGCTGCTGCATCAGGGTGAGCCCTAGGAGGAAAAGACTATCGGTTCACTGCACCAACGTAGCGCTGTGAAGGTGCGGTACTGGCCTGGTGAGGAGGTTGGCAATAGTCCCCATCAGGGTGATAACTTAGCTCTCTGGGACACGGCGAAGGTGTAGCCTCTTTTGGAGGGTGGCCTGGAGTCTTGACTACTGATGCAGGTCTGCTCTGCTTGGCTGGAGACTGCAGACCTTATCCACAAGCTTCCTCATTTCCTGTTTAACTCCATCAAACTTGCTAAACATATCAAGAATCTCGTGGACTAGTTTCATGAACTTAGTAGCCTCATATGCATAGAACCATTGAAACAACATCCCTGCCACAGAAAACTGTTCAAGAAATGGAAGGGTAAGTTATATTGAACAGAGAGCTCTGAATGTAGGTACATTTAATATGTACAATATACCACACCCCCATTCCATGAATTCAACTTTGACCTACCAGCACCATCACCCACTTACAACCAAGGCAGCTCAACTTACCCTGTCCCTATGCCCAACATAACTGGAGTAAGTTGTGCCAAGAGACCACTTTTTTGGGAAAAGCTTTGTTTTCAAAAATGTTATGTTTACATCAATTCAGATTATTTCCAGGGATGCACAACATCCTGAAATATATTTAGATATCTTTGTTAGAAATAATACTACATTTCCCTTGACGTAGTGAGGTTTTTGATAGTGTAAAATAATCACGTTTTTGATAGCCTAAATAAATAAATATGGAAATGATGTGCCAGTGGGGTTTACACTGATAAAACATTCTTGGTACTTATCAACCAACTTTAAAAAATGCTAATATCATGTGTCTGTCTACACATATGACACCTGAGGAAGATAACCTACGGTGTCTCAGCTCACCCATCATGCTTTCACACGGCTATCCAGTTTCACTGTCTCACAACTGGGCCACGCCACAGTATACTCTGGGAAACCAGTCATGGCCATCCGCAGAGGCTCCAAACACTTTACACTCTAAGATAAACACAGATGGGTGTGAACAGCAGTCTTAGCAGGAGCTGCAGCTCAAGGTTTTGACAATCAGAGATGGGAAAACACGTTTTTGCATTGATTCAGTTTCTTGTACACTGCAAAATGTTGAATCCTTTACATTCTTTACTGAAATTACTTAAACTATGAATGTGTGGAACGAAATAAGAGCAAAGCAATGATCATCATAAGGTTCTATTTTTCTCATCTTCACCATCGTCAACATTGTCATCAACACCCCCATCGTTTCATCAACATAATCAGTGATGTTGAAACCATCATTAAGGTTCCACCTGAGTGACAGACCAGGGGAACGTCTCCTCTATTTTTAGCCTTTTAATGTCGATTTGATTACACATCAGAATACAGGATCCTTCACACCTGCAAGATTGCAATGGGTGTGAAGAATAAGTGGGAATGGTGGGGGAGTAGGGAAGGCAGTCAGACAAAAAAACATCTCACCCATCAGTGCCAGGTTGAAAAATCACTGGTGGCTTGCAGAGGCCCTCATGGTGTATGAATAAATGTGTGTGTCTGTCTGTCCAAGAGAAATAGAGAGAGATTAAAATCCAGAGCCTTATTGGTCAAGCAGGTAGAATGTCAAAATCAAACAACAACAGGAGAAAACCACATTTAAAGTCCATTAGGTTTATGCAAGCTCTCAGTGCATCAGCTATATATTTGTGAATCAACTAGTTGTCATATTAACAACCCTACATACAGGTAACTGACAACATAATGGACATTTAGTAAATTAGGGATATTCACTGAGTGTACAAAACATTAAGAACACCTGCTCTTTCCATGACTGGTGAATCCAGGTGAAAGCTATGATCCCTTATTGATGTCACCTGTTGAATCCACTTCAATCAGCGTAGATGAGGGGGTGTAGACAGGCTAGACAAAGATTTTGAAGCCTTGAGACATGGATATTTAGAGAGTGAATGGGCAAGAAAAGTGCCTTTTAACGGGGTATGGTAGTAGTGGGTTTCTCATGCTTTACTGTTTAACTTGTTTATAAAGAATGGTCCACCACCCAAAGGACATCCAGCCAACGGCAGGCCAGTGGTTGAAAATGGGTCATTGATGAAAGAGGACAAAGGAAGCTGACACAAATTGTGGAGCGCAACAGTCGGGATACATTTAGTCAACTGACAGTCCAGTACAACATTGGTGCCCAAAGACATAAGAAGAATACACACCTCATTGTACTGTGACACATATGGGGTATGGCAGCTGACGACCTTAGAGTTCCACTTCTTTCAGCAGAAAACAAGAAATTGCAGTTGCAGTGGACTAAGGACCAAAAACACTGGACACTGGAGAATTGGAAAAACATTGCCTGGTCTGATGAATCGGCGTAGAGATCCTCTACCAGCCACCTTGACAACTGTTGGAAGCATTGGTGTCAACATGGGCCAGCATCCCTGTGGAACGTTTTTGACACCTTGTAGAGTCCATGCCCCGACAAATCGAGGCTGTTCTGAGGGCAAAAGGGGGTGAAACTCAATATTAGGACAGTGTTCCTAATGTTTTGTACACTCAGTGTGTGTATGTATGTGTGTGTGTGTGTATATGTATACAGTGCCTTGCGAAAGTATTCGGCCCCCTTGAACTTTGCGACCTTTTGCCACATTTCAGGCTTCAAACATAAAGATATAAAACTGTAACTTAAAACTGTAACTTATAAAACTGTAACTTATAAAACTGTAAAACTGTAAAAACTAAAACTTTTTTGTGAAGAATCAACAACAAGTGGGACACAATCATGAAGTGGAACGACATTTATTGGATATTTAAAACTTTTTTAACAAATCAAAAACTGAAAAATTGGGCGTGCAAAATTATTCAGCCCCTTTACTTTCAGTGCAGCAAACTCTCTCCAGAAGTTCAGTGAGGATCTCTGAATGATCCAATGTTGACCTAAATGACTAATGATGATAAATACAATCCACCTGTGTGTAATCAAGTCTCCGTATAAATGCACCTGCACTGTGATAGTCTCAGAGGTCCGTTAAAAGCGCAGAGAGCATCATGAAGAACAAGGAACACACCAGGCAGGTCCGAGATACTGTTGTGAAGAAGTTTAAAGCCGGATTTGGATACAAAAAGATTTCCCAAGCTTTAAACATCCCAAGGAGCACTGTGCAAGCGATAATATTGAAATGGAAGGAGTATCAGACCACTGCAAATCTACCAAGTCCTGGCCGTCCCTCTAAACTTTCAGCTCATACAAGGAGAAGACTGATCAGAGATGCAGCCAAGAGGCCCATGATCACTCTGGATGAACTGCAGAGATCTACAGCTGAGGTGGGAGACTCTGTCCATAGGACAACAATCAGTCGTATATTGCACAAATCTGGCCTTTATGGAAGAGTGGCACGAAGAAAGCCATTTCTTAAAGATATCCATAAAAAGTGTAGTTTAAAGTTTGCCACAAGCCACCTGGGAGACACACCAAACATGTGGAAGAAGGTGCTCTGGTCAGATGAAACCAAAATTGAACTTTTTGGCAACAATGCAAAACGTTATGTTTGGCGTAAAAGCAACACAGCTGAACACACCATCCCCACTGTCAAACATGGTGGTGGCAGCATCATGGTTTGGGCCTGCTTTTCTTCAGCAGGGACAGGGAAGATGGTTAAAATTGATGGGAAGATGGATGGAGCCAAATACAGGACCATTCTGGAAGAAAACCTGATGGAGTCTGCAAAAGACCTGAGACTGGGATGGAGATTTGTCTTCCAACAAGACAATGATCCAAAACATAAAGCAAAATCTACAATGGAATGGTTCAAAAATAAACATATCCAGGTGTTAGAATGGCCAAGTCAAAGTCCAGACCTGAATCCAATCGAGAATCTGTGGAAAGAACTGAAAACTGCTGTTCACAAATGCTCTCCATCCAACCTCACTGAGCTCGAGCTGTTTTGCAAGGAGGAATGGGAAAAAATGTCAGTCTCTCGATGTGCAAAACTGATAGAGACATACCCCAAGCGACTTACAGCTGTAATCGCAGCAAAAGGTGGCGCTACAAAGTATTAACTTAAGGGGGCTGAATAATTTTGCACAGCCAATTTTTCAGTTTTTGATTTGTTAAAAAAGTTTTAAATATCCAATAAATGTCGTTCCACTTCATGATTGTGTCCCACTTGTTGTTGATTCTTCACAAAAAAATACAGTTTTATATCTTTATGTTTGAAGCCTGAAATGGGGCACAATGTCGCAATGTTCAAGGGGGCCGAATACTTTCGCAAGGCACTGTAAATAAGTAAACCGATTGGATAAGGGAATTGTAAATATAAATGACAATTGTTTTAGATCTATTTTACCTTATAATCGCTGAAGACAAATGTCATATGGCAGCAAACTGAAGCATATCAACATATCAACTTTCCAACATTAAAGTTTATGAATGCTGTGCCATCATGCAGAATTGAAATTGTATGGTCTTTTCATTTGCAGGGATGGCACTCGAATGTCTTAAAGGAGCTACATGTAATCTTTTTGCATTGTAATTTCAGAAACTTTAATATGTATCGGACCCACCCCCATTCTAATGGTGCAGCCTTCTTATTGGTCAACAAAAGACAGACCGGGCCTGAGCCTCACACTAACCGAATGTGGCACAAACCTTTAGCGGACCTGTCAATTTGACAAGAGATTCGCTGCCCAAACAATATTACATGAAGCTCTTTTAATTATAGGCTAACCCGTCATTCTCTCTTTCCTATTATGTTAAATATTATCCACTATCAGTATCGACCATCAGTAGGCCTAATAATAACACATTCAACTGCCAATTTACTGTTCGTTCCCTTTTAGTTGATATAGCATAGAGTCCATTTAATTACACTGTTTCCTTTACCTTCATTTTCTTCCTCTGTAAACGCCATCACGGCTGTGTGGTTGTTGCTGAGGATCATTAGTAACAGTTGATCATCTTTTAAAAAAGACATGTAGGCTAATTAAATTGTTATGAAGCGGAGTGCAGACCAATTCTTAACAGCTTGAACTTGACGCATGGCGCAATACCTGGCCGTGTCATCACACAGTTTCATGGTTAGTGCAGGCAATAGACGAGGGTACAGCCTACTGTTGTACACTATTCTCCCTATTATAATTCTATGTACACCAGTTTTCCAACATGACCATGAGTTAAAGAACTGAATGTGGCAATTTTCAGAATGAATCAAACCACTGTTTATTTTCTTTCATGCATAAAGGCTCTCCAAACCTGTTTTTTATGATTCATAAATACTTTCCCAAACCTAAATAATCTACAAGACCAATTGGTGCTGAAACGGAGACAAATATGTATTTATTTAGATGGCTTTCTTTCATTGATCCCTAATATTCTGAACGCGTCCTCTCGATATATTCTAGTGTAGTGAGTCTGTCGACGAAATTCGAACTAAAATGTACACCGTATTTAAAGGGATGGAAAATATGTTGGCCAGCAAGTGGGAGGGTTTTCAGGGGTTGAATGGGATGTATTCAACACATGCAAGGTAGCCACACTCCAGAGCCTGTTAAGCAACTGAACTTGACTGAATACCAAATACTGAGAAGTGTGTAGGAAAGGTATGCGTAGGAAAAGCGTAAATTCCTAAGTCTGAATCAGCCACACAGAGAAAAGGGAAAAAAGAGAGCAGGAAAAGATTGAGCCATTTTTTACACAGGGATAGGAGTGAAAACGGCTAATGGTGGTTGGGAGATTCTAGTCATGTTATGGATCATGATGTTAGTGGGCCTCTGCCCATTGTAAATGGCTCAGAAGACTCACTTAAAAGCAAATCACCTATGAATGACTACTCTGGTCACATTAAATATACATATAACTGTATTTTGAAAGTAATATATCTTGAAAACTTGATTGCTGACATGCAAAACATGTTGGGACTAAATCAACAATGGACTATCTCACCAGAGAAAGCATCCGAGAGAGCGAAACAGCGCCCCTCTCTCTTACTATATGTAGCCCATGTATCTGATGCTGTCTGGCCAAAAAGAGTATAACATGCCATACTCTATTTTGCCAGACAGCATCAGATACATGGGCTTCACATACATGTCCTCTGCCTCGATGATGACAGTATTATCAGCAACATCTGTCTTTTTACTGAAGAAATGTGTATTGTATCCCCAAGAGTGTAAGTTTGGGTTCGGGTTGGTCTGCGTTTCTACTAAGCGAGCCTCGTCAAGAACCAGGCTTCCCTAATACGGGTAAGCCTGGGGAAGTTCATGGCAGAAAAATAGGTAAATAGGGGTGGAGACCCGGTGTAAATCAGTGAGCTAAGCTAACATATGCAATTGCTTTAAGATGGTCATACCATTTTTTTTTATGAAACAAAGAATTCGGCCTTACTGCTATTAGCCCATAGAAATGCATTGGATAACAATTTTTTAAGTGTCTGTCTGAGAGATGTAAGAAAGCTCAGGGGGAAAAAATGCTAAGAATTTTTAGTGGAATTACCTGTGTACATTGACATTCATGTTTCGGCCTGGTACCGGGTTACCTTCAGTCGGAGTACACCATCATGTGTGTGAGAGTTTCATCTTTCCATAGATGGGTCAAAGTAATTTGTAGACCAGACCGTTCGGACACTACAGACGTTTTCATGAGAAGACAGATTGTCGAGATTGCGAATTGCCTCTTCTTCCTAATGGTAAATCTGTCAGTGGGAGAGACTGCCTTTATCTGACAGACAGTACAGTATACTAGTCATGTCAAGCTTGAAAATCAATCCATTACTACCCCCTCTTCATCTTGTACTGTTTCTAAACCTTTTCATGAAAACCATGTCTGGAAAGACCGTTACAACTTAAAGCATTAGTAGAATGTTTAAAAATAATTTATTAGGAATTGTAAAAAAAATGTAAGAGGGTTACAGTGTTGACAAGAACCTTTCAGAGTAAACACAGAGTCCAAAGTCTCCATGGCAATCCATCAGCAGGCTTAGAAAAATATCAACATCTACAACTTGGTGATAGAAATTGACAGCGCCTCTTGTTCTTAAACTAACCACAAAAGTAAAACACCTTATCTAACCTCCCATTGCAAAAAGGTAACATTTTTTAAAAAGTATATAGCTTCTCATGAGTTTCATGGCTCCAGTCTATGTCATCCAGTAGATGTACAGCGTATCGGTCAGTGTGGAGAAGGGGGTTGAGGAGAAATACATACAATCTCATCATGGAAGAGCCTCAGGACCACCTCTGAGAGTGTTAATTTAGCACTGAAACAAATGAACGAATCCTCTCCACACATCGACAGAGACAAGGACGTTCATTAACAAACCAAAATGAAGATGATAAATTCACATTTGCCACCAATGTATCCATTCCCTGACAATACATTTCACACCTAATTCCAGTGTGACCGCATAGCCATACAATGCACACACACACACAAACGCGCAGTCACACAACACAATCTGCGAAAGAATCTAGCCGTGAAATCGTACCACTGTGAAACTGTTTTTACGACTGGTTCCTGCATGTTTGTCCTTCATTTTCCTTTACAACCACCACATATTCAAAATTATCATTCTAAAAACAACAATAAAATAAGTTCCAAGTAAGGATGAAAGAAACCGTTTTAGGCCTACTCATAAGAGGAATATCCCCACAAGCTCTCACTCCCGGTGCTGATAAGTGGTTCCTGCGTGAATTCACAGTATAGGAGCAAACCCTTTCATTCTGTCATACCTGGACCAGTCTCACAACTCAGACAGCTAAAGATTAGGAATCACACAAATACACTATGATTATGATATGTATGAGTCTGAGTGGCCAACGCCGAACAGTACGAATGAAAGTTAAAAAACATCTGCTGAAAACAAATACCATCACTGCCTTCCCAATACCCCTCATTTTTTGCAGAATCCAAAAGACAGTTATATTTACAATATTTTACAAAAAAACAGATATCACGCAGTTCAAATCTGACTGGAAATAGGCTCATGACTATCAATTTAGTTACTTTTATCATTATTAGTATAACAAATGTTTGTTAAAAACCTACCAAGATATACATTTTTCAACTTTGTAATACATACAAAAAAAAAATGGTATTATCAGCAATGTTCTGTATGTACTGAAAGATAAATATACATTTATTCAGTACAAATACTTGCTCCAGTATTTCACATATTCCGTACCTGGAGATCACTTTCTCCCTCACTGACTCTCAATAAAACACCTTCTGACAAAAGAATCAAATGGGAAAAAAATAATTAAGACAAGAATACATGACAATTTCCACAAAACAGTCAAATGAAATAAAATAAAAAAGTAGCTAGAATTATCTGCATGTTTTTCTAATACAAGCAGAAATATATCTTTTTAAAGGTTGTTGTTCCTTTCTGCTAACTACAGTAACATGTTAGACAGGAAGGGATGTTAAGACCGAACACAGGAAGTCTGAAGAAAAGAGATCCTCAGTGGGAGGAGGGGCGTGGACATCAGGGGTCAAGGGTCACACAGCCAGAGAGGAGTGTCAGACCAGTTCAAAGCTTTCCATCTCTCAGTTCACAGCTCTGCAGAGAAATTGAGACAATTTTCATGTGTCTATAGGCAACATTATATTGCTACAATAAATGTACAGTAAATTATAGTGATTTATTTGAATGGAGCATTACTCTTCTGAGTATGTGATGCTGTGGGTGGGTATAGTAGCAGACTCACTCTCTCAGTGGTAGCCATTAGTGAAGGCCGTAGCAATCAGAGGACCCTGTAGGGAGCAGTCAGACACCGGAGAGATTAGAGGGAGCACCCAGTCATCACAACACAACCACCAACACTCTCAACATCCCCAACATCATATCACATTCAATAATACAACCCTCACCAAATGTGCAAGCAAAATCTGTCAAAATGGACAGTATATTACCCAAGAGCAACATTACTTGTTCCTTTGACTTGACAGTCACACATTGACAGACAATTCTATGCTCATAACAGACCCCCTGAATGTATACGGTCATAACACAGGATTGGACAGTATTGCAAGATGGATCTATGAACATGTGCCAAGATCAACATCTTAGGAGACTTCTCTGTAGCATCGATAGTATGCAGACACATTTTGCATTTCCAAACATGAATAGGGTCTAAAATACCTACGTGATAAGGGCTGTGTCTTACCCCCAGACTATGGCCGAACCCAGTGTTTGGGGAGGGGCTTGCAGCGCTGAGGTAACTGCTGACAGCAGACTCTTGATTGGCTGCTGCATATAAGTCTGCCATTGGCCCAGGGCTGCTGAACCCCCCAGAGCGAGAGGGGGCGGAGCCTAAAATAACATACAGATGCAAATAAGTAGACAGACACATAATTAGTTACACAGGAGAAATACTATACATCAAATTGGCAAACATTTCTCAACCCCTCATACATACCTCTTGCTACTGCTGCGGCTGCCACTGCCATTGGTCCATATGCCGACAGAGGAATGGCTGAGGGGGTAGAGGAGGTACAGCAGGTTTCAAATCCAGCTCGGGCTACAAACAGCGTTGACCTCTCTAGAGGTCAGTCAGAACATGATTTTGACCATAATCCTTGACATCATGTCCACCTCTAACATATGGGGCTACATTACCCACGACTGCGGTGTGCAATTAGTGTATTAACTGGTGTCACTGTGTAATAACTGGTGTGTAGCACAGTAAAGGGGTGAGTAGCAGACGGGCAGCATGCTGCTCGTAAAGGCCAGAGGAGGGACTGACCTGTGAGCTCAGGGGGGTGTGGTGATGTCAGAAGGGGGGTCCTCTCTAAATGGAATTCTAGAACAGAAACATCAGAGAGTGCTGTTGAAACAACACACCGGCGAGGTAAGGGACACACCCACCCATCCATACGCACACACACACACACACACTGGCAGGGAACATACAACTAGGGTGACACCAAGGGAACACATCAATGAGATGGCGTAAGAGGAAGAAATGAAGAGCGAATGGGAAGTGGCAGATTTACATAGAAGAAAGATTCAGCTTGAACTGGTGGTTCAAGCCGAATACGTTAGGATGGAATAAGAATATACTGCCCCCCCCACAAACATACCCACTCTTCTTCTTACGAACACATACAATCACACACAAAGCACGTGTAATCCACTCCCTGATATTTATAAGCAGCAAATGACACTCAGAGTGCTTTATGAGCTTCCGTGGAGGCTGTGTTGGTTAAAGAGTTTGTCTGTGTTGTGGGAGCTATACACAGTATGACGAGTCAAGACACACACCAAGTGAAGATGAATAGGATCACACAACCATCATTAAATGATTGGACTCTTCTACTACTCTGTGACCGTCCAGGAACCTCACGAAATGGCCATGCTTGACTCAAGGGAGTATGAATGGGTGGAGGAGTAGCTTCTTACCAGGGAATTGATAGGTATATCCAGGGGTGATGCCAGTGTAACTTCGACTAGTATACGTAGCTGTCTGAAACCCTGGGTAACCTATGGTGAAAGGACAGTCATGGGTCTGTGTTTGAGTGAAACAGTGCTGCCCCCTGCCTGTGAAAGAGGATACTGTCAATGTAACAACAGGTTCACAGAAACAATGCACTCAATAACATTCTTTATTCTAGATCAGCCAACAGTGTATGTTGTGTACGTATGCTCAGCTCAAAGTTGATCTAACTTAACAACTGTACCCTTGCCTAGAATTCCCTCTTGTCCTGCCAACGTCATTGGGAATATTGCAGTTCTCAGACTGAACAGTACATGATAGTGTAATTTCCCCATCTTCAGAGGCATGCTTTAACCACTAAATTATGTATATATATATATATATATATATATATATATATATATATATATATATATATATATATATATATATATATATATCATCAATAGCAATATTACATACATACATGCATTACTTTTTCCTAAGATCATACAGTGCGTCAATTCCAGGGTACCTCAAACTAATTTGGTACCACATGTTTTAATAGACTTGGCAGGTGCAAATATGAAAATATTTTATTAAGGGGAGATGATGTTACGAAGAGTATGCCATCTGTCCCCTAGCGGTAGTAACTTCTGTGGTAAATCATCTCTTCATAATATAAAATATGATATTATGAGAGGATGTGTGATGGTATGGGGTAACAGGATGAGGGGCCACATCTTCGTCGACATTACTGTCGTCATCCTCGTCACTATGAGTTTACCCAGCATGCCGATGCCCAGCATGAAGGCATCCATGCCGTAGGGCATCACCCGAGAGCGCCCCCTGGCCGAGCCCGTGGGTGACATCACTTCCTTGGGCTGAGCCTTCTTACACTCCACCTGTCATGAATACACACGAGGGGGAACAAAACAGTCAACAATTACAACTAACAGTTACATTGTGTATTGAATAACGAAGGATTTATTTAAAGCCTTCTTAGCTCACCATTTTGCTGTTTATCTCATGGAAGTGCATCTCACACACTTTCTCCACCACATCCTCATTCTCAAACGTGACAAAGCCAAACCCTGGAGTGGACAAATACAAATAATGTATGTGAGGAGGGTCAGCTCATGAAGAGCTCGGCAACACCATTGATTAAAGCCCATTATTGAACATCTCAAACCCAAGTTTGTGGAAATCCATTCTGCTGTCTCTGGGGGTTAGAGTGTGGAGCTAATGCACGACTGCTAACCACCTTCTGTATTAGGTACTGTAGTAGCCGTTTAGTACGTTCGCACCCTCCCCCCCTCTGGGGTGCTGTTCCTGGCTCATCCCCTCCTCCCTCCCCTCCCTGCTGGCCAGGTCAGCGAGCCTCCCTCCCTCCCTCAGCCGAGTAAAGCTGGTGGGCTGTCATAATCGATCAGTCCCAGGGTGGGTAGAAGGCGCTTTAGGAGGCTTTATCCTGATCCTCGATTAACAGACTGACTAATTAGCCTAGACTTGTTCCTCTCCTCCTACTCCGTTCCTCCTGTTCAGCCTATGAGGAGGAGATAGCTGATAGTTGCTTTATTCAGGAAAAGTATTACTTACTACGATTGTGACTTCGACTAGTATACGTAGCTGTCTTTTACCTTAAGATGAACCCACTAACTGCGAGTCGCTCTGGATAAGAGCTTCTGCTAAATGACCTAAATGTAAAAGACAATTGAGGATACAGAGATGTGAGGCTTAGAGTACTGGGGGACTGGACAGAGAGGGGGTTTCTCAGACTCACCTCTGTGTCTGTTGGTGGTCTTGTCAAACATGAGCATGGCATCATCAACCTAGAGGACACAGAGTTTTACACACATCACCTCACACAATGTACGCACGCGCCATATTGTCTGACCTCACCCCTTCTCAAGTTCTCCAGGGAGGCTCAGCAACAGATGGACAAAAGGGGCAGAAAGAGGAGGGGTGGAGGAGGGGGACAGGTTTCAAAGGAGGGAGGGGAGCACAGTAGAGGAAGAGAAGAAAACAGAAGAAACATCTTAAAAGGGGACATTAGTGATGCATGGGCACAAGATGGCCGCTAGAAAAGGTTTGATTCACAAACACAAAATCAGAATCAATTCCCTGTTTCTCTTAGTTAGATGTCTTGCCTCTGAACTGCATAATTGGAATCTCTCTCTGAAAAAGAGGACATAATCCACCCTCGCTCCCCCCACTTTCCAAAGTTTGCCATTCCCATGGCAACTGTGCAAAAAGTTATCTTAAAAATCTTTATCTGGCATCAAGCATTATTTGTTAAGAGAAAGAGAATGTGTGAGAGTCTGAGAGAGAGATTACAGACAGATAGACAGAGAAAGAGAGGAAGAGTGAGAGATATACATAGACAGAAGGTACAATAAGTAAGATAGAAATGTAGGCATGTATCATGTTGGATGTGGGGAAGAGGGACTGGGGAGAGAATACAGGTACAGACCGTGGTGAGGTAGAGATGGGTGTGTGTGAGAAAAAGAGAGGTGAAAGAAACTATCGTGAGATAGAGGTGGAGACAGAAAATGTGGGACTAAATTGGGAGGGAGGAGAACAGAGAGCGACAAAGAATGGGTGCAAGAGAACAAAGAGGTGTGGAGGCTTTGTCTGTTGGCACAGCCAGCCATAACTCCTATTCTCCTAGTGCCCTCTCTTCCTCTCCCTCTATACCTCCCTCCTTCACAGTAGAGGCCTAGGATTCATCTTCAGCTGAACACAGACCAATACATTGCAATACAAAATCGAATTTAAAAAAAGCAACTGTCAAACACCTAATATCATTCAAATTAACTCCTGAATTAATTGCTAACTAATATTTTAGTAAAGCAAAATGTGTGCTTTCCACATTCAATATCCAATGCCTTTCAGTTTGCAATAAAGCCAAAGGCAGGTGCACATGGTTCCACCACCTATTTGCCAGAACCACTTATTCACACGCCTATACGGTTCCACGCAGAGCTGACACATTGTGTTAGTCAATGGGCATGTGTCAGTGTGTGTGTGTGTGTGTGTGTTCGTGCTTGGGTCCACCCTTGGGTAGCTTGCACGAAGAAAGGTCAAGGGTGAGGGAGGAGGGCTTCCAGCCAGGGTGAAAGAAGACCTGTCAGTCTTAGCTCTCTCAAATCACTGACTCTTTCCACTCTGACATTTCCCTATCACCCCTCCTGTCTCCCTAACCAGGCCTGCCTCTTCACAGTCCAAGCACCATGACACAGCAATGGAACAACACAGACAATGTTGCTCCACAGTTTAGAGCACCAAACTTTAACCAAACTGTATATACTGAATTAGAAGGTGAATTATATGCTGAAATCTACAATCAGCAGGATGATAAAACTGTCCTGACACTTCAGGTATGTTTTTCACATCATCCCCACAAGTACCCAGTGCAATTAAAATGTACACAAGTTAAAACATCAATGTCCTCATTTAACTAAATGTTTCTTAGTAAGTCAATAACTGTCCTTCAAAGCTATATATTTCAAACACGGGACATTTTAATGGTGCACTGGACAATATTCCCCTCTTACCCTCTCTTCCACTGCTCATCCTCCCAGTCATTCTCTCCGCCCCCTTGTCCAGAGCAGGAGACAAAAGGTCCAGTGAGGCAGTCTAATCAGAAACTTCCCATGGGTGGCTAGAGTTGACATTTCTCCATCTAGCCATCTCTCTCTCTCCATCTCATTCCATTAATGCAATTGTATGATTGGGAGTGAAGCACTTCATGTAGAAGTGGCCGTCATTGAAAATAAGAATTTGTTCTTAACTGACTTGCCTAGTTAAATAAAGCTAAAATAAAATAAAATGTGCCACTTACAGTAGTATGTGATAGATACAGGAAGTATAATTTAAATGATCAAGACTGAATTTAATATTACATAATCACAATGCCCTGACTGGCTAATGGTAAACTACATAAATTAGCTTTGCCTCAGCCTTTTATTGGGGTTGAAAGCTAATCTAGTTAGTATGCAGGCTCATTGGTTTATCTGATTTCCTACTGAATTTGCACCTTACTTTCTTGCATAGGTTACTTGCGACCACTATTTCAAGTTGTCTGTTTAAAATAGTTAGTGTCAACAAAAAGTTTGAAGATTCAACAGAGGAGTAAGAGTGCACCACAGCGCACCTCCTTGTAAATATTGAACTCCTGTACAAACTAGCAAAATATTTGCCTAGCTTTCTTCAAAGACATAATAGTCCTTGCACCCGTTCTCCCTTCTGCCTTTGTTACCTCTTCATTTATTATCTCTGCTCTGCATTTCAAAGCCCTTGGAATCTATGGTGGGAAGCGTCAAAACTGAGTACAATACGGATATTCAAATAAAATCAAAAGCATAAGTTTGAAGAACTGAAGACAGACTGGAAGTGACACGTATGCTGGTTTGGGTCGGTTTGACCGTTGGTCAACCAGTGTTATTGTTACAAAACTCCTGGGTTGACACTCTCCAACCCCCCGCCCCTCCCCACCCTCAACACAAAACCCCTTGCCCGCTGAATTACTTGGGGACAATGGGCAAGCCGGGTCACCACGGTAACGGGCCAGGAGGGGGTTGGGGGTAGGAGCAGCTGTTACATCAGATTAATTCAAATTCTGATAATCCCTCCCCCTTCCCTACCATCACCACACTCACCAAAACTTTTTTCTCCCTCTTTTCCCTAACTAAAGCCTAATGCTCCATACCTCCGTTCTACCCTCTCTATCCTTCTCCTCCACCCCTCCCACAAGTAACTCTCCTCCCTTCCAAAACAACTCTTCAATTGCACTTCATTTTTACCCTTACCCCACCAATCAGTTTCATCTAAACAACAAAGATGTGAGACGGGTTGAAGAAAACAGTGGCATGGAGGATGATGCAACATCACACCCATCTCTACTCCCTCAACACAGTCTGAGACACAGATCCACACGCGTCTACCTTCTACCTCACATTTCAATAGCTATATACCAGCTCCCATGCGGCTTACCTTTCCGAACTGCTCGAAATACGCCTTGACATCCTCAATGGTCGTGTTCACGGATAGACCTCCAACAAAAATCTTCTTGGTCCGAGTCACTAGCTGCAAGGAGAAATGGGTCCGTTAATATGAATGGATCGAGAATAACTGTGATAACACCATGGATTAGGATGATCCTTTAACGGTGGCTGTAGATGGGTAGCCTGGTATTGTCCATCTCTATGATAAATTCAGGTGCCAATGGGAAAACCACCAGCAGGCAAAGCTTCCAATTTACCTCAAAGCTCCTAAAAGACCCCTTTGCATGAAAAATAAAGGAGTCAGATGAAATAATTCTGCCCAAGTATTAGCACAAAATGTTTTTAGACTTTATGTTCATATTTATGTCATCACGACCAACAGTACATTATTAACATAGTTATTACACTGCTTATGTAGGAAATTACTACTGCTACCACCACCTGCATTAATGCCGGTGAACTTGCAGGTTACACGCTCTTATGAATATACTAATGTACATTATTGTGCTGTATAAGGTGTTAACAAAAGCCACTTGATCACACAAGAGTGTACAGATCACATTGATGTCACAGCAGCAGTCATGTTCCTCTCTTGACAAGGCATTAGGCCAGATAGAATGTGAAAAGCTTAACATGGCAAGCACAGGCTAACCTGCTCCCTCCCAGCAATGCCATTCACACTGAACTCACAGGACTAAGCCCTGACGAACCATGACTAGACTGGCTCACTCACCTTGGGCTGGGCTCTACGAGGGAATGCAACTTTCGGATCAATCTAGAGGAGGGAGTTAAAGAGGAGAAAGGCCAGTTTAGACACGCAGCTCAATACAGAGCCCATGAAATCAGGTAAATGTGAACCAAGTCCATGGTTGTGGTCTCTTTGGTGCTGCTCCTTGCCTCATCCTGTAAGGGTTCCTTATTAACATGGGTGTCCGGGTTACAATGCTGCACCAGTACATTAGGTCATTATGAAAGCTGGAGGTAAAAGACAACTAGAGGATAGACCCGAGGGATTGTTTTCACAACGTGGGGCATAGAAGGTGAAAAACATTCATGAGTATAACATTTACTTTCTCTCTGAAAGAATCTGCTGCTAGATTTGGAACTAAGAAGCTCTTGTTTTAACTTCATTGTAACCATAACCCCATTGGCCTAGCCAGGGTTGCTCTCAGTTCTATGAAAACTTTTCCAACCCCTGAAGTGGTGGTTTATAGGTGTGCAGGTGGAATGAGTGGGAATGTTTTCCGGCCTGCCTGCCTTCCACAGCCCTCACCTCCTCTCGTCACCAACATGTGACCTCCTGGAATCTCACAAAGGCAATATAATCACAGACACATCTCACCTCTACAAAAAAAAAGGAAGGACAGCGAAAGAGACACAGTAGGTGAAAGAAAGGGAGGGACAGCACAGAACAAGAGGAAGACGAGGAAGACGAGGAGGAGGGAGAATGGACTGACGTAGACAGAGGAGAGAGCCGTCAACCTCACACACTGACAGCATATCAGCCTCATTTTGTTTGCTTTTCTCTCCCGCTAAGACATTACGATGATTTTGTGAGCTATTTAAAAGCCAACATTTCATAGTGTGTTTATCGCCATTCTTCCACACAGTTCTTCAGTAAACGTGGGAGCTAAGCTATCATTAACAGTGCAGAAACTGAAATATTGGACATTTTCAGGAAGATGATAATACTAAATTAATATAATGATAATAAATAACAAAAGCTAAACCATTGAATTCATATATTTCCTATTGACAATATAGTCATTTGTTCAGGTTGGGTAAAGAGTAACTACACCATACAAATAAGATGTGACTATAGAGACTATAGTACAGGAATTAGAGACCTCTATAGTATTAGTCTCTACTGATCTAATAGAACAACTAGACTATTCCACACTGTACTGTTATGCTACAAGACAGTAAGACAGTACAGTGCCAAGAGCACTATATTAGTCCGTAACCATGACAGGGTAGAGTGGAACTACAGTAGAACTACAGTAGAGAGCTAGTGCCTCTGTGGTGCACCACATGCGTTTACCAGAGTAAAGTACAGTTATGTCTACGGGTATAGTGTCGACGTCACGGCAGGTTCTGTTGAGCAGAGTGAGAAGGCTCGGCTAGACTGAATGGTGTATCGGATGCAGTCTACTGTTTAGTTCTATGATTGCTAGACTACTCTGATAGTCACCTCCGGTCACCAACCCTCCTGATGTCCAACACTCCTGTGCACATTAAAAAACAAACAAACAGACACACACAAACAAAATCAACGTACAGCAACCAACACACCCCCATGGGTGGAAAATATGGACATTAGACAGGTGAGGGAACTTTTTCATAAAATAATTTTTGAAAACAAAATGAATGACCGGTATAGAGAATTGATTGGAGAAAGATAAATGCCCCCCTTTTCTATATTCATGACACAAAGTAAAATACATAACCACTAACTGCAAAACATCCTGCTTTAAAAAAAATGTAATGATGACATATATATTGGATCATGCTAAACGTGGCAGAGGTGTTGGTGTCAGGGAGAAAGGCCGTAACCTAGGCCCACCGACTGTCCACAGAGCTGAGCCTTAGAAAAAGGCGAGGGGGCTTAACAAAATCAGGACAATCCATTTGACCAATTACAGTCCAACCATGCACTCTTTAAATTAAAGGTGCAAGTTGGAACCAAATAAGGTTCTTGAGAGTGATGCTATAGGGGAACCATTTTAGGGTTTCTGAAGAACCATAAATGGGATGGTTGTTTGAAGATGGTTCTTTGAATAACCATACAAAATCGAACCATACAATATTGAATAGCCCTGCTGTAGTTTTAAGCCTTAATTGCATATTTCCCATGGCATATTTCCCAGGGTGCCTTTCGAGTGAATTCTAGCGTTACCAGTACCCCCCATGACTGTGTTTATTAGTGACAGAGACGTGGCTGTTACATTCATTACTTTTCAGTCCTGTGGCATTCACCAAGTGAGGTCTTAGCTGAATATATTGTCATTCAAATTGTATTATTGAAGACAATACAATACATATTTCATAAGTCCTTCTTTTGAGGGACAGGTTTTACTCTAATTCAATGGCCTGAATCTCAGTTTATATGCCACATCAGCCCTGCAAATCACATTATGCTGGCTTGTGAAGTGATGTGCAATTCCTATTGGAATCCAGACAGAGTTGGGATATCCAACATTTTTGGAATTTGTATTAACACATCACCTGCATTCAGAATGACTGCCAGGGTTAGTAAGACTAAGATATGAGACTACCTTAAATATATATAAACTGGAACAACCATAATGGGTGCAATAAGTCCAATAAATGTTTTTTTAATGTTATTTATATTTGAGTAGCATAAGATTAATTCATCAATCAATGTACATGTAAAAACATAAATATTGACACAAACAACAAAAAAATCGACCTGCAATAGAGTGTGGTGGGAAATATGATAATAATGGGAACACCAACACTGGCGTTCTTTTACACAATTGAATGTTAATTTAACTCTTTACGGTGTTAATGTAACTCTTGAATCAACACTAGAAATGTTACACTGAAAGATCCATATTAATCACAGATGGGGTGATCCCACCTGACAACTTCCCGCACTCCCTTCCTCGACGACCTCCTGGGTCAGCATGCTAGTCCCTTCAAGTCAGGGCTACTGAAACCCCTTATCCATACCAATTCTACAATCAATAGAATGAATGATTTTATGATCTCTCAAACTGCTTAGAGTTGAATTGGACATTTTCTAGGACAGGTTTACAATCGGAAATCTGTATTTTTGGACACTGACTTGGCCTATTTTCTTTTTTTACACCTTTATTTATCCTTTATTTAACTAGGCAAGTCAGTTAAGAACACATTCTTATTTTCAATGGCGGCCAAGGAACAGTGGGTTAACTGCCTCGTTCAGGGGCAGAACGACAGATTTGTACCTTGTCAGCTCGGGGATTCAATCTTGCAACCTTACAGTTAACTAGTCCAACGATCTAACCACTTGCCTCTCATTGCACTCCACGAGGAGGCTGCCTGTTACGCGAATGCAGTAAGCCAAGGTAAGTTGCTAGCTAGCATTAAACTTATCTTATAAAAAACAATCAATCAATCATAAAATCACTAGTTAAACTAGTAATATCATCAACCATCTGTAGTTATCTAGCGTGTTCTGCGTTGCATATAATTGATGCGTATTCGCAAAAAAGAACTGTTGTTGCTCCAATATGTACCTAAACATAAACATCAATGCCTTTCTTAAAATCAATACACAAGTATATATTTTTAAACCTGCATATTTAGCTAAAGGAAATCCAGGTTAGCAGGCAATATTAACCAAGTGAAATTGTGTGTGTGTTCATTGCACGCAGAGTCAGGGTATATGCAACAGTTTGGGCCGCCTAATTTGCCAGAATTTTACGTAATTATGACATAACATTGAAGTTTGTGCAATGTAACAGGAATACTTAGACTTATGGATGCCACTTTAGATAAAATACGGAACGGTTCCGTATTTCACTGAAAGAATAAACGTCTTGTTTTCGAGATGATAGTTTCCGGATTCGACCACATTAATGACCAAAGGCTCGTATTTCTGTGTGTTATTATGTTATACAGTGGGGCAAAAAAGTATTTAGTCAGCCACCAATTGTGCAAGTTCTCCCACTTAAAAATATGAGAGAGGCCTGTAATTTTCATCATAGGTACACTTCAACAATGACAGACAAAATGAGAAAAAAAATCCAGAAAATCACATTGTATGATTTTTGATGAATTTATTTGCAAATTATGGTGGAAAATATGTATTTGGTCACCTACAAACAAGCAAGATTTCTGGCTCTCACAGACCTGTAACAACTTCTTTAAGAGGCTCCTCTATCCTCCACTCGTTACCTGTATTAATGGCACCTGTTTGAACTTGGTATCAGTATAAAAGACACCTGTCCACAACCTCAAACAGTCACACTCCAAACTCCACTATGGCCAAGACCAAAGAGCTGTCAAAGGACACCAGAAACAACATTGTAGACCTGCACCAGGCTGGGAAGACTGAATCTGCAATAGGTAAGCAGCTTGGTTTGAAGAAATCAACTGTGGGAGCAATTATTAGGAAATGGAAGACATACAAGACCACTGATAATCTCCCTCGATCTGGGGCTCCACACAAGAACTCACCCCGTGGGGTCAAAATTATCACAAGAACGGTGAGCAAAAATCCCAGAGCCACACGGGGGGACCTAGTGAATGACCTGCAGAGAGCTGGGACCAAAGTAACAAAGCCTACCATCAGTAACACACTATGCCGCCAGGGACTCAAATCCTGCAGTGCCAGACGTGTCCCCCTGCTTAAGCCAGTACATGTCCAGGCCCGTCTGAAGTTTGCTAGAGAGCATTTGGATGATCGGGAGAATGTCACATGGTCAGATGAAACCAAAATATAACTTTTTGGTAAAAACTCAACTCGTCGTGTTTGGAGGACAAAGTACACCATACCTACTGTGGAGCATGGGGGTGGAAACATCATGCTTTGGGGCTGTTTTTCTGCAAAGGGACCAGGACGACTGATCCGTGTAAAGGAACGAATGAATGGGGCCATGTATCGTGAGATTTTGAGTGAAAACCTCCTTCCATCAGCAAGGGAATTGAAGATGAAACGTGGCTAGGTCTTGCAGCATGACAATAATCCCAAACACACTGCCCGGGCAACGAAGGAGTGGCTTCTTAAGAAGCATTTCAAGGTCCTGGAGTGGCCTAGCCAGTCTCCAGATCTCAACCCCATAGAAAATCTTTGGAGGGAGTTGAAAGTCTGTGTTGCCCAGCAAAAGCCCCAAAACATCACTGCTCTAGAGGAGATCTGCATGGAGGAATGGGCCAAAATACCAGCAACATTGTGTGGAAACCTTGTGAAGACTTACAGAAAACGTTTGACCTCTGTCATTGCCAACAAAGGGTTTATAACAAAGTATTGAGATAAACTTTTGTTATTGACCAAATACTTATTTTCTACCATAATTTGCAAATAAATTAATTTAAAAAATCCTACAATGAGATTATCTGGATTTTTTTTCTCATTTTGTCTGTCATAGTTGAAGTGTACCTATGATGAAAATTACAGGCCTCTCTCATCTTCTTAAGTGGGAGAACTTGCACAATTGGTGGCTGACTAAATACTTTTTTGCCCCACTGTCATTAAGTCTATGATTTGATAGAGCAGTCTGACTGAGCGATGGTAGGCATGTTTTTGCATTATTTAAACCAAATTGAACATGTTTCATTATTTATTTGAGGCTAAATTGATTTTATTTATGTATTATATTAAGTTAAAATAAGTGTTCATATAAAAAAAAATATTTTTTAAATATTTTTTTATTTTTATTTTTTAAATCCGCCGATTAATCGGTATCGTCTTTTTTTTGGTCCTCCAATAATCGGTATCGGCGTTGAAAAATCAATATCGGTCGACCTCTAGTGGAGTACACCAATGACATCCATACTAAGGACTGAGTCCGACTGACACAGTTCTCTATGTTTAGATAGAATATGTTTTACGAGCTGCAGGAGTCTTTAACACTCTGTAACTTGAGATTGAACTACTGTTGCCATCATCGATATATTAGCCTGTTGGGAGTATCCTTGTGTTCAAGTTATGCTTGAGAAATGTAGACATAACATCTTGCAAAACTCACTTTACCTCAAACCCTTTTCTAAACCATGACGACAGAGTGCAACATCACTCCAATGGGAGTAATCTTAAAACATAATACAATAATTCTCCATAGATAGGCTACTCAAGTCACTAGCAGACAGTGTGCCTAGTAGCTACAAATAAAAGTCAATTAAAAAAGTCCTTCTGAGTAAACCTCCCTCCATTCTTGTCCTGGAGCAGGTTAGTCAGTCACAGCCTGGTAAATTCTTTCGGTTGCCACTAGAGAAGGTTTCTCTCTCTACTGTCTAACAGGAGAGCCTGCCTGCGGCTGTGAGAGAGAAGAGAGGGAGCAGGGTGTTCTTGCTCTAAACTAAAGCCAACCCTACTCAGCATCCCACCCCTGCCGTTGGTCACGGAGCCTTCTCCACCCCAGACACACACTCTAAAGCTGCCTTCTCCACCCCAGACACACACTCTAAAGCTGCGACAGAGCACCGGCCACGCAGAGCACAGTCACATGCTGTTACCAACCACACTCAGCCATGCTCCATCCAGCTGACAACACATGGATCTAATCTATTACTGCTATAGGTTTTTATAGGAGGTTAAACTGTCACCTAGTCTGGAATCCCAGGAATGATCATTTTCAAAGATGTTGGTTTGTGTCCAATCTCTTTGGAGGGAGGCGTCATGGAGACAAAAAAGCCATGGCAACTAACCATTAAAGCCCCATTGTAACTATCATCATGCCAAATCAGACTAATGTAGTAACCTTTGACTTGGTCTGACTTCTTTAATCTATTATTTATCTACAAACGTTAATCTACACTTCTATACTACTGCACAGAATGTTACTTTGAAACTGTGCCGCTACCATTCCATAAAGCTCTCCACCCTATGACTCTCTCTCTCTCCCATAAAGCTCTCCACCCTATGACTCTCTCTCTCTCCCATAAAGCTCTCCAACCTATGACTCTCTCTCTCTCCCATAAAGCTCTCCACCCTATGACTCTCTCTCTCCCATAAAGCTCTCCACCCTATGACTCTCTCTCTCTCCAATAAAGCTCTCCACCCTATGACTCTCTCCCCCATAAAGCTCTCCACCCTATGACTCTCTCCCCCATAAAGCTATCCAACCTATGACTCTCTCTCCCATAAAGCTCTCCACCCTATGACTCTCTCTCTCTCCCATAAAGCTCTCCACCCTATGACTCTCTCTCTCTCTCCCATAAAGCTCTCCACCCTATGACTCTCTCTTTCTCCAATAAAGCTCTCCACCCTATGACTCTCCCCCATAAAGCTCTCCAACCTATGACTCTCTCTCCCATAAAGCTCTCCACCCTATGACTCTCTCTCCCATAAAGCTCTCCACCCTATGACTCTCTCTCCCATAAAGCTCTCCACCCTATGACTCTCTCCCCCATAAAGCTCTCCAACCTATGACTCTCCCCCATAAAGCTCTCCACCCTAAGACTCTCTCCCATAAAGCTCTCCACCCTATTGGCTCTCTCTCCCATAAAGCTCTCCACCCTATGACTCTCTCTCGAATAAAGCTCTACACCCTATTGACTCTCTCTCCCATAAAGCTCTCCACCCTATGACCCTCTCTCTCCCATAAAGCTCTCCACCCTATGACTCTCCACCCTATGACTCTCTCTCTCTCTCTCTCCCATAAAGCTCTCCACCCTATGACTCTCTCTCTCCCATAAAGCTCTCCACCCTATGACTCTCCACCCTATGACTCTCGCTCTCCCATAAATCTCTCCACCCTATGACTCTCTCCCCCATAAAGCTCTCCAACCTATGACTCTCCCACATAAAGCTCTCCACCCTATGACTCTCTCTCTCTCCCATAAAGCTCTCCACCCTATGACTCTCTCTCTCTCTCCCATAAAGCTCTCCACCCTATGACTCTCTCTCTCTCCAATAAAGCTCTCCAACCTATGACTCTCTCTCCCATAAAGCTCTCCACCCTATGACTCTCCCCCATAAAGCTCTCCACCCTATGACTCTCTCCCATAAAGCTCTCCACCCTATTGACTCTCTCTCCCATAAAGCTCTCCACCCTATGACTCTCTCTCGAATAAAGCTCTACACCCTATTGACTCTCTCTCCCATAAAGCTCTCCACCCTATGACCCTCTCTCTCCCATAAAGCTCTCCACCCTATGACTCTCCACCCTATGACTATCTCTCTCTCTCTCTCCCATAAAGCTCTCCACCCTATGACTCTCTCTCTCCCATAAAGCTCTCCACCCTATGACTCTCCACCCTATGACTCTCTCTCTCTCTCTCTCCCATAAAGCTCTCCACCCTATGACTCTCTCCCCCTTAAAGCTCTCCAACCTATGACTCTCCCCCATAAAGCTCTCCACCCTAAGACTCTCTCCCATAAAGCTCTCCACCCTATTGGCTCTCTCTCCCATAAAGCTCTCCACCCTATGACTCTCTCTCGAATAAAGCTCTACACCCTATTGACTCTCTCCCCATAAAGCTCTCCACCCTATGACCCTCTCTCTCCCATAAAGCTCTCCACCCTATGACTCTCTCTCTCTCTCTCTCTCTCTCTCCCATAAAGCTCTCCACCCTATGACTCTCTCTCTCCCATAAAGCTCTCCACCCTATGACTCTCTCCCATAAAGCTCTCCACCCTATTGACTCTCTCTCCCATAAAGCTCTCCACCCTATGACTCTCTCTCGAATAAAGCTCTACACCCTATTGACTCTCTCTCCCATAAAGCTCTCCACCCTATGACCCTCTCTCTCCCATAAAGCTCTCCACCCTATGACTCTCCACCCTATGACTATCTCTCTCTCTCTCTCCCATAAAGCTCTCCACCCTATGACTCTCTCTCTCCCATAAAGCTCTCCACCCTATGACTCTCCACCCTATGACTCTCTCTCTCTCTCTCTCCCATAAAGCTCTCCACCCTATGACTCTCTCCCCCATAAAGCTCTCCACCCTATGACTCTCGCTCTCCCATAAATCTCTCCACCCTATGACTCTCTCCCCCATAAAGCTCTCCAACCTATGACTCTCCCCCATAAAGCTCTCCACCCTATGACTCTCTCTCTCCCATAAAGCTCTCCACCCTATGACTCTCTCTCTCTCTCCCATAAAGCTCTCCACCCTATGACTCTCTCTCTCTCCAATAAAGCTCTCCAACCTATGACTCTCTCTCCCATAAAGCTCTCCACCCTATGACTCTCCCCCATAAAGCTCTCCACCCTATGACTCTCTCCCATAAAACTCTCCACCCTATTGACTCTCTCTCCCATAAAGCTCTCCACCCTATGACTCTCTCTCGAATAAAGCTCTACACCCTATTGACTCTCTCTCCCATAAAGCTCTCCACCCTATGACCCTCTCTCTCCCATAAAGCTCTCCACCCTATGACTCTCTCTCTCTCTCTCTCCCATAAAGCTCTCCACCCTATGACTCTCCACCCTATGACTCTCTCTCTCTCTCTCTCCCATAAAGCTCTCCACCCTATGACTCTCTCTCTCCCATAAATCTCTCCACCCTATGACTCTCTCCCCCATAAAGCTCTCCAACCTATGACTCTCCCCCATAAAGCTCTCCACCCTATGACTCTCTCTCTCTCCCATAAAGCTCTCCACCCTATGACTCTCTCTCTCTCTCCCATAAAGCTCTCCACCCTATGACTCTCTCTCTCTCCAATAAAGCTCTCCAACCTATGACTCTCTCTCCCATAAAGCTCTCCACCCTATGACTCTCCCCCATAAAGCTCTCCACCCTATGACTCTCTCCCATAAAGCTCTCCACCCTATTGACTCTCTCTCCCATAAAGCTCTCCACCCTATGACTCTCTCTCCAATAAAGCTCTCCAACCTATTGACTCTCTCTCCCATAAAGCTCTCCACCCTATGACTCTCTCTCTCCCATAAAGCTCTCCACCCTATGACTCTCTCTCTCTCTCTCTCCCATAAAGCTCTCCACCCTATGACTCTCTCTCTCCCATAAAGCTCTCCACCCTATGACTCTCTAACCTATCACACACTCTCTTTCCCATAAAGCTCTCCACCCTATGACTCTCTCTCTCTCTCTCCCATAAAGCTCTCCACCCTATGACTCCATCCCATAAAGCTCTCCACCCTATGACTCTCTCTCCCATAAAGCTCTCCAACCTATCACACTCTCTCTTTCTCTCTCTCTCAAAAAGCTATACAACCTCTCTCTCTCCCATAAAGCTCTCCAACCTATGACTCTCTCTCTCTCCCATAAAGCTCTCCACCCTATGACTCTCTCTCTCCCATAAAGCTCTCCACCCTATGAATCTCTCTCCCATAAAGCTCGCCACCCTATGAATCTCTCTCCCATAAAGCTCTCCACCCTATGACTCTCTCTCTCCCATAAAGCTTGCCACCCTATGAATCTCTCCCCCATAAAGCTCTACACCCAATAAAGCTCTCCACTCTATGAATATCTCTCCCATAAAGCTCTCCAACCTATCACACTCTCTCTCTCCCATTAACGCTCACCAACCTATCACACTCTCTCGCTCTCTCTCTCCCATAAAGCGCTCCAACCTCTCTCTCTCTCTCCCATTAAGCTCTCCAACCTCTCTCTCTCTCTCTCTCTCTCCCATAAAGCTCTCCAACCTCTCTCTCTCTCTCTCTCTCCCATAAAGCTCTCCACCCTATGACTCTCTCTCCCATAAAGCTCTCCACCCTATGACTCTCTCCCCATAAAGCTCTCCAACCTATGACTCTCCCCCATAAAGCTCTCCACCCTATGACTCTCTCCCATAAAGCTCTCCACCCTATTGACTCTCTCTCCCATAAAGCTCTCCACCCTATGACTCTCTCTCCAATAAAGCTCTACACCCTATTGACTCTCTCTCCCATAAAGCTCTCCACCCTATGACTCTCTCTCTCCCATAAAGCTCTCCACCCTATGACTCTCCACCCTATGACTCTCTCTCTCTCTCTCTCCCATAAAGCTCTCCACCCTATGACTCTCTCCCTCCCATAAAGCTCTCCACCCATTACTCTCCACCCTATGACTCTCTCTCTCTCTCTCCCATAAAGCTCTCCACCCTATGACTCTCTCTCTCCCATAAAGCTCTCCACCCTATGACTCTCCACCCTATGACTCTCTCTCTCCCATAAAGCTCTCCACCCTATGACTCTCCACCCTATGACTCTCTCTCTCTCTCTCTCCCATAAAGCTCTCCACCCTATGACTCTCTCTCTCCCATAAATCTCTCCACCCTATGACTCTCTCTTTCTCCAATAAAGCTCTCCACCCTATGATTCTCCCCCATAAAGCTCTCCAACCTATGACTCTCTCTCCCATAAAGCTCTCCACCCTATGACTCTCTCTCCCATAAAGCTCTCCACCCTATGACTCTCTCTCCCATAAAGCTCTCCACCCTATGACTCTCTCTCCCATAAAGCTCTCCACCCTATGACTCTCTCCCCCATAAAGCTCTCCAACCTATGACTCTCCCCCATAAAGCTCTCCACCCTAAGACTCTCTCCCATAAAGCTCTCCACCCTATTGGCTCTCTCTCCCATAAAGCTCTCCACCCTATGACTCTCTCTCGAATAAAGCTCTACACCCTATTGACTCTCTCCCCATAAAGCTCTCCACCCTATGACCCTCTCTCTCCCATAAAGCTCTCCACCCTATGACTCTCTCTCTCTCTCTCTCTCTCTCTCTCCCATAAAGCTCTCCACCCTATGACTCTCTCTCTCCCATAAAGCTCTCCACCCTATGACTCTCCACCCTATGACTCTCTCTCTCTCTCCCATAAAGCTCTCCACCCTATGACTCTCGCTCTCCCATAAATCTCTCCACCCTATGACTCTCTCCCCCATAAAGCTCTCCAACCTATGACTCTCCCCCATAAAGCTCTCCACCCTATGACTCTCTCTCCCATAAAGCTCTCCACCCTATGACTCTCTCTCTCTCTCCCATAAAGCTCTCCACCCTATGACTCTCTCTCTCTCCAATAAAGCTCTCCAACCTATGACTCTCTCTCCCATAAAGCTCTCCACCCTATGACTCTCCCCCATAAAGCTCTCCACCCTATGACTCTCTCCCATAAAACTCTCCACCCTATTGACTCTCTCTCCCATAAAGCTCTCCACCCTATGACTCTCTCTCGAATAAAGCTCTACACCCTATTGACTCTCTCTCCCATAAAGCTCTCCACCCTATGACCCTCTCTCTCCCATAAAGCTCTCCACCCTATGACTCTCTCTCTCTCTCTCTCTCTCCCATAAAGCTCTCCACCCTATGACTCTCCACCCTATGACTCTCTCTCTCTCTCTCTCCCATAAAGCTCTCCACCCTATGACTCTCTCTCTCCCATAAATCTCTCCACCCTATGACTCTCTCCCCCATAAAGCTCTCCAACCTATGACTCTCCCCCATAAAGCTCTCCACCCTATGACTCTCTCTCTCTCCCATAAAGCTCTCCACCCTATGACTCTCTCTCTCTCTCCCATAAAGCTCTCCACCCTATGACTCTCTCTCTCTCTCCAATAAAGCTCTCCAACCTATGACTCTCTCTCCCATAAAGCTCTCCACCCTATGACTCTCCCCCATAAAGCTCTCCACCCTATGACTCTCTCCCATAAAGCTCTCCACCCTATTGACTCTCTCTCCCATAAAGCTCTCCACCCTATGACTCTCTCTCCAATAATGCTCTCCAACCTATTGACTCTCTCTCCCATAAAGCTCTCCACCCTATGACTCTCTCTCTCCCATAAAGCTCTCCACCCTATGACTCTCCACCCTATGACTCTCTCTCTCTCTCTCTCCCATAAAGCTCTCCACCCTATGACTCTCTCTCTCCCATAAAGCTCTCCACCCTATGACTCTCTAACCTATCACACACTCTCTTTCCCATAAAGCTCTCCACCCTATGACTCTCTCTCTCTCTCTCCCATAAAGCTCTCCACCCTATGACTCCATCCCATAAAGCTCTCCACCCTATGACTCTCTCTCCCATAAAGCTCTCCAACCTATCACACTCTCTCTTTCTCTCTCTCTCAAAAAGCTATACAACCTCTCTCTCTCCCATAAAGCTCTCCAACCTATCACACACTCTCTCTCTCTCTCTCTCATTAAGCTCTCCACCCTATGACTCTCTCTCTCTCCCATAAAGCTCTCCACCCTATGACTCTCTCTCTCCCATAAAGCTCTCCACCCTATGAATCTCTCTCCCATAAAGCTCGCCACCCTATGAATCTCTCTCCCATAAAGCTCTCCACCCTATGACTCTCTCTCTCCCATAAAGCTTGCCACCCTATGAATCTCTCCCCCATAAAGCTCTACACCCAATAAAGCTCTCCACTCTATGAATATCTCTCCCATAAAGCTCTCCAACCTATCACACTCTCTCTCTCCCATTAACGCTCACCAACCTATCACACTCTCTCGCTCTCTCTCTCCCATAAAGCGCTCCAACCTCTCTCTCTCTCTCCCATTAAGCTCTCCAACCTCTCTCTCTCTCTCTCTCTCCCATAAAGCTCTCCAACCTCTCTCTCTCTCTCTCTCCCATAAAGCTCTCCACCCTATGACTCTCTCTCCCATAAAGCTCTCCACCCTATGACTCTCTCCCCATAAAGCTCTCCAACCTATGACTCTCCCCCATAAAGCTCTCCACCCTATGACTCTCTCCCATAAAGCTCTCCACCCTATTGACTCTCTCTCCCATAAAGCTCTCCACCCTATGACTCTCTCTCCAATAAAGCTCTACACCCTATTGACTCTCTCTCCCATAAAGCTCTCCACCCTATGACTCTCTCTCTCCCATAAAGCTCTCCACCCTATGACTCTCCACCCTATGACTCTCTCTCTCTCTCTCCCATAAAGCTCTCCACCCTATGACTCTCTCTCTCCCATAAAGCTCTCCACCCTATGACTCTCCACCCTATGACTCTCTCTCTCTCTCTCCCATAAAGCTCTCCACCCTATGACTCTCTCTCTCCCATAAAGCTCTCCACCCTATGACTCTCCACCCTATGACTCTCTCTCTCCCATAAAGCTCTCCACCCTATGACTCTCTCTCTCCCATAAATCTCTCCACCCTATGACTCTCTCTTTCTCCAATAAAGCTCTCCACCCTATGATTCTCCCCCATAAAGCTCTCCAACCTATGACTCTCTCTCCCATAAAGCTCTCCACCCTATGACTCTCTCTCCCATAAAGCTCTCCACCCTATGACTCTCTCTCCCATAAAGCTCTCCACCCTATGACTCTCTCTCCCATAAAGCTCTCCACCCTATGACTCTCTCCCCCATAAAGCTCTCCAACCTATGACTCTCCCCCATAAAGCTCTCCACCCTAAGACTCTCTCCCATAAAGCTCTCCACCCTATTGGCTCTCTCTCCCATAAAGCTCTCCACCCTATGACTCTCTCTCGAATAAAGCTCTACACCCTATTGACTCTCTCCCCATAAACCTCTCCACCCTATGACCCTCTCTCTCCCATAAAGCTCTCCACCCTATGACTCTCTCTCTCTCTCTCTCTCTCTCTCTCCCATAAAGCTCTCCACCCTATGACTCTCTCTCTCCCATAAAGCTCTCCACCCTATGACTCTCCACCCTATGACTCTCTCTCTCTCTCCCATAAAGCTCTCCACCCTATGACTCTCGCTCTCCCATAAATCTCTCCACCCTATGACTCTCCCCCATAAAGCTCTCCACCCTATGACTCTCTCTCTCCCATAAAGCTCTCCACCCTATGACTCTCTCTCTCTCTCCCATAAAGCTCTCCACCCTATGACTCTCTCTCTCTCCAATAAAGCTCTCCAACCTATGACTCTCTCTCCCATAAAGCTCTCCACCCTATGACTCTCCCCCATAAAGCTCTCCACCCTATGACTCTCTCCCATAAAACTCTCCACCCTATTGACTCTCTCTCCCATAAAGCTCTCCACCCTATGACTCTCTCTCGAATAAAGCTCTACACCCTATTGACTCTCTCTCCCATAAAGCTCTCCACCCTATGACCCTCTCTCTCCCATAAAGCTCTCCACCCTATGACTCTCTCTCTCTCTCTCCCATAAAGCTCTCCACCCTATGACTCTCCACCCTATGACTCTCTCTCTCTCTCCCATAAAGCTCTCCACCCTATGACTCTCTCTCTCCCATAAATCTCTCCACCCTATGACTCTCTCCCCCATAAAGCTCTCCAACCTATGACTCTCCCCCATAAAGCTCTCCACCCTATGACTCTCTCTCTCTCCCATAAAGCTCTCCACCCTATGACTCTCTCTCTCTCTCTCCCATAAAGCTCTCCACCCTATGACTCTCTCTCTCTCTCCAATAAAGCTCTCCAACCTATGACTCTCTCTCCCATAAAGCTCTCCACCCTATGACTCTCCCCCATAAAGCTCTCCACCCTATGACTCTCTCCCATAAAGCTCTCCACCCTATTGACTCTCTCTCCCATAAAGCTCTCCACCCTATGACTCTCTCTCCAATAAAGCTCTCCAACCTATTGACTCTCTCTCCCATAAAGCTCTCCACCCTATGACTCTCTCTCTCCCATAAAGCTCTCCACCCTATGACTCTCCACCCTATGACTCTCTCTCTCTCTCTCTCCCATAAAGCTCTCCACCCTATGACTCTCTCTCTCCCATAAAGCTCTCCACCCTATGACTCTCTAACCTATCACACACTCTCTTTCCCATAAAGCTCTCCACCCTATGACTCTCTCTCTCTCTCTCCCATAAAGCTCTCCACCCTATGACTCTCTCTCTCCCATAAAGCTCTCCACCCTATGACTCTCCACCCTATGACTCTCTCTCTCCCATAAAGCTCTCCACCCTATGACTCTCCACCCTATGACTCTCTCTCTCTCTCTCCCATAAAGCTCTCCACCCTATGACTCTCTCTCTCCCATAAAGCTCTCCACCCTATGACTCTCCACCCTATGACTCTCTCTCTCTCTCTCCCATAAAGCTCTCCACCCTATGACTCTCCACCCTATGACTCTCTCCCTCTCTCTCTCTCTCCCATAAAGCTCTCCACCCTATGACTCTCTCTCTCCCATAAAGCTCTCCACCCTATGACTCTCTCTCTCTCTCCCATAAAGCTCTCCACCCTATGACTCTCCACCCTATGACTCTCTCTCTCTCTCTCCCATAAAGCTCTCCACCCTATGACTCTCTCTCTCCCATAAAGCTCTCCACCCTATGACTCTCCACCCTATGACTCTCTCTCTCTCTCTCCCATAAAGCTCTCCACCCTATGACTCTCTCTCTCCCATACAGCTCTCCAACCTATAACTTTCTCTCCCATAAAGCTCTCCACCCTATGACACTCCACCCTATGACTCTCTCGCTCTCTCTCTCCCATAAAGCTCTCCACCCTATGACTCTCTCTCCCATAAAGCTCTCCACCCTATGACTCTCTCTCTCCCATTAAGCTCTCCACCCTATGACTCTCTCTCTCTCTCCCATAAAGCTCTCCACCCTATGAATCTCTCTCTCTCCCATAAAGCTCTCCACCCTATGACTCTCTCTCCCATAAAGCTCTCCACCCTATGACTCTCTCTCCCATAAAGCTCTCCAACCTATCACTCTCTCTCCCATAAAGCTCTCCACCCTATGACTCTTACTCTCTCCCATAAAGCTCTCCACCCTATGACTCTCTCTCTCTCCCATAAAGCTCTCCACCCTATGACCCTCTCTCTCTCCCATAAAGCTCTCCACCCTATGACCCTCTCTCTCCCATAAAGCTCTCCACCCTATGACTCTCTCTCTCTCCCATAAAGCTCTCCAACCTATGACCCTCTCTCTCCCATAAAGCTCTCCACCCTATGACTCTCTCTCCCATAAAGCTCTCCAACCTATCACACACTCTCTCTCCCATAAAGCTCTCCACCCTATGACTCTCTCTCTCTCTCTCCCATAAAGCTCTCCACCCTATGACTCTCTCTCTCTCCCATAAAGCTCTCCACCCTATGAATCTCTCTCCCATGAAGCTCGCCACCCTATGAATCTCTCCCCCATAAAGCTCTTCACCCAATAAAGCTCTCCACCCTATCACACTCTCTCTCTCCCATTAACGCACTCCAACCTATCACACTCTCTCGCTCTCTCTCGCTCTCAAAAAGCTCTCCAACCTCTCTCTCTCTCCCATAAAGCTCTCCAACCTCTCTCTCTCTCCCATAAAGCTCTCCAACCTCTCTCTCTCTCCCATAAAGCTCTCCAACCTCTCTCTCTCTCCCATAAAGCTCTCCAACCTCTCTCTCTCTCTCCCATAAAGCTCTCCAACCTCTCTCTCTCCCATAAAGCTCTCCAACCTCTCTCTCTCCCATAAAGCTCTCCAACCTATCTCTCTCCCATAAAGCTCTCCAACCTATCACACACTCTGTCTCTCTCTCATAAAGCTCTCCACCCTATGACTCTCGCTCTCTGCCATAAAGCTCTCCACCCTATGACTCTCTCTCTCCCATAAAGCTCGCCACCCTATGAATCTCTCTCCCATAAAGCTCTCCACCCTATGACTCTCCACCCTATGACTCTCTCTAACATAAAGCTCTCCACCCTATGACTCTCTCTCCCATAAAACTCTCCACCCTATGACTCTCTTTCTCTCTCTCTCCCATAAAGCTCTCCACCCTATGACTAGCTCTCTCACCCATAAAGCTCTCCACCCTATGAATCACTCTCTCTCTCTCCCATAAAGCTCTCCACCCTATGACTCTCTCTCCCTCTCTCTCTCATAAAGCTCTCCGCCCTATGACTCTCTCTCCCATAAAGCTCTCCACCCTGACTCTCTCTCTCTCCCATAAATCTCTCCACCCTATGACTCTCTCCCATAAAGCTCTCCACCCTATGACTCTCTCTCCCATAAAGCTCTCCACCCTGACTCTCTCTCTCTCCCATAAATCTCTCCACCCTATGACTCTCTCTCCCATAAAGCTCTCCACCCTATGACTCTCTCTCTCCCATAAAGCTCTCCACCCTATGACTCTCCACCCTATGACTCTCTCTCTCTCCCATAAAGCTCTCCACCCTATGACTCTCTCTCTCCCATAAAGCTCTCCACCCTATGACTCTCCACCCTATGACTCTCTCTCTCTCTCCCATAAAGCTCTCCACCCTATGACTCTCCACCCTATGACTCTCTCCCTCTCTCTCTCTCTCCCATAAAGCTCTCCACCCTATGACTCTCTCTCTCCCATAAAGCTCTCCACCCTATGACTCTCTCTCTCTCTCCCATAAAGCTCTCCACCCTATGACTCTCCACCCTATGACTCTCTCTCTCTCTCTCCCATAAAGCTCTCCACCCTATGACTCTCTCTCTCCCATAAAGCTCTCCACCCTATGACTCTCCACCCTATGACTCTCTCTCTCTCTCTCCCATAAAGCTCTCCACCCTATGACTCTCTCTCTCCCATACAGCTCTCCAACCTATAACTTTCTCTCCCATAAAGCTCTCCACCCTATGACACTCCACCCTATGACTCTCTCGCTCTCTCTCTCCCATAAAGCTCTCCACCCTATGACTCTCTCTCCCATAAAGCTCTCCACCCTATGACTCTCTCTCTCCCATTAAGCTCTCCACCCTATGACTCTCTCTCTCTCTCCCATAAAGCTCTCCACCCTATGAATCTCTCTCTCTCCCATAAAGCTCTCCACCCTATGACTCTCTCTCCCATAAAGCTCTCCACCCTATGACTCTCTCTCCCATAAAGCTCTCCAACCTATCACTCTCTCTCCCATAAAGCTCTCCACCCTATGACTCTTACTCTCTCCCATAAAGCTCTCCACCCTATGACTCTCTCTCTCTCCCATAAAGCTCTCCACCCTATGACCCTCTCTCTCTCCCATAAAGCTCTCCACCCTATGACCCTCTCTCTCCCATAAAGCTCTCCACCCTATGACTCTCTCTCTCTCCCATAAAGCTCTCCAACCTATGACCCTCTCTCTCCCATAAAGCTCTCCACCCTATGACTCTCTCTCCCATAAAGCTCTCCAACCTATCACACACTCTCTCTCCCATAAAGCTCTCCACCCTATGACTCTCTCTCTCTCTCTCCCATAAAGCTCTCCACCCTATGACTCTCTCTCTCTCCCATGAAGCTCGCCACCCTATGAATCTCTCCCCCATAAAGCTCTTCACCCAATAAAGCTCTCCACCCTATCACACTCTCTCTCTCCCATTAACGCACTCCAACCTATCACACTCTCTCGCTCTCTCTCGCTCTCAAAAAGTTCTCCAACCTCTCTCTCTCTCCCATAAAGCTCTCCAACCTCTCTCTCTCTCCCATAAAGCTCTCCAACCTCTCTCTCTCTCCCATAAAGCTCTCCAACCTCTCTCTCTCTCCCATAAAGCTCTCCAACCCCTCTCTCTCTCCCATAAAGCTCTCCAACCTCTCTCTCTCCCATAAAGCTCTCCAACCTCTCTCTCTCCCATAAAGCTCTCCAATCTATCTCTCTCCCATAAAGCTCTCCAACCTATCACACACTCTGTCTCTCTCTCATAAAGCTCTCCACCCTATGACTCTCGCTCTCTGCCATAAAGCTCTCCACCCTATGACTCTCTCTCTCCCATAAAGCTCGCCACCCTATGAATCTCTCTCCCATAAAGCTCTCCACCCTATGACTCTCCACCCTATGACTCTCTCTAACATAAAGCTCACCACCCTATGACTCTCTCTCCCATAAAACTCTCCACCCTATGACTCTCTTTCTCTCTCTCTCCCATAAAGCTCTCCACCCTATGACTAGCTCTCTCACCCATAAAGCTCTCCACCCTATGAATCACTCTCTCTCTCTCCCATAAAGCTCTCCACCCTATGACTCTCTCTCCCTCTCTCTCTCATAAAGCTCTCCGCCCTATGACTCTCTCTCCCATAAAGCTCTCCACCCTGACTCTCTCTCTCTCCCATAAATCTCTCCACCCTATGACTCTCTCTCCCATAAAGCTCTCCACCCTATGACTCTCTCTCCCATAAAGCTCTCCACCCTGACTCTCTCTCTCTCCCATAAATCTCTCCACCCTATGACTCTCTCTCCCATAAAGCTCTCCACCCTATGACTCTCTCTCTCCCATAAAGCTCTCCAACATATGACTTTCTCTCCCATAAAGCTCTCCACCCTATGACTCTATCCCATAAAGCTCTCCAACCTATGACTCTCTCCCATAAAGCTCTCCACCCTATGACTCTCTCTCCCATAAAGCTCTCCACCCTGACTCTCTCTCCCATAAAGCTCTCCAACCTATCACACTCTCTTTCTATCTCTCTCATAAAGCTATCCAACCTCTCTCTCTCTCTCTCCCATTAAGCTCTCCAACCTCTCTCTCTCTCATAAAGCTCTCCACCCTATGACTCTTTCTCATAAAGCTCTCCACCCTATGAATCTCTCTCCTATAAAGCTCTCCACCCTATGACTCTCTCTCTCTCCCATAAAGCTCTCCAACCTATCACACTCTCTCTTTCTCTCTCTCTCAAAAAGCTATCCAACCTCTCTCTCTCTCTCTCCCATTAAGCTCTCCAACCTCTCTCTCTCTCATAAAGCTCTCCACCCTATGACTCTCTCTCTCTCTCTGAAAGCTCTCCAACCTATGACTCTCTCTCTCTCCCATAAAGCTGACCACCCTATGACTCTCTCTCTCTCCCATAAAGCTCTCCACCCTATGAATCTCTCTCCCATAAAGCTCACCACCCTATGAATCTCTCTCCCATAAAGCTCGCCACCCTATGAATCTCTCCCCCATAAAGCTCTCCACCCAATAAAGCTCTCCACTCTATGACTCTCTCTCCCATTAACGCTCTCCAACCTATCACACTCTCTCTCAAAAAGCTCTCCAACCTCTCTCTCTCCCATAAAGCTCTCCAACCTCTCTCTCTCTCCCATAAAGCTCTCCAACCTCTCTCTCTCTCCCATTAAGCTCTCCAACCTCTCTCTCTCTCCCATTAAGCTCTCCAACCTATCTCTCTCTCCCATAAAGCTCTCCAACCTCTCTCTCTCTCCCATAAAGCTCTCCAACCTCTCTCTCTCTCCCATAAAGCTCTCCAACCTCTCTCTCTCTCCCATAAAGCTCTCCAACCTATGACTCTCTCCCATAAAGCTCTCCACCCTATGACTCTCTCTCTCCCATAAAGCTCTCCAACCTATCACACTCTCTCTCCCATTAGCTCTCTCCAACCTATCACACTCTCTCGCTCTCTCTCTCTCTCAAAAAGCTATTCTCTCCCATAAAGCTCTCCAACCTCTCTCTCTCTCCCATAAAGCTCTCCAACCTCTCTTTCCCATAAAGCTCTCCAACCTCTCTCTCTCTCCCATAAAGCTCTCCAACCTCTCTCTCCCCCATAAAGCTCTCCAACCTATCACACACTCTCTCTCTCTCTCTCATAAAGCTCTCCACCCTATGACTCTCTCTCTCTCCCATAAAGCTCTCCACCCTATGACTCTCTCCCATAAAGCTCTCCACCCTATGACTCTCTCTCTCTCCCATAAAGCTCTCCAACCTATCACACTCTCTCGCTCTCTCTCTCTCAAAAAGCTTTCCAACCTCTCTCTCTCTCCCATAAAGCTCTCCAAACTCTCTCTCTCTCCCATAAAGCTCTCCAACCCCTCTCTCTCTCCCATAAAGCTCTCCAACCCCTCTCTCTCTCCCATAAAGCTCTCCAACCCCTCTCTCTCTCCCATAAAGCTCTCCAACCTATCTCTCTCCCATAAAGCTCTCCAACCTATCACACACACTCTCTCTCTCTCGTAAAGCTCTCCACCCTATGACTCTCGCTCTCTCCCATAAAGCTCTCCACCCTATGACTCTCTCCCATAAAGCTCTCCACCCTATGACTCTCTCTCTCCCATAAAGCGCGCCACCCTATGAATCTCTCCCCCATAAAGCTCTCCACCCAATAAAGCTCTCCAACCTATCACACTCTCTCTCTCCCATTAACGCTCTCCAACCTATCACACTCTCTCTCTCCCATTAACGCTCTCCAACCTATCACACTCTCTCGCTCTCAATCTCTCAAAAAGATATCCAACCTCTCTCTCTCTCCCATAAAGCTCTCCAACCTCTCTCTCTCTCCCATAAAGCTCTCCAACCTCTCTCTCTCTCCCATAAAGCTCTCCAACCTCTCTCTCTCTCCCATAAAGCTCTCCAACCTCTCTCTCTCCCATAAAGCTCTCCAACCTATCACACTCTCTCTCCCATTAACGCTCTCCAACCTATCACACTCTCTCGCTCTCTCTCTCTCAAAAAGCTATCCAACCTCTCTCTCTCTCCCATAAAGCTCTCCAACCTCGCTCTCCCATAAAGCTCTCCAACCTCTCTCTCTCTCCCATAAAGCTCTCCAACCCCTCTCTCTCTCCCATAAAGCTCTCCAACCTCTCTCTCCCCCATAAAGCTCTCCAACCTATCACACACTCTCTCTCTCTCTCTCTCATAAAGCTCTCCACCCTATGACTCTCTCTCCCATAAAGCTCTCCACCCTATGAATCTCTCTCTCTCCCATAAAGCTCTCCACCCTATGACTCTCTCTCCCATAAAGCTCTCCACCCTATGACTCTCTCTCCCATAAAGCTCTCCAACCTATCACTCTCTCTCCCATAAAGCTCTCCACCCTATGACTCTTACTCTCTCCCATAAAGCTCTCCACCCTATGACTCTCTCTCTCTCCCATAAAGCTCTCCACCCTATGACCCTCTCTCTCTCCCATAAAGCTCTCCACCCTATGACCCTCTCTCTCCCATAAAGCTCTCCACCCTATGACTCTCTCTCTCTCCCATAAAGCTCTCCAACCTATGACCCTCTCTCTCCCATAAAGCTCTCCACCCTATGACTCTCTCTCCCATAAAGCTCTCCAACCTATCACACACTCTCTCTCCCATAAAGCTCTCCACCCTATGACTCTCTCTCTCTCTCTCCCATAAAGCTCTCCACCCTATGACTCTCTCTCTCTCCCATGAAGCTCGCCACCCTATGAATCTCTCCCCCATAAAGCTCTTCACCCAATAAAGCTCTCCACCCTATCACACTCTCTCTCTCCCATTAACGCACTCCAACCTATCACACTCTCTCGCTCTCTCTCGCTCTCAAAAAGTTCTCCAACCTCTCTCTCTCTCCCATAAAGCTCTCCAACCTCTCTCTCTCTCCCATAAAGCTCTCCAACCTCTCTCTCTCTCCCATAAAGCTCTCCAACCTCTCTCTCTCTCCCATAAAGCTCTCCAACCCCTCTCTCTCTCCCATAAAGCTCTCCAACCTCTCTCTCTCCCATAAAGCTCTCCAACCTCTCTCTCTCCCATAAAGCTCTCCAATCTATCTCTCTCCCATAAAGCTCTCCAACCTATCACACACTCTGTCTCTCTCTCATAAAGCTCTCCACCCTATGACTCTCGCTCTCTGCCATAAAGCTCTCCACCCTATGACTCTCTCTCTCCCATAAAGCTCGCCACCCTATGAATCTCTCTCCCATAAAGCTCTCCACCCTATGACTCTCCACCCTATGACTCTCTCTAACATAAAGCTCACCACCCTATGACTCTCTCTCCCATAAAACTCTCCACCCTATGACTCTCTTTCTCTCTCTCTCCCATAAAGCTCTCCACCCTATGACTAGCTCTCTCACCCATAAAGCTCTCCACCCTATGAATCACTCTCTCTCTCTCCCATAAAGCTCTCCACCCTATGACTCTCTCTCCCTCTCTCTCTCATAAAGCTCTCCGCCCTATGACTCTCTCTCCCATAAAGCTCTCCACCCTGACTCTCTCTCTCTCCCATAAATCTCTCCACCCTATGACTCTCTCTCCCATAAAGCTCTCCACCCTATGACTCTCTCTCCCATAAAGCTCTCCACCCTGACTCTCTCTCTCTCCCATAAATCTCTCCACCCTATGACTCTCTCTCCCATAAAGCTCTCCACCCTATGACTCTCTCTCTCCCATAAAGCTCTCCAACATATGACTTTCTCTCCCATAAAGCTCTCCACCCTATGACTCTATCCCATAAAGCTCTCCAACCTATGACTCTCTCCCATAAAGCTCTCCACCCTATGACTCTCTCTCCCATAAAGCTCTCCACCCTGACTCTCTCTCCCATAAAGCTCTCCAACCTATCACACTCTCTTTCTATCTCTCTCATAAAGCTATCCAACCTCTCTCTCTCTCTCTCCCATTAAGCTCTCCAACCTCTCTCTCTCTCATAAAGCTCTCCACCCTATGACTCTTTCTCATAAAGCTCTCCACCCTATGAATCTCTCTCCTATAAAGCTCTCCACCCTATGACTCTCTCTCTCTCCCATAAAGCTCTCCAACCTATCACACTCTCTCTTTCTCTCTCTCTCAAAAAGCTATCCAACCTCTCTCTCTCTCTCTCCCATTAAGCTCTCCAACCTCTCTCTCTCTCATAAAGCTCTCCACCCTATGACTCTCTCTCTCTCTCTGAAAGCTCTCCAACCTATGACTCTCTCTCTCTCCCATAAAGCTGACCACCCTATGACTCTCTCTCTCTCCCATAAAGCTCTCCACCCTATGAATCTCTCTCCCATAAAGCTCACCACCCTATGAATCTCTCTCCCATAAAGCTCGCCACCCTATGAATCTCTCCCCCATAAAGCTCTCCACCCAATAAAGCTCTCCACTCTATGACTCTCTCTCCCATTAACGCTCTCCAACCTATCACACTCTCTCTCAAAAAGCTCTCCAACCTCTCTCTCTCCCATAAAGCTCTCCAACCTCTCTCTCTCTCCCATAAAGCTCTCCAACCTCTCTCTCTCTCCCATTAAGCTCTCCAACCTCTCTCTCTCTCCCATTAAGCTCTCCAACCTATCTCTCTCTCCCATAAAGCTCTCCAACCTCTCTCTCTCTCCCATAAAGCTCTCCAACCTCTCTCTCTCTCCCATAAAGCTCTCCAACCTCTCTCTCTCTCCCATAAAGCTCTCCAACCTATGACTCTCTCCCATAAAGCTCTCCACCCTATGACTCTCTCTCTCCCATAAAGCTCTCCAACCTATCACACTCTCTCTCCCATTAGCTCTCTCCAACCTATCACACTCTCTCGCTCTCTCTCTCTCTCAAAAAGCTATTCTCTCCCATAAAGCTCTCCAACCTCTCTCTCTCTCCCATAAAGCTCTCCAACCTCTCTTTCCCATAAAGCTCTCCAACCTCTCTCTCTCTCCCATAAAGCTCTCCAACCTCTCTCTCCCCCATAAAGCTCTCCAACCTATCACACACTCTCTCTCTCTCTCTCATAAAGCTCTCCACCCTATGACTCTCTCTCTCTCCCATAAAGCTCTCCACCCTATGACTCTCTCCCATAAAGCTCTCCACCCTATGACTCTCTCTCTCTCCCATAAAGCTCTCCAACCTATCACACTCTCTCGCTCTCTCTCTCTCAAAAAGCTTTCCAACCTCTCTCTCTCTCCCATAAAGCTCTCCAAACTCTCTCTCTCTCCCATAAAGCTCTCCAACCCCTCTCTCTCTCCCATAAAGCTCTCCAACCCCTCTCTCTCTCCCATAAAGCTCTCCAACCCCTCTCTCTCTCCCATAAAGCTCTCCAACCTATCTCTCTCCCATAAAGCTCTCCAACCTATCACACACACTCTCTCTCTCTCGTAAAGCTCTCCACCCTATGACTCTCGCTCTCTCCCATAAAGCTCTCCACCCTATGACTCTCTCCCATAAAGCTCTCCACCCTATGACTCTCTCTCTCCCATAAAGCGCGCCACCCTATGAATCTCTCCCCCATAAAGCTCTCCACCCAATAAAGCTCTCCAACCTATCACACTCTCTCTCTCCCATTAACGCTCTCCAACCTATCACACTCTCTCTCTCCCATTAACGCTCTCCAACCTATCACACTCTCTCGCTCTCAATCTCTCAAAAAGATATCCAACCTCTCTCTCTCTCCCATAAAGCTCTCCAACCTCTCTCTCTCTCCCATAAAGCTCTCCAACCTCTCTCTCTCTCCCATAAAGCTCTCCAACCTCTCTCTCTCTCCCATAAAGCTCTCCAACCTCTCTCTCTCCCATAAAGCTCTCCAACCTATCACACTCTCTCTCCCATTAACGCTCTCCAACCTATCACACTCTCTCGCTCTCTCTCTCTCAAAAAGCTATCCAACCTCTCTCTCTCTCCCATAAAGCTCTCCAACCTCGCTCTCCCATAAAGCTCTCCAACCTCTCTCTCTCTCCCATAAAGCTCTCCAACCCCTCTCTCTCTCCCATAAAGCTCTCCAACCTCTCTCTCCCCCATAAAGCTCTCCAACCTATCACACACTCTCTCTCTCTCTCTCTCATAAAGCTCTCCACCCTATGACTCTCGCTCTCTCCCATAAAGCTCTCCACCCTATGACTCTCTCCCATAAAGCTCTCCAGCCTATGACTCTCTCTCTCTCCCATAAAGCTCTCCACCCTATGACTCTCTCTCTCTCCCATAAAGCTCTCCAACCTCTCTCTCTCTCCCATAAAGCTCTCCAACCTCTCTCCCTCTCCCATAAAGCTCTCCAACCTCTCTCTCTCTCCCATAAAGCTCTCCAACCTCTCTCTCTCTCCCATAAAGCTCTCCAACCTATCACACTCTCTCTCCCATTAACGCTCTCCAACCTATCACACTCTCTCGCTCTCTCTCTCTCAAAAAGCTATCCAACCTCTCTCTCTCTCCCATAAAGCTCTCCAACCTCTCTCTCTCCCATAAAGTTCTCCAACCCCTCTCTCTCTCCCATAAAGCTCTCCAACCGCTCTCTCTCTCCCATAAAGCTCTCCAACCTATCACACACACTCTCTCTCTCTCATAAAGCTCTCCACCCTATGACTCTCGCTCTCTCCCATAAAGCTCTCCAACCTATGACTCTCTCCCATAAAGCTCTCCACCCTATGACTCGCTCTCTCCCATAAAGCGCGCCACCCTATGAATCTCTCCCCCATAAAGCTCTCCACCCAATAAAGCTCTCCACTCTATAACTCTCTCTCGCATAAAGCTCTCCAACCTATCACACTCTCTCTCTCCCATTAACGCTCTCCAACCTATGACTCTCTCTCTCTCCCATAAAGCTCTCCACCCAATGACTCTCTCTCTCTCCCATAAAGCTCTCCACCCTATGACTCTCTCTCTCTCCCATAAAGCTCTCCACCCTATGACTCTCTCTCTCTCCCATAAAGATCTCCACCCTATGACTCTCTCTCTCTCCCATAAAGATCTCCACCCTATGACTCTCTCTCTCTCCCATAAAGCTCGCCACCCTATGAATCTCTCTCCCATAAAGCTCTCCACCCTATGACTCTCCACCCTATGACTCTCTCTCCCATAAAGCTCTCCACCCTATGACTCTCTCTCCCATAAAACTCTCCACCCTATGACTCTCTTTCTCTCTCTCTCCCATAAAGCTCTCCACCCTATGACTAGCTCTCTCTCTCTCCCAGAAAGCTCTCCACCCTATGACTCTCTCTCTCTCTCTCTCTCATAAAGCTCTCCGCCCTATGACTCTCTCCCATAAAGCTCTCCACCCTATGACTTTCTCTCCCATAAAGCTCTCCACCCTATTGACTCTCTCTCCCATAAAGCTCTCCACCCTATTGACTCTCTCTCCCATAAAGCTCTCCACCCTATTGACTCTCTCTCCCATAAAGCTCTCCACCCTATGACTCTCCACCCTATGACTCTCTCTCCCATAAAGCTCTCCACCCTATGACTCTCTCTCCCATAAAACTCTCCACCCTATGACTCTCTTTCTCTCTCTCTCCCATAAAGCTCTCCACCCTATGACTAGCTCTCTCTCTCTCCCATAAAGCTCTCCACCCTATGACTCTCTCTCTCTCTCTCATAAAGCTCTCCGCCCTATGACTCTCTCCCATAAAGCTCTCCACCCTATGACTTTCTCTCCCATAAAGCTCTCCACCCTATTGACTCTCTCTCCCATAAAGCTCTCCACCCTATTGACTCTCTCTCCCATAAAGCTCTCCACCCTATGCCTCTCTCTCTCCCATAAAGCTCTCCAACATATGACTTTCTCTCCAATAAAGCTCTCCACCCTATGACTCTCCACCCTATGACTCTCTCTCTCTCATAAAGCTCTCCACCCTATGACTCTCTCTCCCATAAAGCTCTCCACCCCATGACTCTCTCTCTCTCCCATAAAGCTCTCCACCCCATGACTCTCTCTCTCTCCCATAAAGCTCTCCACCCCATGACTCTCTCTCTCTCCCATAAAGCTCTCCACCCCATGACTCTCTCTCTCTCCCATAAAGATCTCCACCCCATGACTCTCTCTCTCTCCCATAAAGATCTCCACCCCATGACTCTCTCTCTCCCATAAAGCTCTCCACCCCATGACTCTCTCCCATAAAGCTCTCCACCCCATGACTCTCTCCCATAAAGCTCTCCACCCCACGACTCTCTCTCCCATAAAGCTCTCCACCCCATGACTCTCTCTCCCATAAAGCTCTCCACCCTATGACTCTCGCTCCCATAAAGCTCTCCACCCCATGACTCTCTCTCTCTCCCATAAAGCTCTCCACCCTATGACTCTCTCTCTATCCCATAAAGCTCTCCAACCTATCACACTCTCTCTCTCTCTCTCTCTCATAAACCTCTCCAACCTCTCTCTCATAAACCCCTCCAACCTCTCTCTCTCTCTCATAAAGCCCTCCAACCTCTCTCTCCACCCTATGACTCTCTCCGTCTCTCCCTTAAATCTCTCCACCCTATGACTCTCTCCGTCTCTCCCGTAAAGCTCTCCACCCTATGACTCTCTCCGTCTCTCCCGTAAAGCTCTCCACCCTATGACTCTCTCCGTCTCTCCCGTAAAGCTCTCCACCCTATGACTCTCTCCGTCTCTCCCGTAAAGCTCTCCACCCTATGACTTGCTTTATGGCTTTATTGGCATGGGAAACATATGTTAACATTGCCAAAGCAAGTGAAGTGGATAATAAACAAGGGTGAAAAACAAAATTAAGAGTAAACATTACGCTCACAGAAGTTCCAAAAGAATAAAGACATTTCAAATGTCATAATATGTCTATATACGGTGTTGTAACGAAGTGCAAATAGTTAAAGTACAAAAAGAAAAAGAAATAAACATAAATATAGGTTGTATTTACAATGGTGTTTGTTCTTCACTGGTTGCCCTTTTCTTGTAGCAACAGGTCACACATTTGGCTGCTGTGATGGCACACTGTGGTATTTCACCCAGTATATATGGGAGTTTATCAAAATTAGGTTTGTTTTTGAATTCTTTGTGGATCTGTGTAATCTGAGGGAAATATGTGTCTCTAATATGGTCATACATTTGGCAGGGGGTTCGGAAGTGCAGCACAGTTTCCACCTAATTTTGTGGGCAGTATGCACATAGCCGTCTGCCTACGGTGGCCTTTCTCAATAGCAATGCTCACTGAGTCTGTACATAGTCAAAGCTTTCCTTAAGTTTGGGTCAGTCACAGTGGTCAGGTATTCTGCCACTGTGTACTCTCTGTTTAGGGCTAAATCACATTCTAGTTTGCAGTTTTTTTTTTGTTAATTCTTTCCAATGTGTCAAGTAATTATCTATTTGTTTTCTCATGATTTGGTTGGGTGTAATTGTGTTGCTGTCCTGGGGCGTGTTTGTGAACAGAGCCCCAGGACCAGCTTGCTTAAGGGACTCTTCTCCAGATTCATCCCTCTGTAGGCGATGGCTGTGTTATGGAAGGTTTGGGAATCGCTTCCTTTTAGGTGGTTGTAGAATTTAACAGTTTTTTTTCTCTGAATTTTGATAATTAGCGGGTATCAACCCAATTCTGCTCTGCATGCATTATTTGGTGTTTTGCACAGAGGATATTTTTGCAGAACTCTGCATGCAGTCTCAATTTGGTGTTTGTCATTTTGTGAATTCTTGGTTGATGAGCAGACCCCAGACCTCACAACCATAAAAGGGCAATGGGTTCTATAACTGATTCAAGCTTTTTTTTAGCCAGATCATAAATGGTATGTCGAATTTTATGTTCCTTTTGATTGCATAAAGGCCTTCATTGCCTTGTCTCTTAGCTCGTTCATAGTTCTCTGGAAGTTACCTGTGGCGCTGATGTTTAGGCCGAGGTCTGTATAGTTTGTGTGCTCTAGGGCAACGGTGTCTAGATGGAATTTGTATTTGTGGTCCTGGTGACTGGACCTTTTTTGCGCACCATTATTTTTGTCTTACTTGCGCTCTCTTTCCCATATAGCTCTCCACCCTAACTATGACTCTCCTTCCCTCCCTCCCTCGAGTGGTGTCCTCTTTAGTCTCATTTTCCTTGTGTATATCGGTAGATATGTTGAGATGGTGTACCTCTCCGAACACAAAAGGGAAGAAGGAGCCTCAGCACATTTCAATACACTGACCTACCCCCAACCATCACCACTCCCACCCAGTAAGGGGGAACTCAGCCATCCCTATGACGACCAACAGGCAGCATTGTTCCCAAACCAGCCCACATTCATTAATAACAAAACCACACAACCCCCAGAGTTTTAAAAACGCAAGTTATACACACTCCCTCATGCATATGTACACATAGAAACAGGTTGTTCGAAACAATAGTGCATGTCTTTGATCTGGCTAACGGAGTTCTGAGATTTTCTTTTGTTTTCCTACAAGGGATCATAATGCCCCTCCATATGGTAGTGGTTGTTGTGACACTCCCTTCCTATTGAATAGCACCGAGATGACAATGTTGGGAATATCACTATCTTGTCCCAACTACATAAACACCTGTAGCTTACTAATTTCAGGGTGCAGAGGCACAAGTTAATGAATTGATGTGTTTAAAGAAGACAGTTATGGAGGTAATTTTCACCCTAGGAACAAATGACTTGCGAACTGAAGTATAAAACAGCATGCAGAACGTCTGACGATGAGTTTACACTTGCTATGAAGCAGAAACGGTGCAATTGAGCACAACCCTGTCTGGGTCCCCCAGTTTCCATGGCAATTGACACTGTGTAACACTTTCTTGACCGTTTCACTGTGGGGGGGGGGGGGGGGGGGGGGGGGGGGGGTAAGGGAAAGAGAGAGCACATTCTGTAGCCCAGTCTATTCCTGAACTTTACTCCATGGCTCAACATGTAGTTTTTAGACCCCATTAAGTGTCATGTGTAAAGAACACTTGCAAATCATATTGGGAAGAGCAAAGTATTTTACTAATAGCATAGTTTAGTAGTCTAGATTAAATTAAAAGGCAGCTATGGCAACTCTTTAATAGTGCCATATAAAGGCAATAATATATCTACATTTACTTAATTTTGTATTTACATTTGACTTATTTCCCAGAGATAAAGTCATAACTTTACAAAAATAAAAAATAAATGTAGAAAATGTCTAAAAGACTTAAAAAATTGATAAAACTACTACAGCCATATGAAATATGGTTTTAGTTAGTTCTTGAGAACAAAAAACATGTTTTGGAGTAGGCTTTTGGGTAAAAAAATAGAAGTGATAATATTAGAAAAGTATTCTAGTCTACAGAAATACTTGAAGTGGATTAATAACTCACTGTTTTTGAATCCAACTCATGCCTGGTTACTGCCAAAACTGAATCCACACCGGCCTGGTCAACAAACGTGACAAATCCAAAACCCCTGCAAATAAATATCAGCATATACAGTGCTTTCAGAAAGTATTCACACCCCTTGACTTTTTACACATTTTGTTGTGTTACAGCCTGAATTTAAAATGGAATAAATTGAGATTGTCACTGGCCTAATACCCCATAATGTCAAAGTGCAGTTATGTTTTTAGAAATAATTAAACATGAAACGCTGAAATGTCTTGATTAATAAGTATTCAACCCCTTTTTATGGCAATACAACACATTACTGAGAACCACTCTTCATATTTTCAAGTATAGTGGTGGCTGCATCATGTTATGGGTATACTTGTAATCGTTAAGGACTGGGAAGTTTTTAGGATAAAAAAGAAACGCAATGGAACTTAGCACAGGCAAAATCCTAGAGGAAAAGCGTTTTTCATTTTTTATTTAACTAGGCAAGTCAGTTAAGAACAAATTCTTATTTACAATGACAGCCTACTCTGGCCAAACCCTCCCCTAACCAGGACAACGCTGAGTCAATTGTGCGCTGCCCTATGGGACTCCCGATCACAGCCGGTTGAGATAAAGCCTGGGATCAAACCTGGTTCAGTCTGCTTTCCCCCCCAGACACTGGAAGATGAATTCACCTTTCAGCAAGACAATAACCTGAAACACAAGGCCAAATCTAGACTGGAGTTGCTTACCAAGAAGACAGTGAATGTTCCTGAGTGGCCGAGTTACAGTTTTGACTTACATATGCTTGAAAATCTATGGCAAGACCTGAAAATGGTTGTCTAGCAATGGTCAACAACCATTTTGACAGAGCTGAAATAATTTTGAAAAAGAATAATGGGCAAATATTATACAATCCAGATGTGGAAAGCTCTTAGACACACCCAGAAAGACTCACCGCTGTAATCACTGACAAAGGTGAGTCTAACATTTGGGGTATGAATACCAAATGAGATATCTGTATTTTATTTTCAATAAATGTGCTTTTTTGTATTTATTTTTTTACAATTTTCAGTTTGTCATTATGTGATATTGCGTAGATGGGTGAGACAAATCTATGTGCTCCATTTTAAACTCAGCCTGTAACACAAAACGTGGAATAAGTCAAGCGGTATGAATACTTTCTGAAGGCACTGTAAAATAATTCAAACACAAAGAAAGTATGGACACATAATAATCATGTGAATTAATTAGGCCTGTGTAATCACGAGCAGTTGTAACTGGTGTGATGTGTCTTGAGCGGGCTTGGGCTTTTCTGATAGGGCGCTGCACCGCGCACACCCCCCTCACCTAGAGCGCTTGGTAACTGGATCCCGCATCACCATGCACTCCTTCACCTCGCCATACTTGCAAAAGTACTCTTTCAATCCCTCTGAAAGAAAGAAGATCAACAAACTGAGAAACTATTTTTTTGTATGTCGGTTGCATAAAGCAGGTGGTGTGTGACGCTACAGCCTACTACGGTAGAATTGTAGCCAGCATTGTTCAACTTTCTGATGGTCGCAGTCTGTGATTCGGTTCAAACGTCAACAATGTTAATGTCCAGTAATGAGAACATAAAATAAGGAATATTTAAATTTGACCATGACAGCCTATACAGAATCGGATATATTTCGGTTATATCAACATGCATACCGCATAAAAGAAATGATACAATATCCAATGACAGAATCAAGACAAAACTCATCCCTCAAGGAATGCAACGATCTTTCTTCCTGCGATGTGCTCAATTATTGTCTTGAACAATAGCCTATTGCCAAAGATTTAGGGACAGTTGTAGTTTTGTCTCATTACTTTAGCATCGATTCATTTCCATCTTGGCATTCTGTATTATATCCCCCTGTATGCTAGGCTACTGATCTGTGTTGAATGAGGGACTTTGATTTTAGCAAAGGACCTCTGATTGAACTTATCTAGATGCCAAGCGAGTGTAGCACAACTCATTCATCACTTTTAGAAATCTTTAATCAAAACAAGAATTTAGGCTAATAGCTACAGATGATTATTTCCTACTCTCACTGTGACTTTAAAAACACATGACTGAGAATCACATACGAGAATAAACGGCTGATAAAAGTTTGAGAAAGTTTGGAGAAAAAGCTCACCTTGTGTCGTCTGCCAGCTGAGACCGCCTATGAACATTTTGCTACAAGAAATAACACGTAAGTGAAAATGCACATTAAACAGGGCTACGTAATATGTAAGCTTTGATGTTTGGTAAACAAGGGCAGTTCAATCATTTAGAAATGTCGACCGTTACAGCAATATTTAACTCGCTTAATATAAATTATAACACCGTTATTGAAGCCTGAGAATAACTTAGTTGTTCACAAAAATACTATGAATGGGCGGTCTCTCTTTGAAGATGAGAAGCCCATGGACCAACAACACAAAAAGTGCGAGTACGCTCTCCGTCTCAGTAAAATAGGTAGTTTCTCTCAACTCCAGGGTTTGTCTCTGAGGTGTATCAATCTCATGACTAGGTATAGCCGAATGAGGAAGGTAGGTTTACCAGGGGTCGTGAGGGGAGTCCGTGGAGGACAGGCTGCTCTGGCTCCCTTCCGTATCCATTTCGTGCCGGTGTGTTCAGACTGTACGGTATGGAAAAACAGACCGAGTGGAGAGATGGTGCGGGGGTTTGGCCAAGGTTTAAGAGAGGAACGGGCTGTTGCAGAGAGGAGGGACGAGTGCATTTGGCTCAAGGAGATGGTCGACTCCTCCTCCTTGTGCTGTGCCCGCGTGTTCCTCTCATCCTAGCGGTACGCACATTTTACGCATGCTTATAAATACAAAAATGAGTTACAATTTGTAAAATAAACAAATAGAGATATCAATATGTATTTTAGTTTGGGTAAATGATAATACTGTATGAAATCATTAGAATGATCATTTTTGTTGGTGTGAGCTAAAGATATTTCGTACCGGTTCAAGGTTTTAAACGAGGCACATTCATACACTTATATATTCAAAAGTATGTGGACACCCCTTCAAATGAGTGGATTCGGCTATTTCAGCTACACCCGTTGCTGGCTGGTGTATAAAATCGAGCATACAACCATGCAATCTCGATAGATAAACATTGGCAATAGTGACTTTCAACATGACACCATCATAGGATGCCACCTTTCCAACAAGTCAGTTTGTAAGATTTCTGCCCTGCTAGCGCTGCCCCGGTCAACTGTAAGTGCTGTTATTATGAAGTGGAAACGTCTAGGAGCAACAAAGGCTCAGCCACTGAGTGCTGAAGTGCGCAGCGAGTAAAACATTATTAAAATGGCCTGTCCTCGGTGGCAACACTCGCTACCGAGTTGCAAACTGCCTCTGGAAGCAACTTCAGCACAATAACTGTTCATCGGGAGCTTCATGAAATGGGTTTCCATAGCTGAGAAGCTGCACACAAGCTTAAGATCCCCATACGCAATGCCTAGTGTCGGCTGGAGTGGTGTAAAGCTCATCACCATTGGACACTTGAGCAGTGGAAAAGTGTTCTCTGGAGTGATGAATCACGCTTCACCATCTGGCAGTCCGACAGGACGACTCTGGGTTTGGCAGATCCCAGGAGAACACTACATGCCCAAATGCATAGTGCCAACTGTAAAGTTTGGTGGAGGAGGAATAATAGTCCGGGTCTGTTTTTCATTGTGTGGGCTTTGCCCCTTAGTTCCAATGAAGGGAAATCTTAATGCTACAACATACAATGACATTCTAGATGATTAAGTGCCTCCAACTTTGTGGCAACAGTTTGGGGAAGGCCCTTTCCTGTTTCAGCATGACAATGCCCCATGCACAAAGCGAGGTCTATACAGAAATGGTTTGTCGAGATCAGTGTGGAAGAACTTGACTGGCCTGCACAGAACCCTGACCTCAACCCCATCGAACATCAGTGACCGACCTCACTAATGCTCTTGTGGCTGAATGGAATCAAGTCCCCACAGCAATGTTCCAACATCTAGTGGAAAGCCTTCCCAGAAGAGTGGAGGCTATAGCAGCAAAGGAGAGGACCAACTCTATATTAATGCCCATGATTTTGGGATGACGTTCGACGAGTAGGTGTCCACATACCTTTGGTCATGTAGTGAAATAGAAGTAGACATGTAACGTGTGCTACTATGCCTGCTGCCAAGAAGCCTGGACCTTTCTGGCACAAGAGGAATAGAGCTTTCCCAGTTACTGCATAACCACTGGACTGTGGTGGTTGTTGCCAGTCAATCGCAACAATGGTGGCAGTGATGGGATATTTAAAGAGTTCCTTGTCTTTTTGTAAGTGGGATTCAATCTGTAAGCATTGGGTATAACTTGTGTGCCCAGTCCTCAATGTATGAAAATTTACTGGCCTCTTCCAAGAGAATTGTCTAGTGCACAGGAGGTAGTGCACTTTCCCTATAACCTTTGGGGTTGCTGGTTCAAACCCCAATGCGGGTGCTACCCTTCAATAGGTTTAATTGAGATTCTACAGGTACAGTGGGGCAAAAAAGTATTTAGTCAGCCACCAATTGTGCAAGTTCTCCCACTTAAAAAGATGAGAGAGGCCTGTAATTTTCATCATAGGCACACTTCAACTATGACAGACAAAAATGAGAAAAAAAATCCAGAAAATCACATTGTAGGATTTTTAATGAATTTATTTGCAAATTATGGTGGAAAATAAGTATTTGGTCAATAACAAAAGTTTATCTCGATACTTTGTTATATACCCTTTGTTGGCAATGACAGAGGTCAAACGTTATCTGTAAGTCTTCACAAGGTTTTCACACACTGTTGCTGGTATTTTGGCCCATTCCTCCATGCAGATCTCCTCTAGAGCAGTGATGTTTTGTGGCTGTTGCTGGGCAACACAGACTTTCAACTCCCTCCAAAGATTTTCTATGGGGTTGAGATCTGGAGACTGGCTAGGCCACTCCAGAACCTTGAAATGCTTCTTACGAAGCCAGTCCTTCGTTGCCCGGGCGGTGTGTTTGGGATCATTGTCATGCTGAAAGGCCCAGCCACATTTCATCTTCAATGCCCTTGCTGATGGAAGGAGGTTTTCACTCAAAATCTCAAGATACATGGCCCCATTCATTCTTTCCTTTACACGGATCAGTCGTCCTGGTCCCTTTGCAGAAAAACAGCCCCAATGCATGATGTTTCCACCCCCATGCTTCACAGTAGGTATGGTGTTCGTTGGATGCAACTCAGCATTCTTTGTCCTCCAAACACGACAAGTTGCATTTTTACCAAAAAGTTATATTTTGGTTTCATCTGACCATATGACATTCTCCCAATCTTCTTCTGGATCATCCAAATGCTCTCTAGCAAACTTCAGACGGGCTTGGACATGTACTGGCTTAAGCAGGGGGACACGTCTGGCACTGCAGGATTTGAGTCCCTGCCGGCGTAGTGTGTTACTGATGGTAGGCTTTGTTACTTTGGTCCCAGCTCTCTGCAGGTCATTCACTAGGTCCCCCCGTGTGGTTCTGGGATTTTTGCTCACCGTTCTTGTGGTCATTTTGACCCCACGGGGTGAGATCTTGCGTGGAGCCCCAGATCGAGGGAGATTATTAGTGGTCTTGTATGTCTTCCATTTCCTAATAATTGCTTCCACAGTTGATTTCTTCAAACCAAGCTGCTTACCTATTGCAGATTCAGTCTTCCCAGCCTGGTGCATGTCCACAATTTTGTTTCTGGTGTCCTTTGACAGCTCTTTGCTCTTGGCCAGAGTGGAGTTTGGAGTGTGACTGTTTGAGGTTGTGGACAGGTGTCTTTTATACTGATAACAAGTTCAAACAGGTGCCATTAATACAGGTAACGAGTGGAGGACAGAGGAGCCTCTTAAAGAAGAAGTTACAGGTCTGTGAGAGCCAGAAATCTTGCTAGTTTGTAGGTGACCAAATACTTATTTTCCACCATAATTTGCAAATACATTCATTAAAAATCCTACTATGTGATTTTCTGGATTTTTTTTTTTCTCATTTTGTCTGTCATAGTTGAAGTGTACCTATGATGAAAGTTATACAGGCCTCTCTCATCTTTTTAAGTGGAGAACTTGCACAATTGGTGGCTGACTAAATACTTTTTTTGCCCCACTGTATAGCATTTAGTTATTTGTTATCTTATTGACAACTGCATTACTAAATATTGAACAATGAAGCTAGCCTTGAAAAATCTGCTCTCCACTTTCAATCAATCTCACAAAACATGCCATTGTACAGCTACAGTATAGGCCTTCATGAAAATGTGCAGTTTTTGGTCTACAACTAAAATGGATGGAGAAAATACAACTTTTGGGCTAGTTGATGTTCTTTGAAGGACAGATGTCATATCAGTGTCCACATTGTCTTAAACTGTGTGTCATTAGCCACATTCCACCCACAGTTATTAGAGTGAAGGAAAAACAGTATCTGTATAAAGAAAAATCACGACAGCTGTGATGGAAACAGGAAGTTTCGGTACAATTGTATAAATTATGACAGATAATTCTTCGCTCGACATAGTGGGATCTCTGTGTGTCTAAAATGAATTACGCTATACGAGAAGCGGCGGTGGAAACGCCTTTATGCGCAAATATTAATATAATAACCATCTAATCGAAGTACATTTACGATGATATGGCGTGCGGTCCTCTTACTAAGACTTGGGAAACCATGCAGTTTTTTAGGCTACAGATGAAATAAGTTATGGTGAACTCCACAGAGTGATGCAAGTGCACGGTGATGAGCTTGATGCTGCTTTCCAATAAATATTGAGGGTAGTATGACTGCCGTTCAAGAAAACGAAAATATTCTCCATAATAATCTCATCAGGAAGACTAGTCTACCCGCACTGTATCTGTTAGCTGTTGGCTAGAGCACATCTGCCAAGACCAGAGCAGACACATTTGCTATTTAACACAACAGCTTCTGTGACAAACGGATCGGTAGAGTTGAAAATGCAATGGAAACACATTGAACTTTAGATTTTTATTAGGTACATGAAAACTTGAGCAAAAAAATACATTGTGTCTGCACTGTCATCACGTTGTGATTTCCTTTATCTGCAACAAGTCTGTTTAATGGAAATACACCACTGCTGGGTAAATGTGGAGATTTTCTTTATGCAGAGTTTAGAATAGTCGCATGTAAATGTGTTACTAATTGGATGGAAACCTAGCTAGTCTCCAGGCATTGGTTCGCCTACACCTGAACAGTCCTGACACTAGCATCAGTAATCCAGTCGCTCACTCTAGCACAATCCACCCCCATACTCTAACCCGCTGACAATGAGGTGATTTTGGGTAGTGCACTTGCTCATTCACTACTGGGTCTTCAGTATTTCATTATTGCCAAAACCAGCCCCAGTTAATCTCCTCTCCAACACATCATGTGACTTGTTAACCGATTGGAGGCCGATCACAATGTTACCTCAAAGAAACAGCCACTCAAATAATTCAAGCAATGGCAATGCATTAGCACCAATGCCTAGGGTGATAAAGGTAAACAATGTTGTTTATTCACATGCCTCCGAATACCTGAGATGGAACTTTGGAAAGTCTTTCAAATCTGTATTAACACTTCAAATAGACTAACCGTAACTACTGTATTGTCCTAGAAGCCTCTGGTTCTTCCGACTCCCCTTTACACACTCAGCTCATTCCATTAAGGGGTGCACTCTCAAAGTAAGCCGCTAAACTAACACCAGATGACAATAAGAATGAGAGACTGAACAAACACGCATTCGCACTGCCTACTCAAGAATATGTGAAAGCTATGTCTATTGACTACTTATTTTTGTTCTGTTTATGGTAAGCTCCGTTTGTGTGTGAAGTGTCCATTAAGTTTATACTGGGTGAGCTGTTGGACATTGTTGGAGGCACACAGCCTCTCCTCCCTGCAGAGGAAACTACACAAATGTGGACAGTGCTTATTCGGGCAGGAACTAAGGGGTGTGTTAAATTTCTGCATGCATGATCAATGGGGTTGAATAGTATGGGAGGGGGGGGGGGGGGGGGGTCTTGGGTGGCATGGACACAAGGCTGAAAGAGGAGGGGGCAGAAACAGGGAGGTTTGCTGAATAATGAGACTGAGGACAGCAGGGAAAATAGCAGTTCTGTTAGTGAGCTACTTTTCCAGTAAACAAAGTGTGGTTCTTTATTTCTAGAACAGAAGATACTGTAGGCTACTTACTAACACATGCAAACACACTTTTTCCTTTGATAATAAAATTACAACTTTATATTTACTTTCTCACACCAAATGCCTGCTAGAATGTGTGATATAATGAACTGTATGGGATTTAAATGCAGTACAGGCCACACTACCCTGCCTCCCTCACTGGGCTGTCCTCTGAACAGTGCAAATTCAGGCACAATTGGACTTAATTACAGGGCAGTAGTGTTTCAGAGAGATAGAGGGAGCCCTGTTCCCCCCTTTCATATACTGCACAATGCCATCTTCCCTAGTGTAGGGTGGGGTGAGGAAAGAGGCTGAACCGGAGGAAGCACAGGTAAAGAGAGAGAGAGCGTTATTGGAGATGAATCCACACTGCGAAAGCAATACCTATACAGCATAGCTACAATGCCACCTGTAGGGGTTCTTAAGTATTACTGATTCAGATGTACGCTTGAAGTTAGACAAAGTCATCGAGGATAATGCAGAACAGACGTGTGATAGTAACGACCTGTGAGTCTGAAATATATGAAATCTTTAGCGAAAAATTTGATGTGACATCTAGGTCTGATGTAATCACAGGAGGTAAAGCACTTTCAATGAGACAGAGGAAGGAATGAATGAGAAAAGGGTTGGACAAAGGGGGGGGAGGATGCTTTTGTTTGGGTTTTATGGCCAGATTGTCTCCTGCTCTGGGAAAGTGAAAACCCAACCTTAGTTTAAGTTACCTGGGGGAGAAAAAGACCCAGGAAGAGGGTCAGAGGAAAGGTTAGGTGACTGTCAAGGGACAGCAGACATATTCAAGCGAGCAGAGAGAAACAGAATCCAAAGTCAGTGAACACTAGCAGGTGTTCTCAGGAATCTAAAAGCTACCTCTATTATACCTCGTCTTTCTAGAATGATGCAGTAGTGCCCTCTAGTGCTGTGCAGGACAACAGTTACTTTTAATTTCTCTGTCCAATTCATTCCAAACCTCTCAAAAACACACCTATCAGGTTTTCATGATAAATGTTAAACTACAACATCCATTCCATTTGGCCTTTACATTACAATTGATTTGAAATAGAGTAGTATACTAGCCATAAATTACATCAAGGCAGTCTAAAATATGCATTTTGCTGTTATCCTTTTTGGATCCTAAAATGAATGCCTATAAGTGTCATGGAGAATTGTCGGTTTAGAATATATTGGAAAATAAATATGCTAGGTTTTAATGTGCGTATTAAGATGCAGTTTGCTTATTTTTGTAACCTCTCACATATGTGTTGCATTTGTGTGTTATACAGGAGGCTGTATGAATGTGCAGTTTATTTTCATTAATAGTTTGACTGCACTTTGCTCACTGTTAGGGATGGACGGAGATGAGGACAAAGTTCACAGAAAGCGCATGGGGAGGAGGGGGAGGGAAAAAAATACCTTTTAAAGCATAACAGCAGGTGGAGGGCTAAAACGAGACAGCTCAGCTCAGAACGGAACGAGACCAGGAGAAAAATCAAACGGGGGGAAAATGAAAGCAAACTTTCTCTATTCCTAAACTGAAGGACAGAAATGCAATGATTCCAGAAGCCAATTGCTCTGTTTTTTGTGTAAGCGCATGACTGCAGTGTGTCTGTGTTGGTGTGTGAGTGTGTGTTTGTGACCTGTGGCCTGCGTAGTCTGTGTGCTGTGTTAGTGAGGTAAAGATTAGGCAACAGCGTAATGGAGGGAGAGGAGAGGAAAGGAGAAGCAGGGCCCGGCCCTGGGCGTCTGTCTGCTCTCCAGGAGCAGCTGATCTGGGCTCTGCTGGGCTCTGGACTGTCCCGGGAGGTCCTGGTCCATGCCCTGGGAGAACTGGAGCGAGAGAGGGTCACCCCTGGAGCAGAGAAGGGGGACAGGGGGGATGGCGAGAGTTCGGAGGAGGGAGAAATGGATTTTCCACCCCCCATATTCCAGGAGCTGGAGGCCCTAGCCCCAGAGGAGGCAGCCAGGCAGAGGGCTCTGGTCGACCAACTGCTTCAGTAAGTAGCTCCCAAATGTCTGCCATCCACCCTATCCTCCCCTTAACAACATATACAGTACATCAATCTCTTCCTTTTATAAAACCTCAAATATGAATACACAAACTCATACAACAACAACATAGCCATACCCCTTTGCTGTGCTATTATTCTCTCACTTTAAAAAAATAATGTCCAACTCATTTGTAAAAAATTAATCTTTAAAACAAATACGTGTTAGGGTGGTTACTTGATTCTGTTCTCCATTCTTTTTCTTCTCTGCTTTCTTTTCCTGTCGTTTTCTGACCAAGTAAAGGTTCCAGAGAGGACAAACAATTGACGGTTTTACCTGGCAGCATCCTTTCTACTACCTTTCTTCGTCTTTCTCAAATGTAGTCTCCCTCTCCCCTTTCCTCCCTCGTTCTCCTGCTCCCTCTGAGATCTCTCTTGGCCTCTGAGGTGAATTTAAAGGAGGGTTCCTCCTTTCCTGGTTACTAATTACCCACCCCATCAGGTTTCTCTGTCCATTTAATGAATGAACTACATGCAATGGTTAAGATGAACAGAAATGTGCTATGTTTGGCTGTGTGTTAGAACAGCTTGAGTCAATATTTACTACTATTTGGAAAAGCCCATTTCATTTCACCACATTTCAAACTACAACAAATATCTCAAGATTATGGTTTAACTGGTCATTGTATTTAGCTAAAAGTGGGCCATTTTACAACACCTAGCAATGAAAACACAACTTGACCAACCATGCCTTAGTATAAAATGCATCGAACATAGATAAAGCTTTTGTATGTTAATATACATAATACAAATGTTATGTACTATTGCTAGCCGTCAAGGTTTGTGTTGCAGCAAGTAGGCTATCCATATCTTTATGGGTTTTAATTCCAGTGGCCAGAGAGAGCTGGACTTTGCCCTGCTGTGCTTCCCCTTATCTCTTATTGTCAACATCCCTCTCTCCCTCCCCCTCTTTATGCATATGTGTTTTGTCTGTGTGTGTGTGTCTGTGTGTGATAGGGAGGATCCATGGCGCGTGGCAAAACTAGTGAAGAGCTACATGCAGCAGCATAACCTCCCCCAGAGAGAGGTGGTCGAGTCCACAGGCCTCAACCAGTCCCATCTCTCCCAGCACCTCAACAAAGGCACGCCCATGAAGAACCAGAAACGGGCTGCTTTGTACAGCTGGTACGTCAGGAAGCAGGGCGAGATTAGCCAGCGTGAGTATTTGACTAGCTGATGAGCTGACCCTGCCTTTACTGCACTACAGTATGACATTACAGTCTGGACTCTGAAGTGTAACATTTATAATAGGTCAAATCATGAATACCTCATTCATTAATATTCACAATACATTGCCATAAATCTATACGGTTTTGGGGATTGGGAGCTCTTACACAAGACTGAATCTCAGGATGCGAAGAACAATTATGTCAACAGATCTTTCTTACTCTTCTTTCTCATTCTATGTCCTTCCTTATATCCACTTCCTGGAAAAGTTTCAAATAGCTTTGACATTTGCAAACTTTCCATTTCAATCATGTAAGGAAAGTGTGGTCTCCTGCTGTGTTTTCCCAATGATAGCAAAATCACAATCCCCTGTACCCCAATCCTTAGACTGGTAAATCCATCATGATACAGTATTCAATATGTCTATCAACTGTAAACAACTATGGAGGCCCACTGGTCACTGTGAGTCAAATATAGACATGTAAGGTAACATGATACTGTCCACTTTCACATTCCATGTGTAGAGAGACACAGAATCTGCATGTCCTACACTCACACACACACGTTGCATTGCAAATGATCTCAAACGCTAATATAAAAACAGATTCCTGTGAATTAGCCCTATTGTTTTAAATATAAAACAATACTGTCTGAATAATTAACAATACTGATATAACAATATGGATACTATATCAATACAATTGACATTTATCACAAAAGTCTACAAATATGCTTTCACTGACCACCCCATGCAGAGTTTACTAATGCCAGGCATGCCCTTGGGTCTGGAGAGGAGCAGGGAGAGGATGTGAGGAAGGGACGTAGGAACAGGTTCAAATGGGGACCCGCCTCCCAGCAAATCCTCTTCCACGCCTATGAACGACAGAGGAACCCAAGCAAAGAGGAGAGAGAGGGATTAGTGGAGGAGTGTAACAGGTGAGAGAGCGGGGAGAGGTCAGCTAAAACAGGAAATGTTCCCAGTTCCAGTGCAATGGAGGAACTGCCCCTGTCATTTTAGAGTGTCCCCCTTTAAAGATGTTTCTCTTGCTCTGGGCCCTCTCTGGCTCTCCCTCAGGGCTGAGTGTCTTCAGAGGGGTGTGTCTCCGTCCCAGCTGGCTGGCCTGGGCTCTAACCTGGTGACAGAGGTACGAGTGTACAACTGGTTCGCTAACCGCCGCAAGGAGGAGGCCTTCCGCCATAAACTGGCTCTTGATATGCCTTACAACAGCCAATCAGCAAGCTCCACCAACCACACACTCTCACACAGCCCTGAGCAAGGTAACCCTCACCCTCACCAAAGTGAATCAAATAATAATTTAATTTAATCCACAAAGAGCATAATTCATAATTAGTGTTGTCATCAGATGTTGCTTATGTACTATTTTCAGTGCCCTTATACAGAGGAACAGAGCCAAGACTGACAGGGTGCAGCATTCCCTCCTCCCAGGAAACACCTGATCCTAACTCATCCTAACAGGCTTCCTCTCTTCCAGGCATGAAGTATAGCCAGCAAATCACATGTGACAATCTGGGGTCATCGAGGGGTCACAATGGAGACAGAGGCTTGGGGGGCCGCCTTGCCAGCCCCATTCAACTGGAGCCCAGCCACACACTCCTGGAAACACACCATCACAAACCAGTGAGATCACCTACCATATTATCATTCACCATATCTCACCTCGACACACATTGTTATAATCCCCATTACACCATCACAAACCAGTGAGATAGGAGCAAACAACCTCTCATTGTTACTCATTGTCAACCAGAGATCAGCAACTATGATCACATAATCCCAATCATCACATTACATTGATTAGTAACTGCAAAACACATCAGTGTGATCACAAACCATAATAAGCTAATTATTTCACAAACCATATTACATCATAATAAGCAAATTACATCACAAACCATATTACATCGTTATATAAGACCATGAGGTCGCTAACCATATATCATCATGTAATGCAGTGAAATCCCAAGCCATATCACATTAAACTAGTGAGATCATAGATTACTTCACGTCATCATAAACCTTTGGGTATACAAAGCATCTCAATCCTCACAAGAATCCATGGCTGTGGTTCTGCCACCAACTTTCCCCATCTCAGGTATCAGGTGGTGGCCCCTTGCCCCCAGTCAGCACCCTGACATCACTGCACAGTCTGTCTGCCTCGCCTGCTCCCCACCATGGACTCATCATGACCTCCCTGCCCAGCGTCATGAGTCTGGGAGAATCCTCTCTCCTCATAGGTAACCGATTCTACACACAGTCCCCTTCACTCAAACAGCTCTAAGTCAGAGCATAGTTATTTTTAAAACGGTCATTTCAAAACATATCCACTGTATTGTATCTTATCCTGTTGTCAGATATAAAAACCAACTGACATTAACAAAGTAGCCTAGTTTAATCCATGTTTTCCTGGCCTGTTGCTCAACAGGTCAAACCGTACCTGTCATCAACAATGTGGGAGGCGGGTTCACCACCCTTCAGCCAATCTCTTTCCAGCAGCAGCTTCATTCCACTTCCCAGCAGCAACTCACACAGCAGTTCCAGAGTCACATGGGCCACCACAGTCCTTTCATGGCAACCATGACACAGCTTCCATGTCACAGTAAGGCCACAGTGGCAGCATGTTACTCCTTCATTTGCCCTTTGACAGAAATATAATATGTGAAACAAGGAATGAGTGAGAGCAACCTAATAGAACTAGAACTGCTAGAACTAAGGAGGGTTTCATAAAGTACCCATGCACCTGCTCTCAATTTCTCCATTGCAGTGTACAGCAAGTCTGATATGTCCCACTACCCTCCGTCCAGCCTACTGTCCCAAGCAATGGTCATCACTGACAGCAGCAGCCTTGGAACACTGACCAGTCTAACCACAGTCAGACAGGTACTGTGATTCCAAACATTCACCTAAAATGAAAGTGATGCCATTAATAATCAGTTGCATAAGTCTGAGTATACAGGTACAGAAAAGTCTAGACTCACTAGCTAATGATCAGTAGTAGTATTAATGTGGGTTGAATCTGCTAATGACTTTTGCATTGGTTAGATTCTGACCACAGACCCTGAGGAGCAGACAGACCAACCCATCCAGGAGGACTCCCTACACCTGCAGTCCCCTTCACCTGTGCCAGGTAAGATAAATCATGTTACTCCAAGTGTAGACTATTTCCCAAAATATGCAGTTTCTTACACTACACTAAAGGGGAGACTGAAGACATCTAAAAAAGCTACTAAGTGTGTAACACATACAGTACCAGTCAAAAGTTGACACACCTACCACACCCCGATTTCCAGGGTTTTTCTTTATTTTTTACTATTTTCTACATTGTAGAATAATAGTGAAGTCATCAAAACGTTAAATAGTATATATGCAATCATGTAGTAACCAAAAAAAGTGTTAAACAAAACATTTATTTTCTATTTGAGATTCTTCAAAGTAGCCACCCTTTGCCTTGATGACAGCTTTGCACACGCTTGGCATTCTCTCAACCAGCTTCATGAGGTAGTCACCAGAATGCATTTCAATTAAACAGGTGTGCCTTGTTAAAAGTTCATTTGTGGAATTTCTTACCTTCTCAATGCGTTTGAGTCAATCAGTTGTGTTGTGACAAGGTAGGGGTGGTATATAAAAGAAAGCCCTATTTAGTAAAATACCAAGTCCATATTATGGCAAGAACAGCTCAAATAAGCAAAGAGAAACAACAGACCATCATTATTTTAAGACATGAAGGTCAGTCAACCCAGAAAATGTCAAGTTTCTTCAAGTGCAGTCGCAAAAACCATCAAACACTATGATGAAACTGGCTCTCATGAGGACCACCACTGGAAAGAAAGACCCAGAGTTACCTCTGATGCAGAGGATAAGTTCATTAAAAAGTTACCAGCCTCAGAAATTGCAGCCCAAATAAATTCTTCAGAGTTCAAGTAACAGACACATCTCAACATCAACTGTTCAGAGTTGACTCTGTGAAGCAGGCCTTCTTGGTCGAATTCCTGCAAAGAAACCACTACTAAAGGACACCAATAATAAGAAGAGACTTGCTTGGGCCATTAGACCAGTGGAAATCTGTCTGTTGGTCTGATGAGGACAAATTTGAGACTTTTTGGTTCCAACTGCCGTCTATGTGAGACGCAGAGTAGGTTAACGGACGATCTCCGCATGTGTGGTTCCCACCGTGAAGCATGGAGGTGGTGGTGTGATGGCGTGGGGTTGCTTTTCTGGTGAAATCTGGTGAAACAATGTCAGTGATTTACTATTTAGAATTCAAAGCACACTTAACCAGCATGGCTAACACAGCATTCTGCAGTGACACGCCATCCCATCTGGTTTGCGCTTAGTGGGACTATCATTTGTTTTTCAACAGGACAATGACCCAAAACACACCTCCAGGCTGTGTAAGGGCTATTTTACCAAGAAGGAGGAGTGCTGCATCAGATGACCTGGCCTCCACAATCACCCGACCTCAACGCCATTGAGATGATTTGAACGGCAGAGTGAAGGAAAAGCAGCCAACAAGTGATCAGCATATGTGGGAACTCCTTCAAGACTTTTGGAAAAGCATTCCAGGTGACTACCTCGTGAAGCTGGTTGAGAGAATGCAAAGCTGCCAAGGCAAAGGGTGGATACTTTGAAGAATCTAAAATCTATTTTGATTTGTTTAACACTTCTTGGTTACTACATGATTCCATGTGTTATTTCATAGTTTTGATGTCTTCAATATTATTCTATAATGTAGAAAATAATACAAATAAAGAAAACATCTTCAATGAGTAGGTGTGTCTAACCTTATAACTGGTACTGTACTTCAAAGTCATCTTAATACAGCTAGATAGTAGTAAATATAACCCATGGTATTCTCTAGTTGCCAGTCAAAATAGGGCACTTTAAATGCAGGGTTGTAATTGGAATGACAGTAGAGAAACTGGAAATTAATAACTTATCGTCTGTCTTTCTTAGTTTCCTCTGGGAATTTACAGCTGTATCCTCCATCTCAGTCTAGTGAAACTCATCCACCTCACCGCCTCTCCTCTTCGCCAGCAGACATCAACTCCTACATTCCTGCACAGATGGTCTCTACCGCACAGTAGCAACAGAATATAACCACTGTGTAATGTGAAGGGGTGGGAGTAGAGGGTGGGTGAAACAAAATAGTTTTTACAGTAAGTAGAGAACTGTAATAGAGATGTAATGCAAATTCTCCAAAGCTACTTCTGCAGTCAAATTTTCCAGAGAAACTAGAAACTAGAAACATTCTGCTAGATACATAAATCCAGGACAGACTCACTGCCAGTTATCAGTCTCGTCACTTGAATTAGCAGCCTTACTATTACAAAGAACGTTGTACTCAGTGTCAGTCTACTGATCTGAGGTCAGAGATAAACCATTAGAAAACAACCACATCTAAATCCATGCAAACAGAGAACGCTGAGCGATTGATCCCCGTTTTACAATAAACATGTATATTATCAATAGAAAAGTGTTTTAATAAAAATGCTCTCAGAATTCTTGACATCAGTGTAAACTGCTTTCTTTACAAAACAAGGCATAGCACTGATTGTGTTTTGGGCAGAGAAAAAATGTCATCAAATATCTGGTGAGACTTACAGTATTCCACATTTCTGAAAGAACATATTCCATTCCAGAAAATAACAAACTACAAAGTAGTACAACATTGCAGTGATTATTTAAAGAAAATAACAGTGTATGACCTGACCATGTTATAATGAATGCTAAGAACCCCAAGCTACAACAGGTTAACAGTTCTTACAAGCATGGAACTGCCAATATCTCAAATCACAACAAGTGAGTCCAGAAGTCTCTCAGTGCTTTTCTACTTCCTCTTCCACCCTTTCATCTGTGCCTTTTTGTTTCTTTTTCTTCTTCTTGACCTTCAGCGGTAGACTATCCTCCGTGGGGCTCTTTTGGCCCTCCTCCATTTTAGCATAAGATGAGGCTTCTCCACAGTTCTCAACCTCGCGAGGAGCTGTCATTTTCTTATTTTTCTCTGGGACAGGGCTGTTATTACTGTCCTCTCCTTCCCGAACCTTGTATTTCTTCTTCTTCTTCTTCTTCTTCTTCAATTTATCTGAGCTGAGGGACTCTGGCAGGGAAGGTGTAACTGCGCTGGGGAGAGCAGATGATAGGAGGTCTGTAACTGACACGGCCGCCTCTCTCAGTCTCATCTCCAGCTCACTGTCACTGTCACTAGGAGAAAATTGCAGAAACAAACTTACGGTTTATTACAGTAGTATTACAATATGAGATACAGGAATACTTCAATCATGCAATGCTACTGTAAGGATTCCTTCCCAAAGTAGTCATGAAGGTGACATCAAACCACCTCACACATCCCCAAGGTTAAAAGGTCAGGCCTACATAGAACAAGCATCACCTTGAGCTGGGGACGGGCCGACGCCTTACAGGAGGAGGAGGGGGATCAATGGTAAACTCTCCTGGGACAGATGTGGTGAACAGCCGGAAACCTTTAAAAAATTCAAGAAAAAAGATCAAGACCACACACAGCATTTATATCGCATCATATTTGACATCACACAGTTCTTAACTACTGCATTAGTTTCAATGTAAAACCATTTCTGGATAAACCCTCACCTTCATCTTCATATTTGGTTGACTGTGTGCAGGGTTTTGTTGTTTCTGCAGATGTCACTGAAATGCAACTGAATATCAAATTGCATAGTTAGATTAAAGTTGGCGACTGAAAAGTTGATAGGTGGAGGTAACACGAGGCAAAGGTTAAAGGTAGCTATAATAGTAAAACTGATGTTTCATTAACATTTTCCCATGACAAAGAAGAAATACTGTACCTGTCAAGTATAGCACCTAATTTCTTTGCAACGTGCGCACGGAACTCCGGAGTCGTCTGAAGCTCGTTCCCATCATGTTCATGTTTAGATACAGCCACACTGTTGACCATAGCATCACATAAAACACGATAGGTTTGGCTTCGCCAGAACACTATGCATGATGGTGAATCATAATACAGAGGGGATAGCGTGCCATTCAGAGAAAAATAACAACTTACCGACGGGATAACTTTCCATTGCTTTCCCCATCTAAAACAACAGTCGTTACATTACTGTTAAGACTTTGCTGCTGTTTTGGGGTAAGATAGTTTTAGTGCGTGAAATCTTTAGCCATCGAGCAAATCTATCTCCCACCCCACATTTGTTGTTGACTAGCATTTGCTAGCTAAGTTACATCCTGTAGCTAAAGCAACATGTTATTTAGGCTGAATTTACCTGCCGTGTTGGTATTGTGTGTACCATTAATTCCATATGTGCCAAAACTCCAAGCTGCTTCCTTAAACTTTTCCAGATCTTCATCTTCACTGCTTGAGTCTTCAACCATCGTTCCAACGGGGGCTGACATGTTGGATCAAGTACATTTGCGGCTACATAGCAATGCAATATGGGTAATGAAGTCTTTCGGGGGAGAAATGTACGCCACAGTTAGTGTAGTGGGAGTTTGAGTGAACTTAAGCCAAAATGTATACAGAACATCTGTTCAATTTTTTATTCCCCCCTCTCCTGGCAGTATATCATCTTGCAGAAACAGAAACATTTAACGGAACATAAAAGGCAATGTTAGGAGGGCTTCTAGTTCTACTTCACCAAGTCTATGGTCCCTGAGTCTATGGTCCCTGAGTCTATGGTCCCTGAAATGTTTCATTCAAAAGACAGTAATCTTTGTAGTAATGTTGAATAAAAATATCACTGTGAAATTTGTCTGTCCTAAAACACATTCATCAATAAATAAAAGTACAATATGCTCAATAAATTCAAAGGGGTTCCAGTTTACACAGTATGCGGGTCCAACTTCAAGAGTGAAAAAATGATATCAGTAGCAACCGTGTTGTAAAAGCCATAATTGGTGTTAATTTGGTGGTGCTATTAGAAAAAAAGTGGTGGCTGCTATCACAGACCTTCCATCAGTAAAGGTAAAGAACAGACATCACAAGTCTCTAAAGTGGTTAACATAACAGCCACATCATCATACCACAGGAGTTTGGTGATACCTTAATTGGGGGAGGACGGGCTCATGATAGGCTGGAGCAGAATGAGTGGAACAGTATCAAACACATGGTTTCCATTCGTGTTGTTCCAGCCATTATTTTGAACCGTCCTCCCCTCAGCAGCCTCCACTGATACATACCTTCCACTTGTCATTATGAACTGTATAGTTATAATTTCATAACTAACCTCTCGTGGACAAAGGAAACGGCGAGAATATGTCGAAACTCACATACAATTATGTGATTACGAGCAGCAGGATTGGGTTTAGGCGGTTCTTAAATTGGTGCTGTGATTTTTAAAGCCTGTGTGTGGATGATAAGCGGTCTCCACTAAATTCCACAAATACAAACTCAAAATTGTCTATCATAAATATTCATGAAAACAAAAAATGTGTTTTGTGACCATAAACACGGGTGAAATTAGCGGAAGGAAGGAAGAAGATTTGGCCATTTCCGTTTACAAGGGAGGAGACTTCGCACCAAGGTAATCAATTGTTAACGGCATTCCCCCAGAAGTAAAACAATCCATTTTGCGCTAATTTTACTTCTGGGTAACCAATATTATTTTATAGCTGACTGGGATTGCTTAGAATGAATTCACAAAAATCTCTTCCAGCCAGTTTTCGACATGTTGTTGGACAGATGTGTAGCGGAGCAGAGCTGGACTTCACATGGATTTCTCTCACACACAACAAAGCCTCTTGAGCTGAGAAGTCTGAATACAAGGCACATGTGGGAGGTTTCATTTAGTTTTGGAAAACTCAGTGTAACTCCAGCAGGCACGAACATACTACAAGCACATTTACAAATGCTAAACACGTAACAGACCAGGGGTGTTGTCCGTCACTTACTACCCCCCTGCCCACCATTGCCCTCAGAACAGCCTCAATTTGTCAGGGCATGAACTCTACAAGGTGTCAAAAGCATTCCACAGGAATCCTGGCCCATGTTGACTCCAATGCTTCCCACATTTGTGTCAATTTGGCTGGATGTCCTTTAGGTGGTGGACCATTCTTGATACACACAGGAAAATGTTGAGCGTGAAAAACCCAGCAGTGTTCGTGACACAAACCTGACGTCTACTACCATACCCCGTTCAAAGGCACTTAAATATTTTGTCGTGTCCATTCGCCCTCTGAATGGCACACATACACAATCCATGTCTCAGCTTAAAAGTCCTTCTTTAACCATCATCTACACTGATTGAAATGGATTTACGTGATACCAATAAGGGATCATAGCTTTTACCTGGTTAGTCAGTCATGGAAAGAGCAGGTGTTCATAATGTTTTGTGCTCTGTGTATATAGCTAGAGGGGTGACATGGGACACCCAAACGAATAATACAGCTTCTACACCAAGGCAAGATGTCAAATTAACAGAGCATCTGTTAGTCTCAAAGCTGAATATACAGTTTAGCCCACTATCTGAGGAACAAAGACATAGCAAAGGATCACGATTGCTACTTGAGCAGAATGAGTAGTTAAAAATTGATGACCAGAACCAAACTATTGTTCAATGAAATTAGGTAGTATCACAGTTGTAATTTGCTTGCAATCCAATTGTGCCATCTGTCAACCCTTGTGTGTACAAAAGAACAAGTCCTGGTCAACTTCAATCATTGTTCATCTTACGGGCTACAATTGACCGGTATTTAACATTCAGATTGGGATCATGTAATGTTCCCTTATCCCTCTGTAGAGCTGTCTGGTAACAGTTGACTAAACATAATACAACTCAAAAACAAGGATATTACAACAAATACTGAACTCAAAGCAGATTGAAATAAGCAGTAACCATTTAAATGTGGAAACATTAGAAAAGCCAAAGGAAAACATGTCAATCACTCTTTTGTAATGTTGAACAAGAGATTACTATGAGTCCAAGCAATAGATGCGTACGAGGTATCAAATAAATGAAGCAACCTGTTTGGAAGGTAGATATGGTCCTTTTTCCCCAAACCTGGGGCTGGTAAAGTTTGTTGGAATGTCTGAAGTGGAGAAAGTACACTCCTGTTCCCAAAAGAGCTACATGATGGTTGTATTCAGGGGCAATGTGACCCCTGCGTTGCATTGCACACAAGAAGCTAATCTTCAGACACTACTGGCCCCCATCGTAGGCGTAGTCTGCCTTATTGTGCATGATCAGTTTGTTGTCCACAAAGTAGAAGCTGTCGGACCTGGTCTCATACGGGTGCTCCACCATTAGGCCAACTTAAAAGAGACAAAAAATAAGGGAAATTCAGTTTGCAAATGACTTCATAAGGAACAGCAGAACACACATATCACAGACTAAAAAAGTTAATTACTGCTGTTCAGCGCACCAAAACAAACAACCTGTAGAGGAACCATTTGACTGTCTAGTATCCACATTCCTCCCCTTACAACGAGAGTTGTCCGACTGGCTCTGTATGGATGTGGATAGTATAGACTTACAGACTTGGCCAGCTATGTTCTGGCCAGTCTGAACCTTAGCTTGTAGGGACACACACAGGCTACAACAAAGTTGATAGACAAAGTGAGAAAGATGCACTACTACTATTAGACTTACTGAGGTCCTCATGGAGCTGGGGAAACTCATAGATGTGTTCGCAAGTGTTCCGGCTGTTTGGGATGCAGAATCCGAAGTCAAAGTCAAAGTTCTTGAGAACTTTATTCTGGAAATAATGCCTCTCTATCATGCGAAAGCTGTTAACAGGCCGGTCCCCCACGGTGAACTCCACACTGAAAGCAGAGTAGAAAGAGGCACTTGAGATACTAGCAGGGACATGCTGAACATAACTGTGGGTGGTATCTGCATTCATTTGCGTCAACTACTTGAATGGTAGATTTATTAATTGACCATCTATATTCCTTTTTATAGTCCAAAAGTAGGATGATTCTTTCAATAGTTGTTCCCAACTGTGTGCTCTGCCAAATTCTCTCGTTGTAGTTTAGGTGGTTGCCGGAGCTGCAGGACTTAGTTTCTTGTGCTGGTAAGCCACACCAGCAAACGAAACAGTTCAGAATTTGTCAGCATAAGGGAAAGCACATACTATGGAACATTTAGGCCTTACCAAAGTATGTGGTTTTTCAATGATGAGTCATGTGACTTCTAACAATGATAATGCATGTGATGTTTCCTGTTTAATCCACTGCCTTACGTTGCACCAACGTTCCTCAGTCTGAGGAAGGCTGGCGTGAACTGATAGCGCACAAAGCGCCCAGCACTGGCGACTCCATCTCCATTCTCCTCATCTTCAGGGTCTGATAAAGACAACATGGATTCAAATGTAATTGGCATCCAAATAAGTTACAAAAGGTCATCTCGGATTTAAACCTAAAATTACAGCTACAACATTTGCATAAGGACTACATTCATTATCATAGAATGAATAACTTGGCTTGTTTTGTTTTACTTGAAATAATACAGATTAATTTAGTCTGGGGCCCTTCGGAGTAGACTCAGTAATATGACATACACAGCGGGGCAACTTCCTGCTTACTAAACTAATGCTCAAATCTCAAAAAAAAACTATGGGCTGTCCCAATATATACCTTCCAATGAGGCAAGTCCACATTGTAAAGAGCCAAGTGTCATGTGTGGCAGATTTCAGCAGTTGTTTTGTGTCCCTACCTAACACCACCAGTACACCGGTTAGCAGTGATTGCAATGGTTTCAGCAACTGGGGTGTCTCACAGATTGAGCCTGGTGCCCTGTTCAAGCTGACAGCAACCCCAGCTTGATTTCTATAAGCAGAAAGTCACCCCAGTGTGTATTATGATGGCATATTGCTGAGTATACCTTTAAGATGTGGCCTATCCAAGATCTGTCACTTATGTTGTGGCAAACTGTTGTGGAAAAGTTTAAACTTACCACAGCTGTGAGGTTTAGCAATCTCGAAGAGCACTGACCCAGTCTCCAGATCTCTGATCTTGAAACGTGTGAAGTCAATATTGTAGACATTGTCCTCAGGTTTACATAGATAATCTGGAAGGAAATTCATAGTAAGCAGCACATACAGACAGGGAATCTGGTATGTCCACAGATTCTTTGTTTGGCTTCCTCAAAACAATGGTGCAAACTTAGCTAGCTAGTTAAAGTCAACTGACTCACTACAAAGCGAGGTATGCAGTGTTTGCAGCCACATCAAGTTAGCCAACTAGTTAACACATTAAGTAGCTAGATGAGCTAGAAAAATAATAGATAGCTACATTGATTAACTTGAATCTTATCCAAATCACATCTATCATCATCTCCAAACAATCCACTCCATACTAGCTACAGAATGTTATACACAAAGATTTTTGTTATCCATTACCGGGAGTTACAGGTTAAGTACTGTGTAGTACACAGAATTTTCGACCAACCTTAACTTGGCGATACTATCTTCGTTCTCGATTCGGCCAAACATGTACACTGAACAAAAAATAAAACGCAACAACTTCAAAGCTTGGGTATCAGTATAAGGGAATCAGTCAATTGAAATAAATTAGGCCCTAATCTATGGATTTCATATGACTGAGAATACAGATATGCATCTGTTGGTCACAGATACCTTAAAAATGAAGACAGGGGCATGGATCAGAAAACCAGTTTGTATCTGGAGTGACCACCATTTGCCTCATGTAGCACGACATATTTCCTTTGCATAGAGTTGATCAGGCTGTTGATTGTGGCCTGTGCGAAGTTGCTGGATATTTACATTTTAGTAATTTATCAGACGCTCTTATCCAGAGTGACTTACAGTAGTGAATGCATACATTTTCATTGGTACTGGTTCCCCGTGTGAGTCGAACTCACAACCCTGGAGTTGCAAGTGCCATACTCTACCAAATGAGCCACACAGGACCACAGGATATTGGCGGGAACTGGAACTCGCTGTCGTACACGTCGATCCAGCGCATGCCAAACATGCTCAATGGGCGACATGTCTGGTGAGTATGCAGGCAATGTAAGAACTGGGACATTTTCAGCTTCCAGGAATTGTGTACAGATCCTTGTAACATGGGGCCGTGTATTATCATGCTGAAACATGAGGTGATGAGGCGGATGAATGGCACGGTATCTCTGTGCATTCAAATTGCCATCAATAAAATGCAATTGTGTTAATTGTACGTAGCTTATGCCTGCCCATACCATAACCCCACAATGGGGCACTCTGCCATCTGCCCGATACAGTTGAAACCGGGATTCAGTCGTGAAAAGCACACATCTCCAGCATGCCAGTGGCCATCAAAGGTCAGCATATGCCCACTGAAGTTGTTTACGACACCAAACTGCAGTGTCTGGATCTGCATCTGGTGTGATGTCTCTTCCTAGCGCCCTGAGCTCATCCTCTGTAACAACAGGCCGCTGTTTATCAGTTTGATTTAGTTGCGACTTGAGTCTCTTCATCACATCTCCACCGGACTTTCGCTCCCTCAAGACCCTGGTGAGGACAACAAGCACGCAGATTAGCTTCCCGAGGCAGTTTCTGAAAGGTTGTTGCAAAAGTTCTTCAGTTGTGCAAGCTAAGTTTCATCAGGCGTCCGGGTGGCTGGTCCCAGACAATCCCACAGGTGAAGAAGTCAGATGTTCAGGTCCTAGGCTGGCGTGGTTACACAAGGTCTGCGGTTGTGAGGCCAGTTGCACTTACTGCCAAATTGCACGTACTGCCAAATTCTCAAAAATGTTAAATGATCATTAAATTATTTGGCAATAGCTTTGGTGGACATTCCTACAGTCAGCATGCCAATTGCACACTCCTTCAAAACTTGAGACATCAGTGGCATTGACTTGTGCCAAAACTGCACATTTTAGAGAGGCCTTTTATTGTCCCCCGCACAAAGTGCACCTGTGTAACAATCATGCTGTTTAATCAGCTTCTTGATATGCCACACCTGTCAGGTCTATGGTTTATCTTGGCAAAGGAAATATGCTCACTAAAGGGGATATAAACAAATTTGTGCACATAATTTTAGAGAAATACACGTGTGTATGGAACATTTCTGGGATCTTATTTCAGCTCATGAAACATGGGACCAACACTTGTCTGTGTCCAGTTGCAGGTGGAGCATTTGAATAAATAAAAAAGCTATTTTATTCAAATAAATACATTTTTCTACATTAAAGTAATCCAACAATGTGTATGCCGCCATCTTGGCTATTTAGAATCTTCACTGATTGATTTAACGTTAGACAGGTGGGTCCACCTCAAATGCAACACCTACAACTGGACAACTGTTCTACATCAAACAGTAACTCCCGGTAACGGAAACCAGAAATATAGTTACATCACATTATCTGCTTTAAGAATCTGTAGCTAACTCCATACATACCCCGTGTAACAGCACAAAGACCAAGGATTTCATCTGGTGTGATGTCTCTTCCTAGCGCCCTGAGCTCATCCTCTGTAACAACAGGCCGCTGTTTATCCGTTTGATTTCGTTGCGACTTGAGTCTCTTCATCACATCTCCACCGGACTTTCGCTCCCTGGAATTTGCCGCCAGACCCATATCGGTGTCCGGTCCTTTAACTGTGGCTGCCGTCTCGTTCCGAGAATTTGAGTGGCTCATGTCTTGGTTGTTCTGTGTTTGTTTAGTCAACTGCAACTTTCCCTAAATTCAAGATGGCGAAGCGTCTCTATGGAGAACCTAAGCTGAGAACAGTCGATTGTAATTGGCTGAAACCGGTAGGTGGTTACCATAGTTACCAGTAGGGCGGGATGTTCAAAAACGTTACAAGGTAAAAAAAACAAAAAAACATCTTTAACCTAGGTTGCAGGTAAATTGAATTCCAACCAGGGAACACCTAAGTATGGTACAACTTAATGAAAATGATTTCACTATACCAATGTAGTTAAGTTTGCCCATGCTTTTTATTCATCATCTCTCAAACGCATCACTGCCATTTCATCCTTACCGACCATACATTTCCCAATTCCCCCCCCCCCCCCCCCCCCCCCCATAGAAATATAATATAATTGTAGTTCTCATTATTTGTGACGACTGCAGTATCTCAGTGATACAGCATGTTGAACTATTCAGTTGAGGGCGGGGTACTGCAATAACCTTAAGGATAGTAGAACATGGGATAAATTATAAAGAAACAATTTGCTAAAACACCAGTTAGATAAAATAGCACATTTATTAAGAAGAGACAGCATTTATCAGCAGTTCCTACTTTGTAGATGTTATTTGCAGAGCTAAAACTGAGGAAGGTGGGGGGCATCTCAAGTTACTCCATCAGTCCACCTGAAGCTCTCAGGGTTGGGAGAAATCAATAAGGAGAGTAGGATTCCTTATTGGCATTGATCACTCTCACAGGAATTCATACATACTCTGTGATTGTGACTGTGTGTGGAGCGCAAGAGTGTATGATTGTTGTCTGTCTGTACCTCAGTGGGGATAATGGGAGAGTGATGCAGCTAAATGTAATTATTGAAGACTTAGGCCTACATATCTATATGACGGCAAGCCTTTGATTCTTATCCAAGGTGAGCTTATGTAGGGTTAGGATTTTTGCACACTAGGACTTTCGTGGGCAAAAATAAATAAATAAAAACCATGCAATTAAGTAATGAAAAGCACACCAAAAAAAGGAACCTCAAAGCAGATAATGGTAAAACAAATGTATTCAAACCAAGGCAACAATGACTCAATCAAAACAAAATTACACACAAATAACAGACAAATGCTTTGACAATAAACTAGCTAAATCATGGTAATTTAAAAAAAATACAAAAAATAAAACCAATCCTGAGAAATGTTAAAGCTACAAATCTTTATTAATCATTTAGCAAATATCTCAAGATTAAACCCCACTTTCTTACTTAAATTATACAATATAAAATGTAAAGAATTCCATACTATGCTAATCACATTTCTCTTCCTGACAGTCAGTGTTTGCCTGGCTGTCTTCCTCAGCAGAAAGGCCACAGTCTTCTTTACAATTAACCATTAATAAAAATACCTAACACCTCAATAATAACAATATTTTGATGAAAAAAAAACAACCGCTGTCACACTACAATAAGTGTGATATTGTACCATACAGTATATACACACGCAACTGTGTAGATTTCGATTAGCCAACAAACAAAAAATTTACATTTTTTTTGCAGTTTTTCAACTAAGGAACAAAAGGTGCTTCTGATTATTTATGGATTGTTTCATTTTTATATAAAAAAAAAACAAATAAACCAAACTACTATCTACTATCAGCTGACTATCAAGTATTGTAACCTCCCCTGGCTGATTTTCCAGCAGCATGGAACATGGAGGGAAACCTCAGGAGTGAGGGGATTTACAACACCTGGATCAACTATTTGTCAAGTATTCAGCAAGTGTGAAATCAATGACAAGTGTGGAGAGGCTTGGGGGAACATAAGACAAGGCTTGGTAAAAGACGTGTCATTCTTGGAAAGAGCTACGTTCTTGATACAGAGGCAATTGGACACACAAAAACAATGCAAACATGCAGCTACTGACTTCCAGGCTAACTGTATGGAAGAATATAGGATGTCACTGGGACACCTTAGAGACTAATAACAAAATGCTGCGGTCTACTTTAAGACAAGGTATGCTAGGGATTGATGAGACAAAAATACTGGCCTAAACTGAACTATTTAATGGAGAGACGGGGAAGAGGAGAAATATTCAACAGTGAAACATGCACACACCCATATCTACGCACAGGTGCATAGTGAATAGGCTATAGATCATGATTAAGACTGGTGCAAGCACACTGTTTTTACATCATGTTGATTTGACTAATAGCGACTCAAATTAGTTCTAAAAGTGTGCAGGCTTAAGAAAATAAAAAATAAACACTTTTCCCTGGGATCATAATTTCAAAATTGCAATAAAATAATTCTTAAGGCCACTCTCAAGCTTTCTGGTCACAGCCAGTTTTAATTTAGCATACCACTGAAAATCTTGCTTAGCAACAAATGTTCAACATAACTAGTTCTTTCTAACTCATTTCACTTTCTAACCCTCTAGGTAGCCATGGATAACTAATTATTTATGCATACACACAATTGTTCTTCACATTGTAAGTCCTACATTCATGTTCCAATAATTTTAAAGAATCCAGCAGTGTCTCGAAGGAGTACATTACATAAATACTAAATAAAATAAAACGCTTAGGCTCTTCCAGTTATTAACTCCTAATGACACAATTGTATCGGGATAACTTATGTTTACGTTCTATCTTGACCTAGTACTTAATCATCACTACAGCACAAACAATGTGAGTAAAAAAATTAAATCATATTAATCACAGAGTGTTATGAATGCAGGATTACTAAGAGTTTTATAAAACAAAATTTTACAACACAAAACACTCTTTGGTGAAACAAAAAGGCATGCACAATCATAAAATGAGCAGAAAAGGCAGTGACCATGACAAAGGACATGCATTTTTGAGTCAATTTAGACATGTTCCTGATTCAGGACCTGTCCCACTAGAGTATTTGTTAAATTATCAGGTCCCTCACTGTTGGCAATGTAACTCAAATCACTCAGAACTATTTCACATAACCTTTCAAAGGTGGCCTTTCATCAGCTGCAAACCAAGCCATGTACCGTTAAGTGGAAAACACAGAAGTTAGAGGGTTTTATCAATGTGATTAAAAACCAGGTAAACCCTCAAAGGATTCAATTTCTGATAACGTTATAGTCTAGTTGCCTCAAAAGTTACCTGCTAGGACAGATATTTATGCGTGCCAGCATAACAAGTGGACTTCTTACTTGTGATCACATTTGAGGAAACTTGCATCAGCTATATGAAACAGCACAGCATGGGATAGTCCCATTGAGGTACACATGCATTTTTTAAACATATTATGCAACAGAATTGTGAAACCAACCTTGAATGTGATAACACTTCATCAGCAGTCTTATAAAACAGCACATGAAATGTCAATGTGCTGCAAAGAACAGGCTGTAACAGTATGAACTTGTTGAAATTACTGGCATGTTGTCTTCATCAGACTATGGCACATCTTATATCAAAAGCTAAAGTACATTTTTTGCCCTAAAACACCAGCACGTTGGGAGATAATCAAACACAGAAATAAAAGTCAAAAAGAGCAAGCAAAAACAACATTCTAAAGCCTAACTGATCAAATTGGTAACCATCTCCTCCTAACCTCCACCAACAACGCAATCTCTAAAACAAAATATCTTTCATTTTTTATTTAGTAAGAATCTGTCAATTTTCATGATTTCACCTCCTGTTCCATCTGACTAAATACTGGGCCTGATTTTTTGTTGATCAGCATAGCAGCCTATCTGCATTCCCTTCACTCCAAGCCACACCTCATCCAAAGCAATAACAATAAGTGTATATATAAAGAGGGACAGCCACTAACACTTCAGAACCCCTCAGTATAATCCCAGGCACGTCCTGCCAGACAAGAGAAACCTTGTTTGAAAGTGGGAAATCCTGTCTTATTTCTTTGCGATGTGGTAATGTGCCACGTGGTGAAAAGGTATCAGATGTACAACACACACAAACTCTCTCCATTCCCTTTACTCTGTGTGACCTTAGTCAGTGAGGAAGGCATTTTATTCTGCCTCCTGCCCAGCATTCCAAATTTGTGGTCTCTTTTTTGTCCTCTTATCAACATTCTCCCCTTGGATCTTGTGCTCTCTCCCATCTGTATGCTTGCCTTGTGTCTTTGATGTCACTTTGACCCCCCCTTTCTTCACAGTCTCTTGTCCTTCATGTCCCCGTTTCCCCCTCGAACTTATGTTCTCACAGCCGACAGAGGCAGAAGAGTGTAGGGATGAACACACCGAACGCCACCAGGATAGGGAACATGAGGCTGCTATTGTCGGCCGCATACGGGTTTGGCGTTCTGGGGCCTGACTGGACCTTGTACTTGGGAGCTGTCGAGGTACTCTTCTTCCCACCCTCCTCGCCTACCTCAGTCTCTTCTTCCTCCTCCTCCTCAAGTTCTTCACGTTTCTCCAGTCCAGGGTGAGGCTGGAGTTTTGGTACATCTGAGATGCAGAAAATATAGAGGGGGCTGAGATTATGGGTTTAAAGATAGTGTAAGTGAAAATAGAAAGGTAATACAATTTTGTCATACAGAACTTGAGGACAATGAGAGATTGTGATAACTTTAGACTGGATTGTGCATACAATTAATTGATCCAGGAGCAAATTAAAAATGTTATTGAAAATGAATGGGACAAAAAAAAGAGCAAATATTCCATAATAATACAACATGCCATTACAATTCATTAAATAATTTCAGAATTATAAAGACAACATCTTAGAGAATGCAATTTTTTACTGGCACTGTTGAATATTCTCCTGTTAAGACTTATGAGGCTCACCATCTAATGTCCCTTTCATCACGTACAGAGCACAGACCTTGGGGTTGTCATAATAACCCTGAGAAAACACAGGGCAGGTTATCAGTTCCCAGCAGATAAAGCCACGTGTCAAATGAACATTTTGAAAAACACTATCCTACCATTATTTGTAAAAAATATTAATGGCATAGAAAAAGCCTAAACAAACACACATTTAGAGTTGAATGTAGGTAATAGTACATTTTGTGCTTGATCGTTTAACTTGAGGACACTTCTGATTTTTTTAATGAGTCAGGAGGAGAGGAAAAAACAATATTCACTGACACACTTCAACTCACCTTGACAAACTCCACAGTGAGCTTGCCATTGAAGGTGGACACCTCTCCCTGGACACTCAGCTTACCGCGGCGTATGGAGAAGGGCACTATTTCGTCATGAGCTGTACTGTGACCGACCCGCTCAAAGATATCCAGGTCTTTCACCACCACATGGTCATTAAGACGCACATCAAATACCTGTAGAAAGGATAATTTCAGTCAGCCAGATTCACAACATGAAAATAGCATGGGAGGCCTCCCGTGTGGCGCAGTGGTCTAAGGCTGCTGTGCCACTAGAGAGTCTGGGTTCGAGTCCAGGCTCTGCCGCAGCCGGCCGCAACCGGGAGACCCATGGGGCAGCGCACAATTGGCCCAGCGTCGTCCGGGTTAGGGGAGGGTTTGGCCAGCAGTGATTTCCTTGTCTCATTGCGCACTAGCGACTCCTGTGGCGGGCCGGGCGCAGTGCACGCTGACAAGGTTGCCAGGTGTACGGTGTTTCCTCTGACACATTGATGCGAATGGTTTCCGAGTTGGATGGGCTTCAGAGGACACATGGCTCTCGACCTTCACCTCTCCCGAGTCCGTACGGGAGTTGCAGTGATGAGACAAGACTAACTACTACCAATTGGATACCACGAAATTGGGGAGGAAAAAAAGGGGGTGAAAATACCAAAGAAAGAAAGAAAATAGCATGGGAAATCCTCAGTCCTAAGTGTACTGTAAGAAGTATTTAGATTACTATAATCATTACCTTGCAATAAAACATCTGTTGGAATTATTTGTTAATGTTGAGACTATCAACATCATCATCTAAGTTGAACAACAATCTTTGCTGCCAAATTAGAATAACATTTTACTGGAATAACAGTTTACTGGACAGAACTTTGAGATCTAAACAGAAAACATATTATGATGACTGTCATACCTTCTGCTGAGACTGTGCAAAGTAGACTTCTGCATACTTCATGACTAGTATATAGTCTCCTTCCTCACGAATTGGCACTTCATAGCCAAAAGTATCCTCATTGTAGCGTTCTGTCTGGTAGAGAACCTGGTCTTCAGGACTAGAACGCAATATGGGCAGACGGACTCCATAATCTGATGCTAGAGGGAAATACAAAGAGTAGATTGTTTACTACGTTGTCGATTTATAAGCAATTGAGTCGCATTTGCACCCAACACTACTCACATAAGCTTACACAATACAAACCCATTTGCTTACCCATCTACTGGAACAGTAGTGATGCCTGCATACATTTACTTTCTTGTACTGTATTTGCACACAAATGCTGCAAACAAGGCAAATAGTGCATGCATTTTTATGACTGATAAAATAATGTAAAAAATGTGAGATGCAAACTTTCTGCCTAACCATGGTTTGGCATGTTCAAATATGAATGACTTATCTGTTCTGGCAAGTTAGCGGCAGATAGCCTAGCGGTTAAGAGTAGCCTAGCGATTTTAGAAACATGAGACACACACTTTACATGTTGCATTTATATTTTTGTTCAGTATATTTCCTGACAGACCCATTTGGTCTTTAGTTTTAGTAGAGTGGATGTAAGAAACCATCTGAAATGTCACTTCTGAGTGAAGTGTTTTTCATCAAATGAATAGATGAACATGAAGTGGAACTAAGCAAAGTGGCTATCATACAACATCAAATAGGACGTTATCACTGTATCCTTTACCTCATACTTTACTTTTAATTAACTACTCATGTTATTAGTTTCCAATGATTTGATTTTAAAGAAATACATTTCTGAAAATCATTAGTTATCATCACAGTTGGCTGAATTATTCTTCCATGAGGTGCTTCATTTTCGAGCGAGGCACTAGAAAGTAATGCTGACTCTTCATTGGGTTAACCTGGTTAAATTGCGGAAGTCAAAACCATGCATGAGTCGATTAGCTTGAAATATCTTATTTATGAAAAATACACATCTGCAATCAGACGATTACCCTCTGCCAGATGAAAATATTTAACTTGGTTTTAGCCAAATAGTTAAACGTGTGGCTAATTTCACACAGATTTAACGTGTAGCTGGCTAGTTAGCTTTTAATTGAAATTTAGCAGTCACATTTGCAATAGGGAACTCTATCAGTATCATACAAAGTTAGAGGTTAACTAGGAAGCTAATAAGGAAATGGCGATTCAGCCATGCCTAGACACTCACCTTTCCCAAGCTTTCCTTCCAAAGGATCCTTCTTAAAATGAATGCCATGCATGTCTGTGTGAGCTTCCCCGCCAGCGTTCACTGCCCAAATAACTCGTTCAGCAAGATTTGGGCCCCCACCATCCGCCCAACAGTGTTCAGCCAGCAACGACAACACCGCCATGACCAGCCCGGGGACCAATGGGACTTTTACCCACCGCATTGCCATACACAGCTTGGTACAAGCAGACACACACCAGTTGGCCCAAGGAAGCTGTGTGAGAGAATGCATCAATAGTAGGTAGTTAGCTAGCATAATTGACAGCACAAAACCCTCCCCAGATAGTCAAATATATTCAGCTAGCTAGCATGTTCGCTCTCTGGCTAAGATTATCATTGGATTGTGAATATGTTGTCGCTGGCAAACGTTCGCTAACTAGAATGTACGGTCAACACAGTTTACTCTATATAAAATGTAAAATACTCGTAGATCGAATTGCCTCGTTGGGCTTTACTACATTTAGCTAGCTACAGTACCTGTCTAGCTTGTTAGCTATCTCAGCTTGATAGCTGACCTCCTCTAGCTCTCAGCAGCTGTGGCTAGCTGAATACGAAGTTCTTACGTTGAAAAATCCTTGGTGGAACTTGCTTCTATGCCTGTTTCCTGCTAATTATAAAACCGAATAGTCCACAATCTACACTGCGGCTCTCATTGACAGTAATGGCCGTTTGGTCTTCTTTGCCAAATTGGTATGACTGACGTTGATTTCCATAGAGGCACACACATTGCATGAGGGTGTGAACGAACTGCTGGTTCACTGTACAGGAAGTGGATTACTGAAGAGACACCCAATCACATGGCATTATTGAAGTATTTCTACATATGTATTAAAAGTTTAGCATATTCATAGAAAATGCTTTGGATTCACGAATCACATACAGTTCCATACAACCGCTGTATATTAACTTTCACTTTATTTACCAATGAGAGGGTCAAAGTTGATGCAAAAGAGACCGAGTTGAGTTTTGCTTGAAGTGCAACGTTGTTTAGTTGGCAAAATGCGGAAGGTACACACAATTACATCTAATGGGAGTTATTCGTGATTTTATTCATTGTGTGTTCGAAAATAACATTTAGAATACATAGATATAATATATAGATAAGAATTACAATTTTAAAAAACGTTTGCAGTTCAAATCTGCATATGTATTTTGTGCAAATTTGAATGACGAAAGTGCTCCTGTAAATCGCCATGGACAAGAGCGTCTGCTACATGGCAAAAAAATTAATTAAAGTGATATTAATTTCCCCAGATTTCCCTAATCACAAAATCGGTAGAAGGAAATGGCCGTGTTTCATGTCGTATTTATTGTAGGTGTGCTGCGTAAATTATCAGATTTCACATTGCTATACGAAGTGTTTAACTTCTCGAGAAACCCATTAACAAGACAAGAAGGTTGCTGTATAAAGCAATGTGGCTCCCGATAAATGTAAAACACTTTCTCAGGCATTTTGGGATCTGATTGTCGGCGCAGCGCTACTACAATGAAAAATAGCCTGGAACGCAACCGATGTTTGAAATATTGTCCAATCAGAAGAGTCCAACGCAGCACGCTTGCACTGCACTATGGGTTTGTCAAAAAAGGCCCTTGCTATCCGGGATCCTTGGGACGTGCCTACCCACCATTGAAGTTTACATTTCAATTGGTTAGGTAGGAAAGGGACCAATCCTGGTCCTATAGAGCTACCGTCCTGTAGGTTTTCACTCCAACCCTAATCTAGCACACCTGATTCTAATAATTAACTGGTTGATAAACAATCAGGTTACTTACATCTACAGCATTGTTCTACAGAATAGTTCTCCAGGAGCAGGGTTGGAGAGCCCTGGGTTATGGTCAGTGGTGATTTTTAGCATGTTAATCTTGGTGGGGCAAAAAATAAATACAAGTGGGATGCATGCTAGCAAAGCCACTACACAACACTAAACAATACATTAATTGCACTATACCACTGAGACACCTGGCTATCAGATGATTACATTTCTCAATAACAGGTTATAGGCTACATGTGCACCACCAAGTAAGAACAGTAGGTGAAATCAAGAGGTGAAAATAGACCAAATTATTAGGGTGAGGCACATGGGCTACTAACAGCTTACTACACAACATACACTTAGCATTACTTAGCTACAGTATACATATCTCCCTGGCATATTACACCATTAATGCTGCAGCATACAAGACAAGTTTGGACTCCCCTTGTTGTGCTGTGCTCACTTGAACAGGAAGGTGATGTGGCGGGTCTTGGTGGGCAAATTTTGTCATCAAAGTCTGGTATTCTCTGGATTTATGGTGCTTTCAAGACAACTTGGAATTCTGGGGGGGTTGACTCATGATGACGTCAGTGATCTTCAGGTCGTATCTCTAGAAAGAAGCCCGAGGTCCCGATTTACAATTCAGAGTTCAATGAAAGTTCAAAATGTATTTTCCCAGTCGTAGCTTGTTTTTCACCGAGTTCCCAGTTGTCTTGAACTCACTAAAGTCAGATTTTGCCTTTCCGGGTTAACAGTTGTTTTGGGCGTGGCACAAATTATGCTTCATTGACAGCATGGCCAATGTTGAATGTTTATCATTTTAAAACTAGGAAAAGAGAACATTAATCTTAGACTTGGGACCACACAGTCACTCAACTGAATAGCAGGTTAATGATAGCTTTGCAATGCTTGCAGTTAACCACTGATTCCTTACAAACCACTCATTGTTGAATTTGCGATTTCCAACTTCTTGTGTAATGTTTATTTCCAATAGCCGTTGAGCACCGATACGTTTTATCTATAATTTCTCTTCATATGACAAGGATTAAAAAGGATTTGCCACTAGATTGTTGACTTGATTCATGAGGATGACTGCACGATTTTGAAAGTATGATGTTGACATGATCAGTCCAATCAAAGCTACTGTAGATATGTGATTTGATGTAATTTTATCTGTGGCCAATGACCTTGAGCCTTCATGGATAGGCACTTCTAATGTAACTCTATGGCAGCACCCAAGGGGCTTGAATTTAAGCTCTACAGTCGATGCCAAAACTTTTGAGAATGACACAAATATTAATTTTCACAAAGTCTGCTGCCTCAGTTTGTATGATGGCAATTTGCATATACTCCAGAATGTTATGAAGAGTGATCAGATGAATTGCAATTAATTGCAAAGTCCCTCTTTGCCATGCAAATGAACTGAATCCCCCAAAAACATTTCCACTGCATTTCAGCCCTGCCACAAAAGGACCAGCTGACATGTCAGTGATTCTCTCGTTAACAGGTGTGAGTGTTGACGAGGACAAGGCTGGAGAATACTTTGTCATGCTGATTGAGTTTGAAAAACAGACTGGAAGCTTCAAAAGGAGGGTAGGTGCTTGGAATCATTGTTCTTCCTCTGTCAATAATGGTTACCTGCAAGGAAACACGTGCCGTCATCACTGCTTTGCACAAAAAGGGTTTCACAGGCAAGGATATTGCTGCCAGTAAGATTGCACCTAAATAAACCATTTATCGGATCATCAAGAACTTCAAGGAGAGCGGTTCAATTGTTCTGAAGAAGGCTTCAGGGTGCCCAAGAAAGTCCAGCAAGCGCCAGGACCGTCTCCTAAAGTTGATTCAGCTGCGGGATCGGGGCACCATCAGTACAGAGCTTGCTCAGGAATGGCAGCAGGCAGGTGTGGGTGCATCTGCACGCACAGTGAGGCAAAGACTTTTGGAGGATGGCCTGGTGTCAAGAAGGGCAGCAAAGAAGCCACTTCTCTCCAGGAAAGACATCAGGGACAGACTGATATTCTGCAAAAGGTACAGGGATTGGACTGCTGAGGACTGGGGTAAAGTCATTTTCTCTGATGAATCCCCTTTCTGATTGTTTGGGGCATCCGGAAAAAAGCTTGTCCGGAGAAGACAAGGTGAGCGCTACCATCAGACCTGTGTCATGCCGACAGTAAAGCATCCTGAGACCATTCATGTGTGGGGTTGCTGCTCAGCCAAGGGAGTGGGCTCACTCACAAGTTTGCCTAAGAACACAGCCATGAATAAAGAATGGTACCAACACATCCTCCGAGAGCAACATCTCCCAACCATCCAGGAACAGTTTGGTGACAAACAATGCCTTTTCCAGCATGATGGAGCACCTTGCCATAAGGCAAAAGTGATAACTAAGTGGCTCGGGGAACAAAACATCAATATTTTGGGTCCATGGCCAGGAAACTCCCCAGACCTTAATCCCATTGAGAACTTGTGGTCAATCCTCAAGAGGCAGGTGGACAAACAAAACCCCACAAATTCTGACAAACTCCAAGCATTGATTATGCAAGACCTGCCATCAGTCAGGATGAGGCCCAGAAGTTAATTGACAGCATGCCAGGGTGGATTGCAGAGGTCTTGAAAAAGAAGGGTCAACACTGCAAATATTGACTCTTTGCATCAAATTCATGTAATTGTCAAAAGCCTTTGGCACTTATGAAATGCTTTTAATTATACTTCAGTTTTCCATAGTAACATCTGACAAAAATATCTAAAGACACTGAAGCAGCAAACTTTGTGGAAATTAATATTTGTGTCATTCTCAAAACTTTTGGCCACAACTGTACCCTTAGACTTGGTGGTGACGTATTGTCCCCATGAGTGACAGAACACTGAGCCAATCATGACCCACTGCTCCGTGTTTCCTGCTGGCTTGCCCCACCACCACGGAAAGCATTGAGCTAGGCTGAAACACCTGCATTTTCGAGGTGCCTTACTCAAGAAAACAAAAGTGACCATGTTTGTATGCAACTCAATGAGATAATTTTTTTTGTTGTTTGCAAACTGACATGACACGTATTAATGCCAAAATAACATGCAAAACTAAAAATGTGGGGCTCAAAACAGGTGGGGCTCTGCCCTGAATGAAGGGTCACCACCAGTTAGGGTTTAGGGTAAGGACGTTCCAAAGATTCGGATAGCACTGACCTTGTCAAAAAGTTGGGCTCCTGAGTGGCGCAGCAGTCTAAGTGCTAGAGGCGTCACTGGCTCAATTCCAGGCTGTATCACAACCGGCTGTGATTGGGAGTCCCATAGGGTGGTGCACAATTGGCCCAGGGTCGTCCAGGTTTGGCCTTCATTGTAAATAAGAATGTGTTCTTAACTGACTTGCCTAGTGAAATAAAATACAAATAAAAAGATGACGAACAAATAACGTTGCCATAGAAACACTTGACGCTTATATTTCATGGAGGGCTCTGGTGTCACGTAAAAATCTTCCCAGTGAAATAGTTCCCAATCGTTCTGATTGTGTTGCGATAACAACGGTCTGGCACAGATGAAAGGGGAAAATGGTGTTATTTAAAGGCCCACCCCCGAGGAAGTTACCAAACCTACTGTATTTCGAGTAATTCCTGTCTTCGAGGTGTAACCTAAACGAGAATTTCCCCTCCAAGACTGAGAAAGGCTTCTAATACATATTCAGGAATTGGGGGTGGGATCGTTGTGGTGATTTCCACGTGTAGCAGCTAAATGACAACAAATAGGGCACTGACTGACTGACAGCTGTCAGTGCAACTAGGTAGAATGCTAACCTTAGCCAGCTAATGAAAGTTCAGTATGTGAGCAACATTTCAGTTAAGTCAGGTGAAAATAATTATTTCAGAAAAAGACTACCTGTCAAGAGATGAGTCTCAGGTAAACCGTGCCTATACGAGCTGTTGAGAGTTGACGTTTGTCTGACTCTTGCCATTTTATAATTCCAGCATGCAACCTGGACTCAGGGGTAGACGAAACATAGTAAATATAAATCCGAGACACTCCAATTAGTATGATATGTTACGTTTCGTATGGTATGTTTTAATTGCAATTTGTTGTGGCTAATGTTAGCTAGGTGGCTAACATTAGCTGAGTTAGGAGTTATGTTAAAGTGTTAAGTTTAGGGTTAGGTAACATGCAAAGTAGTTCAAAAGTTGTAAGTAGTTACACAGTTGTTACTGACCTAAAATGCTAAAGTTGTCCTTGATTAGATTCGAACACGCAACCTTTGAGTTTTTGCCTTAAAGTGGAACTGACGGCATTTTAGCAACATGAAATGTATACACCCACAGGAAGTATATGACTGCTTTTTTAAAAAAGCGAGCACTTAGATATGGTCATTTTTACATTTGCATACTTTCATAGAATGTATGGGGATTACGTAGAGTAATGCATTTGTGAAAATTCTATAGCAATATAGTGTTTGAAAGCGGCCACACGTTTGGAGAATTGATATACAATGCAGTAAATAAAACGTAATAAAAATGTGTCAGTCTTGTCCAGAACTGGACTCTACACAGACTGGTGCGCCATAGCCAATCAGAACTACAGTAGGCCTATATATAAATAAGCCATTTGCCACACGGACCTGCCATCATTCACTTTGAACTGGACTTTGTGTTGACAGACAGTAGCTAAAGCATGACTTTAGAACATTAGAATGCAGTTGCCAAAATCCACAAAATCCAGCTGAATGGATTTCTGAAAATATGAAAATACCACAGTCGTCATCTTACATTTGGGAACTTTATTGATCAAAGAACCATGGACAGGTAGGCTCTCTCCCTTAGTTGCCTGTGCACATCAACAATAACAAGATCCACAACAAATGATAGCCAGAGCAAGATGAGCTAATGAGGGAACAGTAGATAAACCCTCTCAAATCGTTTATCAGTGCAGTCAAAATTGCACTGATAAATGATGAGGGATAGTAGCCTGCGAACCCATTCTGCCCACATTTTGACAACTATAATTAATTGACAACTTAGAGATAGGCTAACTGTGAATAACAGTCGTTCAAGTTCAGCATAGCTAGCTAGGAAAGTGATTCGCATTTCTTGCTAGCTAACCAAGTGATACCTGCATCTCTAGTTGTAGCCATCGAAAAACAATATTGGGGGAAAAAGTTGGGCACTCACCCACTTGTCCAATGATATCCTCCCAGCAGGTCACTAGCTAACGTTATGTTATGCTCCATGTTTTAGCTTGCTAAATAAATAGCAACATAAATAGATAAGCTAGCCTATTAGCCACGTTATGAGAAGGATATAAAGACACTTCAAATGAAAACCGAAATGACTGTATTAACAGATAAATACAGTGTAAGCTACATAGACCTATATATTTGAATGATATTGAAATCTATTTAATGTTAATTCAATTGAGTTTTATTTAGCTATTTGTACGCTCCTGTCTGTCATTTTTGCTTCAATTAATTTCATGATGTGTAACATGTGCGCAAATTACCAAAATGACAAGCTACTCTGACATTGACATACTGAGATCAATAAAACGAATGGCGCATGTCTTAAACGCAACCAATAGGCCAATGAAAAGAGGGATACACAGGCCTACAATATGAGGAGGGAAATAAAGTCCACCAACTTTCTGGTGGCACTCACTTATCCAAACAGTTTTCTCCCACAATTGTATTTTGAGATATTGCGAAAGACCTTCAGCAGCTGCCTGCTGTTCATTGACAGCCACAACTCAACAACCAGCTGTTTGATATTTGTTGCAGGGGCTGCACAATTATGGGATTCACGACTTTAGGCCTCGAATAATGTGACAAAACACAATCTACAGCAATTCTTTTTAAACAAGCTGTTGAGCCTCTGTGGCTAAATTATTCTCTCTGGTGTACTATTTACAATTATTTCATTCATTTCTGTAAAGACAGGAGTAATTATATGCACTGAACAAAAATATAAACGCAACATGCAACAATTTCAAAGAGTTTACTGAGTTACAGCTCATATTAGGAAATCAGTCACGTTACAAATTGTTGTTGACTGTTATCAGCATCTCTCAACCCTGAGCTGCAAACTCTACTCGCCATCCCCAATGACCGGAGCCTGAGAATCTATGAGTTGTGTGACATTTATATATTGTTCTTCATAGTTTGTTACTACTATTGCCTATTGTATGTTGCCCGTCTGAGTTTACTGTGCTGTGTAAAACTCTGGAGGTGGCATATGCAATCTATACAGTCTTTACTGCTACAGTGCCTTCGGAAAGTATTCAGACCCATTTTGTTACGTTACAGCCTTATTCTAAAATTGATTAAATACATAAAAATTCTCATTAATCTACACACTATCTCATAATGACAAAGCAAAGCAGGTTTTTAGAAAATTTTGCAAATGTGTAAATACCACCAACAGAAATGTTATTTACATAAGCTATAAGCTATGAGATTCCAAATTAAATCAAATCAAATGTATTTGTCACATACACATGGTTAGCAGATGTTAATGCGAGTGTAGCGAAATGCTTGTGCTTCTAGTTCCGACAATGCAGTAGTAACCAACAAGTAATCTAACCTAACAATTCCAAAACTACTACCTTATACACACAAGTGTAAAGGGATAAAGAATATGTACATAAAGATATATGAATGAGTGATGGTACAGAACGGTGTGGTACAGAAATTATTTGGAAAGGCACACATCTGTCTATATAAGTAGACAGTGCAAGTCAGAGCAAAAACCAAGCCATGAGGTTGAAGGATTTGTCCGTAGAGCTCAGAGACAGGATTGTGTCGAGGCACATACAGTGCCTTGCGAAAGTATTCGGCCCCCTTGAACTTTGCGACCTTTTGCCACATTTCAGGCTTCAAACATAAAGATATAAAACTGTATTTTTTTGTGAAGAATCAACAACAAGTGGGACACAATCATGAAGTGGAACAACATTTATTGGATATTTCAAACTTTAACAAATCAAAAACTGAAAAATTGGGCGTGCAAAATTATTCAGCCCCTTTACTTTCAGTGCAGCAAACTCTCTCCAGAAGTTCAGTGAGGATCTCTGAATGATCCAATGTTGACCTAAATGACTAATGATGATAAATACAATCCACCTGTGTGTAATCAAGTCTCCGTATAAATGCACCTGCACTGTGATAGTCTCAGAGGTCCGTTAAAAGCGCAGAGAGCATCATGAAGAACAAGGAACACACCAGGCAGGTCCGAGATACTGTTGTGAAGAAGTTTAAAGCCGGATTTGGATACAAAAAGATTTCCCAAGCTTTAAACATCCCAAGGAGCACTGTGATAGCGATAATATTGAAATGGAAGGAGTATCAGACCACTGCAAATCTACCAAGACCTGGCCGTCCCTCTAAACTTTCAGCTCATACAAGGAGAAGACTGATCAGAGATGCAGCCAAGAGGCCCATGATCACTCTGGATGAACTGCAGAGATCTACAGCTGAGGTGGGAGACTCTGTCCATAGGACAACAATCAGTTGTATATTGCACAAATCTGGCCTTTATGGAAGAGTGGCAAGAAGAAAGCCATTTCTTAAAGATATCCATAAAAAGTGTCGTTTAAAGTTTGCCACAAGCCACCTGGGAGACACACCAAACATGTGGAAGAAGGTGCTCTGGTCAGATGAAACCAAAATTGAACTTTTTGGCAACAATGCAAAACGTTATGTTTGGCGTAAAAGCAACACAGCTCATCACCCTGAACACACCATACCCACTGTCAAACATGGTGGTGGCACCATCATGGTTTGGGCCTGCTTTTCTTCATAAGGGACAGGGAAGATGGTTAAAATTGATGGGAAGATGGATGGAGCCAAATACAGGACCATTCTGGAAGAAAACCTGATGGAGTCTGCAAAAGACCTGAGACTGGGACGGAGATTTGTCTTCCAACAAGACAATGATCCAAAACATAAAGCAAAATCTACAATGGAATGGTTCAAAAATAAACATATCCAGGCGTTAGAATGGCCAAGTCAAAGTCCAGACCTGAATCCAATCGAGAATCTGTGGAAAGAACTGAAAACTGCTGTTCACAAATGCTCTCCATCCAACCTCACTGAGCTCGAGCTGTTTTGCAAGGAGGAATGGGGAAAAAATTCAGTCTCTCGATGTGCAAAACTGATAGAGACATACCCCAAGCGACTTACAGCTGTAATCGCAGCAAAAGTTGGCGCTACAAAGTATTAACTTAAGGGGGCTGAATAATTTTGCACGCCCAATTTTTCAGTTTTTGATTTGTTAAAAAAGTTTGAAATATCCAATAAATGTCGTTCCACTTCATGATTGTGTCCCACTTGTTGTTGATTCTTCACAAAAAATACAGTTTTATATCTTTATGTTTGAAGCCTGAAATGTGGCAAAAGGTCGCAAAGTTCAAGGGGGCCAAATACTTTCGCAAGGCACTGTATCTGAGGAAGGGTACCAAAACATTTCTGCAGCATTGAAGGTCCCCAAGAACACAGTGTCCTCCATCATTCTTAAATGGAAGAAGTTTGGAACCACCAAGATTCTTCCTAGAGCTGGCCGCCCGGCCAAACTGAGCAATTGGGGGAGAAGGGCCTTGGTCAGGGAGGTGACCAAGAACCCGATGGTCACTCTGATAGAGCTCTAGAGTTCCTCTATGGAGATGGGAGAACCTTCCAGAAGGACAATCATCTCTGCAGCACTCTGCCAATCAGGCCTTTATGGTAGAGTGGCCAGACGGAAGCCACTACTCAGTAAAAGACACATGACAGCCCGCTTGGAGTTTGCCAAAAGGCATCTAAAGACTCTCAGACCATGAGAAACAAGATTCTCTGGTCTGATGAAACCAATATTGAACTCTTTGGCCTCAATGCCAAGTGTCACATCTGGAGGAAACCTGGCACTATCCCTACTGTGAAGCATGGTGTCATCATCATGCTGTGGATATATTTTTCAGCAGAAGGGACTGGGAGACTAGTCAGGATCGAGGAAAAGATGAACAGAGCAAAGTACTGAGAGATCCTTGATGAAAACCTGTTCCAGGACGTTCAGTACCTCAGACTGTGGTGAAGGTTCACCTTCCAACAGGACAACGACCCTAAGCACACAGCCAAGACAATGCAGGAGTGGCTTTTTGATGTCAAATGTCATTGAGTGGCCCAGCCAGAGCTCGGACCTGAACCTGATCGAACATTTCTGAAGAGACCTGAAAAAAGCTGTTCAGAAACGCTCCCCATCAAACCTGACAGAGCTTGAGAGGATCTGCAGAGAAGAATAAGAGAAATGCCCCAAATACAGGTGTGCCAAGCTTGTAGCGACATACCCCAAAAAACACGACCATTCCACTCCCTCTCCCACTTTTCATCTCCATGTGCATCTCTATATTCATCTTCTCCTGTGTATGAATAAAGTTCCTGTGTGGGTTCCTGTCTTTGGGCTGCTTTATTCCCCTCTAACCAGGGGCGGTGTCACAATCCAGTAAAATACATAGAGCTGGGTTGCTCTCTTTCAAGTCAATTTAAATAAATTAATTAGGCCCTAATCTTTGGATTTCACATGATTGGGAATACAGATATGCATCTTTTGGTCACAGATACATTTAAAAAAAGGTTGGGGCGTGGATCAGGAAACCAGTTTGTATCTAGTGTGACCACCATTTGCTTCATGCAGCGTGACATGTCCTTCGCAGAGAGTTGATCAGGATGTTGATTGTGGCTTGTGGAATGTTGTCCCACTCATCTATGGCTGTGCAAAGTTGCTGGATATTGGCGCGAACTGGAACATGCTGCCGTACACTTCGATCCAGAGCATCCCGAACATGCTCATTGGGTTACATGTCTGGTGATTATGCAGGCCATGGAAGAACAGGGACATTTTCAGCTTCCAGGAATTGTGTACAGATCTTTGCGACATGGAGCAGTGTACTATCTTTTTTTTATTTAAACAAATATTTTACCCCTTTTTTTTCTCCCCAATTTCGTGGTATCCAATTGGTAGTAGTTACAGTCTTGTCTCATTGCTGCAACTCCTGTACGGACTCAGGAGAGGCGAAGGTTGAGAGCCATGTGTCCTCCGAAACACAACCCAACCAAGCCGCACTGCTTCTTGACACAATGCACATCCTTCCCGGAAGCCAGCCGCACCAACGTGTCGGAGGAAACACTGTACACCTGGCGACCTGGTCAGCGTGCACTGCACCCGGCCCGCCACAGGAGTCGCTAGTGCGCGATGAGACAAGGATTTCCCTGCCGGCCAAACCATCAGGAATCTTCCCCAACCCGGACGACGCTGGACCAATTGTGCGCCCCATGGGCCTCCCGCTCGTGGCCTGCTGCGACAGAGCCTGGGCTCAAACCCAGAATCTCTGGTGGCACAGATAGCACTGCGATGCAGTGCTTTAGACCACTGTGCCACTCGGGAGGAGTGTATTATCATCCTGAAACATGAGGTGATGACGGCGGATGAATGGCATGACACAGCATTGACATCTGCCCAGTACAGTTGAAACTGGGATTAAGCCGTGAAGAGCACACTTTTCCAGTGTGCCAGTGGACATCAAAGGTTTGTGCAGAAATTATTTGATTGTGAAAGCCCACAGTTTCCTCAGCTGTCTGGGTGGCTGGTCTCAGACGATCCCACAGATGAAGAAGCCAGATGTGGCGGTCCTGGGCTGGCGTAGTTACACGTGGTCTGCGGTTGGGAGGCCAGTTGGACGTACTGCCAAATTCTTTAAAACAAAGTTGCTTATGGTAGAGAAATTAACATTACATTCTCTGGCAACAGCTCTGGTAGACATTCTTTCAGTCAGCATGCCAATTGCACACTCCCTCAAAACTTCTGTGGCATTGTGTTGTGACAAAACCACACATTTTAGAGTGTCCTTTTATTGTCCCCAGCACAAGGTGGACCTGTGTAATGATCATGCTGTTTAATCAGCTTCTTGATATGCCACACTTGTCATATGGATGGATTATCTTGACAAAGGTGAAATGCTCACTAACATGGATGTAAACAAAAACGTTTGCGAGAAATAAGCTTTTTGTGCTTCTGGAACATTTCTGTGATCTTCTATTTCAGCTCATGAAACATTGGACCAACACTTTACATGGTGCATTTATATTTTGTTCAGTGTATATTTATTGTGCCTAGACTTAAGTTTATTGCTCTGTATAGTTTGTACATTATGCAATTTAAAAAGGAAGGTTTGATGTGTCAGTCCAAATGTCCCTGTGAGACACTTCTTTCCTTCACAGTTTCCTAGTATAGGCTAGGCTTATTACGTTCGTCTTGTAATATCTTTTATATCCTGGGTTTACAGCATAGTCCTGGGACATATTGTATAACTGAAAAAAATACATGTATTTTTAGTACTCTGTAGCCTACTATATACATTAGACAATGTATTCAATATACTGTAATTACAAGTATGTTTGTCTTTTTGGCATGCATAACAACAGCAAAAGGACAAACTATGACTAACATACAGGAAACAAACAGACAGACAGACAAGCTACTGTACACAAAACCATCATGTTTTGAGTGCACTGCCCATAAATGTGAAGAAAAGCTACTATTTTCCAGATCTGGGGTTGGCTTGTTCACGGAGGTCCTCTTAGCACTTGCTTGTCCGTCCCATCACATTACAGACAGCATCCAGTGCTTTTATGGTACTGGGTAAACACAGTGTTCACAACTTAAACGATCATACAGTATCAGGGACCAGTTAATTAAATGAATGAAAGTGTAAAATTGCTGCTGCTTTCTGAGATCTTTCGTTCAGACCCAGGGTCACACAGATAGGATATCCAAATTAAGCAGTATAAAACAAATCATTTATAAGCCTCGAGATGGTGGGTACAAGGACAGTAAAAATAGGTGCACAAACACACACATCTGTGGGACATAAACACTCAAAACTATGCACTCTTCTGTTCTCACAAGTAACGTGCTGGAGTTCTTGGTCATTAGATATAACACGTACATACATACAAACCCATTTGTGATCAGTCACACAAATGACACTCTCTGCTTTTCTCACTCTATTACCCAAACTTGAAGAATTTACCAGTAGTCACAAGTAATATTGACATTTAAAGGGGAAATCTACAGTTGCTACATCAGTTTTTGGACTCATATATTAATGATATACTGTATACCCATTGATTCTTGAAGAATATAACAGACGCCTCATGAGCATGGATCAACTATCGTACCTCATCGGAACCCAAAATATCAGCATGTTTTACGCAAATGTTTATAAACGTAAACAAACACGGTATTGCCTCAGACATGGTTAAAACTAGAATGTTGATATCATGGATGGTCAGTCCTTGAGCTGTTCATGAGTTTCAAAGTGGTTCCATTTCTCCAGGCTTATTCCTTAGCCTTTTACCAAAACACAAGCGTTATTGTTTCAATGGCGGATTGCCCTTTAACGGTCGAGAAACAAAACTTGCCTAAATAGCAGGCTACACACAAGTGTATACAGTTTGTGGAGGGCTAAAAGTGCAGGAAACCATAAGCAAGTCAGTCTGTAAACTACAGTAGAATTTGCCTCTGTTGGACTGTGGGGCTTTTAGAGAAGAACACTATTTTGGGGAGAACAGTGTTCATCCGTTTCCCCTTAGATGTAAAGGGCTTTAATTCCAGTTTCCCTCAGGAAAACATTTCTCAGAGGTCCTAATATTTCCTCTGCCACTTTTTCATCATCGAATGAGAAAAGCAGAGGTTCACATTCAGCAAAAATAACTTGAAGCCATGTTGTCCACTCCTCCTCTCAGCGGAACATCATTCGTACAAACTCTGTGAAAAGAGAGGATAAGATCTGTCAAAGATTAGAAGTTCAGACAGTGTGTGTGTGGTAAAATATGCATATTTTTGCTCTGTGTGGGAGTTGACAGTATCATATGTCTATATTTGACTTACAGTGATTTGACCCATAGTTGTTTATGATGGAGGAGACCACACTTTCCTTACATGGTTGAAACACAGTTTGCAAATATCAAAGCTATTTGAAGCTTTGCCAGAAAGTGGATAAAAGGAAGGAAATACAATGAGAGCGAAGAGTAAGGAAGACCAGTCGACATCAAGCATTCATGAAGCACTCCTGTCCCAGCAGATAGAGACTACCTTGCATACAGCATAAGTAGCAAAGTCTCTAGCTATTACAATATTATCTGTGATTGTATTATTATGCTGGTATAGATAAACAAGATCTGCATCAGCTTACCTTCAAAGTCAACATGCCCATCACCATTCAAGTCAATGTCTCTCAGGATATCCTCTATGTCCCTGTGGCCAACCTACAGTCCAGTAACATAGGAGGAACAAGTCTGTGCAAAAACAAACCGTTTTTAGTAGTGATGCATACATTGATTAAGCTACTCTGACAGACTTGATTCCGTAACCTCACCTGTTGTCCCAGCAACGTCCTCATGGCTTCTCTCAGCTCAGATGTGCTTATCGCTCCATCACCGTTGGTGTCAAACTTCAAGAGGAAAAAACAAACGATCACATTCATAATCCAGAGCCTGAAATATTAGAGAGAGACACAACATAACTACTTTTCTCCGTATCATCCTCTCCTCCCTCTCTCTCTCTGCCAATCCGGTTTCTCACCTCTTTGAAGGCATCTCTTAGTTCTTTCACACCAATCATATCTGCAGTTTCAGCGAGAAGTTTGGGGCCCATCAACTCCACAAAATCCTCAAAATCAACATGACCTCCCACTTTACAAAAAGAGAAGAAACGAGCGAGAAAGAAGAAGTTAGTGGAGGGCATTAGCAAACCATGGTGTAATGTACCTGTACGGCAAATACACTATATATACAAGAGTATGTCGACACCCCTTCAAATGAGTGGATTTGGCTATTTCAGCCACACCGGTTGCTGACAGGTGTATAAAATCAAGCACACAGCCATGCAATCTCCATAGCTAAACATTGGCAGTAGAATGGCCTTACTGAAGAGCTCAGTGACTTTCAAAGTGGCACCGTCATAGGATGCCACCTTTCCAATAAGTCAGTTTGTCAAATTTCTATCCTGCTAGAGCTGCCCCGGTCAACTGTGAGTGCTGAAGCACGTAGAAATCGCCTGTCCTCGGTTGCAACACTCACTACCATGTTCCAAACTGCCTCTGGAAGCAACGTCAGCACAAGAACTGTTCATCTGGAGCTTCATGAAATGGGTTTCCATGGCCGAGCAGCCACACACAAGCCTAAGATCACCAAGCGTCGGTTGGAGTGGTGTAAAGTTTGTCGCCATTGGACACTTGAGCAGTGGAAATGCGTTCTCTGGAGTGATGAATCACGCTTCACCATCTGGCAGTACGGATGAATCTGTGTTTGGCGGACGCCAGGAGAACGCTACATGCCCCAATGCATAGTGTCAACTGTAAAGTTTGGTGGATAAGGAATAAGGGTCTCGGTCTGTTTTTCATTGTTCGAGCTTGGCCCCTTAGTTCCAGTGAAGGGAAATCTTAACACTACAGCATACAATGACATTTTAGATGATTCTGTGCTTCCAACTTTGTGGCAACAGTTTGGGGAAGGCCCTTTCCTGTTTCAGCATTCAGCAAAGCGAGGTCCATACATAAATGGTTTGTCAAGATCGGTGTGGAAGAACTTGACTGGCCTGCACATAGCCCTGACCTCAACACCATCAAACACCTTTGGGATGAATTGGAAGGCCCGTCCCCACTAATGCTCGTGGCTGAATGGAAGCAAGTCCCTGCAGCAATGTTTCAACATCTAGTGGAAAGCCTTCCCAGAAGAGTGGAGGCTGTTATAGCAGCAAAGGGGGTACCAACTCCATATTAATGCCCATGATGTTGGAATGAGATGTTCGACGAGCAAGTGTCCACATACTTTCACACTCTTACAATTCATGTTGATCTGTTGGCTCAGTTCTATCAACTCCATTTCAGTAGGCATGTATCCCATGGATCTCATACAGTTTCCCAGGTCTTTACAGCTGATGAAACCGTCTTTGTTCTTATCAAACTCCTTAAAAGCATCCCGCAACTCTGCAGAGAGAATACAGAGGAAGATTACTCTGGAGTGATCTGAACACGACTGTACTACTGCCACTACCAGCGACAACTACAGAGAGACAAGCACAGGAATGTACATGAAAAAACACTTACCATCAATCTCCTCTGGCCTCAACTTTCTGTCCTATTAGGGCAAAGAAGACAGTCTCAGTGTAATCAGAATTGGAAATAAAATAAAATATTAATAAAAATCAACATCATGAATAAGTAATTTAGTGATAATAACAAAAGTCGTTCCTATTATATTCTTACACTATTATGCCAGGAACAAAGTGACTTTGAAAGGTAAATCAGCGGTCTGCTCCATGATAATTTATTCTGGTGCAACTCAAGTCAATAGCAATATAGTAAAGAATGAAGTCACTGGAATGTTTTCAAACATCTAATGACACCCATTCAGACTGCTCCCTGCGTCATCAGACACACAGCGCAGCCGGGAAACGCCTGTCTTTCATTCTGCAAAAGAATGTAGCTGTGTTCTTTTGTCAGGTCTGGCTTGCAATGAAAGCAACCTTTAAAGGATACAGAGGACAGAGAGGGAGAGAGACATATCCCAGAACCTTTAGGGGCTAACCTGCAGAAGCAGAGAGAAGTGTAAACACAGCATCAACTCTGACGTCAGGCCCAAAGAACTGTCTGACCGGAACCACTCACACATAAAACAGAGAGGCCCGAAGAGATACTGTTGGCTAAACATCAAGCAGCCATCAGGAGCCACAACACAAAGTCTTCGCCAATAACCTAAATCACACAGACCGCAGGTGTTTCCTTTGACATCATTCACAACAAACATAAAATGTAAAACAAAGTGTGTTGAACATGGCGTGTGTAGCCTCAGGTAAGGCCGTGTTTATTGTCTCACCAGCATATTCGTACCCACACATGCCACACATCAAATTAAATTTGATTTGTCATATGCACCAAATACAACCTTACCATGAAATGCTTACTTACAAGCCCTTAACAAACAATGCAGAGTAAGAAAATGCAAAATATTAAAGTAAAAAAAGTAGCACAATTAAATAATCACGAGGCTATATACAGGGGGTACTGGTAGGGGTAAAGTGACTACGCATAGGTAATAAACAGTGAGTAGCAGCAGCGTAAAATGGGGGGGGGGTCAATGCAAATAGCCCGCGTAGCCATTTGATTAACTGTTCAGCAGTCTTATGGCTTGGGGGTAGAAGCTGTGTGTCACGTTCTGACCTTAGTTCCTTTGTGATGTCTTTGTTTTAGTATGGTCAGGGCGTGAGTTGGGTGGGCAGTCTGTTCTTTTTTCTATGATTTGGTATTTCTGTGTTTGGCCTGGTATGGTTCTCAATCAGAGGCAGCTGTCAATCGTTGTCCCTGATTGAGAACCATACTTAGGCAGCCTGTTTTTCACCCTTGAGTTGTGATTATTTTCTGTTTCGTATCTGTACCAGACAGAACTGTTTCGGTTTCATTTCGTTCTCTTGTTGGTTTTGTATTTTAGTGTTCTGAGTTCTATTAAAGAATATGAACACTTACCACGCTGCGCATTGGTCCTCACATTCTTCCACCACAGACAACCGTTACACTGTGAAGGAGCCTTTTGGACATAGCCGTGGCGCTCCGGTACTGCTTGCCGTGCGGTAGCAGAGAAAATAGCCTGTGACTTGGGTGGCTGGAGTCTTTGACAATTTTTAGGGCCTTTGACGCCGCTTGGTATGGAGGTCCGGATTGCAGTAAGCTTGGCCCCAGTGATGTACTGGGCTGTACACACTATCCTCTGTAGTGCCTTGCAGTTGGTTGCCAAGCAGTTGCGGTGATTCAACCAGTCACGATGCTCTCGATGGTGCAGCCGTATAACTTTTTGAGGATCTGAGGAACATTGCCAAATCCTTTCAGTCTTCGGAGAGGGAATACAGTGCATTTGGAAAGAATTCCAACCCCTTCCGCTTTTCCACAGTTACAGCTTTATTGTAAAATGGATGACGTTATTTTTTCCTCTCACTAATCTACACATGACAAAGCGAAAATAGAAATACCTTATTTACATAAGAAGAAGAAGGGCCTTAGACAGGGGAGGTGACCAAGAACCCAATGGTCACTCTAACAGAGCTCCTCCGTGGACATGGGAGAACCTTCAAGAAGGACAACCATCTCTGCAGCACTCCACCAATCAGGCCTTTATGGTAGAGTGGCCAAACGGAAGCCACTCCTCAGTAAGGCACATGACAGTCCGCCAAAAGGCACCTAAAGGCCTCTCAGACTATGAGAAACAAGATTCTCTGGTCTGATGAAAACAAGATTGAACTCTTTGGCATGAATGCCAAGCGTCATGTCTGGAGGAAACCAGGCACCGCTCATCACCCTATAGTGAAGCATGGTGGTGGCAGCATCATGCTGTAGGGATGTTTTTCAGCGGCAGTGACTGGGAGACTAGTCAGGATCAAAGGAAAGATGAATGGTGCAAACCTGCTCCAGAGAGCGCAGCACCTTAGACTGTGGCGAAAGTTCACCTTCCAACAGAACAACAACCCTTAGAACACAGCCAAGACAATGCAGGAGTGGCTTTGGGACGTGTTTCTGAATGTCCTTTAGTGTCCCAGCCAGAGCCCGGACCTGAACCCGATCTAACATCTCTGGAGACCTGAAAATAGCTGTGCAGCGACACTCCCCATCCAACCTGACAAAGTTTGAGAGGATCTGCAGAGAAGAATGGGAGAAACTTCCCAAATACAGGTGTGCCAAGCTTTTAGCGTCATACCCAAGAAGACGCGAGGCTGTAATCACTGCCAAAGGTGCTTCAACAAAGCACTGAGTAAAGGGTCGGAGTTAGAGGTCGACCGATTATGATTTTTCAACGCCGATACCGATTATTGGAGGACCAAAAAAGCCATTACCGATTATTAATAAAAACACATTTTTTGTAATAATGACAATTACAACAATACTGAATTAACACTTATTTTAACTTAATTTAATACATCAATAAAATCAATTTAGCCTCAAGTAGATAATGAAACGTTAAATTTGGTTTAAATAATGCAAAAACAAAGTGTTGGAGAAGAACGTAAAAGTGCAATATGTGCTATGTAAGAAAGCTAACGTTTCAGTTCCTTGCTCAAAACACGAGAACATATGAAAGCTGGTGGTTCCTTTTAACACGAGTCTTCAATATTCCCAGGTAAGAAGTTTTAGGTTGTAGTTATTATAGGACTATTTCCCTCTATACCATTTGTATTTCATTAACCTTTGACAAGGTTGACGAGCTGACAAGGTGAAAATCTGTCTTTCTGCCCCTGAACAAGGCAGTTAACCCACCGTTCCTAGGCCGTCATTGAAAATAAGAATGTGTTAACTGACTTGCCTAGTTAAATAAAGATTAAATAAAGGTGTAATCTTTTTATTTTATTTTTATTATTATTATTTTTAAAATCGGCAAATCGGCGCCCAAAAAGACCGATTTCCGATTGTTATGAAAACCTGAAATCGGCCCTAATTAAATCGACCATTCCGATGAATTGGTCGACCTCTAGTCTGAATACTTATGTTAATGTGATATTTCAGTTTTTGCATTGTCATTATGGGGTATTGTGTGTAGATGATTGATGAAGGAAATGTGGAAAAAGTCAAGGGGTCTGAATACTTTACAAATGCACTATAGGCATTGTCGTGCCCTCTTCACGACTGTCTTGGTGTGTTTGGATTATGATAGTTTGTTGGTGATGTGGACACCAAGGAACTTGAAGCGCTCAACCCGCTCCACTATAGCTCCATCGATGTAAATGGGGGCATGCTTGGCCCTCCTTTTCCTGTAGTCCACAATCATCTCCTTTGTCTTGCTCACGTTGAGGGAGAGGTTGTTGTCTTGGAACCACACTGCCAGGTCTCTGACCTCCTCCCTATAGGCTGTCGGTGATCAGGCCTACCACCGTTTTGTAGTCGGCAAACTTAATGATGGCCACGCAGTCGTGGGTGAACAGGGAGTACAGGGGGGGACTAAGCATGCACCCGAGGGGCCCCCGTGGTAGATGTGTTGTTGCTTACCCTTACCAACTGGGGATGGTCCGTCTGGAAGTCCAGGATCCAGTTGCAGAGGGAGGTTTTTAGTCCACGGGTCCTTAGCTTAGTAATGAGCTTTGAGGGCAATATGTTGTTGAGCTGTAGTCAATGAACAGCATTCTCATGTAGGTGTTCCTTTTGTCCAGATGGGAAAGGGCAGTGTGGAGTGCAATAGAGATTGCGCCATCTGTGGATCTGTTGGGGCGGTATGTGAATTGGACTGGGTCTAGGGTTTCTGGGATGATAGTGTTGATGTGAGCCATGACCAGCCTTTCAAATCACTTCATGACTACAGACATGAGTACTATTGGTCAGTAGACAATTAGGCAGGTCACCTTGGTGTTCTTGGGCACAGGAACTATGGTGGTCTGCTTGAAACATGTAGGTATTACATAAGAGGTTGAAAATGTCAGTGAAGATACTTGCCAGTTGGTCAGGAGAGCGTGATCACACAGTTGTCCGGAACAGCTTGTTCTCTCATGCATGCTTCAGTGTTGCTTGCCTCAAAGCATGCATTGAAGTAATTTAGCTTGTCTGGTAGGCGCATGTCTCTGTGCAGCTCACGGCTGGGCTTCGCTTTGTAATCCTTAATAATTTGCAAGCCCTGCCACATCTGATGAGCATCAGAGCCGGTGTAGTAGGATTCAATCTTAAACAATATTGATGCTTTGCCTGTTTGACGGTTCGTCAAGGGATTTCTTAAGCGTCTGGATTAGTGTCCAGCTCCTTGAAAGCAGCAGCTCTAGACTGTAGCTCAGTGCGGGTGTTACCTGTAATCCATGGCTTCTGGTTGGAATATGTACGTACATTCACTGTGGGGATGACGTCATCGATGCACTTATTGATAAAGCTGGTGACTGATGTGGTATACTCCTCAATGCCAACGGCTGAATCCCGGAACATATTCCAGTCTGTGCTAGCAAAACAGTCCTGTAGCTCAGCATCTGTGTCATCTGACCACTTCCGTATTGAGTCACAGGTACTTCCTGCTTTAGTTTTTGGTTGTAAGCAGGAATCAGGAGGATAGAATTATGGACAGACTTGCCAAATGGATGTGTTAAAATGTCTGATTGCATTTACCAAACAAACACACACACGGATACAAAAATATGGGTTTCTGTGTCGAGACTTACTATTATCCAGGTCATTGCGCAGGAAGATGCAGGTGGTCCCATAATGTTGTGAATGAGAGCACAGTTTTGTGCTAGGGCCATGAGGGGCTCCTGAAAGGCCCTGTAAGGGCAAAGCCTCTTTCCTCGCAGAACTGCACCACACTGTACTGTCTCTTGTCTTCATGGACCAGCTTTCTAGGGGGGCAAGGGGGGTTCGGGTATATGGAGGGCAGTTAAACGTGATTTATGCTTGATCCGGCAATGCGAAGGACTCCGCATTTCTCCGTATAGCTCCGCACTAACATGATTGGTTGACGGTAGGTGGGGGCAGTACATTCTGTATAAACACTTCCTTGACAAGTTCCTTCACAACAAACATGGAACACTTTGACGAAAGGCTATCTGAATAAGTTCGCAAATATAAACATCTTTGTGGTACTTCGTAGTGATTTAATGTAGGGATTTCAAAGACACAAAAATGTGTTTTAACTCCTGGAAGAACTGGGAAGTAATTGGGATAGAAGGACGCTAGATTAGCACACATTAAACAAATCTGATTTAACAAAGTGTATATATTCGTCAAATCCATCATGACTGATGTATTGTAACAAGCCCACAATGTGGTTACTAGAATCTGATTTGGATATACATTATTTAGCTGTTTTCGCTGCATAACATTTAGAAGTTGTCCCTTATCAGGTTTAGAAGAAGTGACCGCTAAATGCTAACTCTCGTTCATATAAACTGGTAGCATAGCTACAATACCATACAGAAATTGGTTGTGGTAGTCAAAGTAGTTTTTAACTGTAATGCAGTTGAATGATGACGATGACCTGAATTGGGGTTGACAATGGTTTGGTTGAGTTCCATTGACCTCTTTACCACATCTATGAAAGGGGAAGCTTGAAACAAGAAGTGGAGACAGGCAGTTGCAGGACCAAAAAAATGAAGGGTTGAAGTGGAGATGCAGGTGGGAAAATGGTGCCGCCTTTTTACGTCATCATTTCTTGGCTGTGCTCCTATGTCAAGCACCGGGAAACTAAAGTGCAAGAAGTACGAATGCTCTGACTTCTGCGGAAGCTGCATTGTAGTAAATGCTGTATGGCCACTGCAGACACCAGATTGACCATAAATTGGTTTTGAGAAACCCGTAGTAATCAAATTTCAATTAAATGTATTTGTAAAGCCCTTCTTACATCAGCTGATGTCACAAAGTGCTGTACAGAAACACAGCCTAAAACACCAAACAGCAAGCAATGTAGGTGTAGAAGCACGGTGGCTAGGAAAAACTCCCTAGAAAGGCCAGAATCTAGGAAGAAACCTAGAGAGGAACCAGGCTATGAGGGGTGGCCAGTCAGCAGCTATGGGACAGAATTAATACAAAGGTACAGTTGTGAGTTGTATTGTGTGTGAGAGCAGGGGAACAACTTTTACTGGGGATGGGGGATAGATGTCCCCCCCATATTCTGAAATTGCATTCCCCCCAGTTTTATCATTGGATTGTGATACAAAACGAGGCAACGGTGTGCTTTAGGATCATGCGGACGATTCCGAGTGGTCAGGTAGGCTGTTTGGAGTGTTTAACTGACTGGATAAAAAATTATGTCCCCCCATTTCTAAAACCAAAGATGGACACCTGTCTGTAATTCTCTAATTTCTTTAAAAATGTTGTAATAATATCTATTTGACATTTGCCTATTTGATTGTTTGTATTTTGTTTCTTCACAATTATTATTTATTATTATTATTATTTTTAACGTCTTCCTTCTAGCTAGCCCATGTAGTTATTTCTTGAATATATTTAATTTTCTTAGGGAAAATTGTGATGCTAAATGTTTTTATCTATTTGCCCAGGGACTACAGCTGAAAACTATCCAGCAAAAATGTTAATTGATGTGCATTGTCCCTGTCAAATAATTAAAAATATATATACAGTGGGGCAAAAAAGTATTTAGTCAGCCACCAATTGTGCAAGTTGGCCCACTTAAAAAGATGAGAGAGGCCTGGAATTTTCATCATAGGTACACTTCAACTATGACAGACAAAAATGAGAAAAAAAATCCAGAAAATCACATTGTAGGATCTTTTATGAATTTATTTGCAAATTATGGTGGAAAATAAGTATTTGGTCAATAACAAAAGTTTCTCAATACTTTGTTATATACCCTTTGTTGGCAATGACAGAAGTCAAACGTTTTCCGTAAGTCTTCACAAGGTTTTCACACACTGTTGCTGGTATTTTGGCCCATTCCTCCACGCAGATCTCCTCTAGAGCAGTGATGTTTTGGGGCTGTTGCTGGGCAACATGGATTTTCAACTCCCAAAGATTTTCTATGGGGTTGAGATCTGGAGACTGGCTAGGCCACTCCAGGACCTTGAAATGCTTCTTACGAAGCCACTCCTTCGTTGCCCAGGCGGTGTGTTTGGGATCATTGTCATGCTGAAAGGCCCAGCCACGTTTCATCTTCAATGCCCTTGCTGATGGAAGGAGGTTTTCTCTCAAAATCTCACGATACATGGCCCCATTCATTCTTTCCTTTACACAGATCAGTCATCCTGGTCCCTTTGCAGAAAAACAGCCCCAAAGCATGATGTTTCCACCCCCATGCTTCACAGTAGGTATGGTGTTCTTTGGATGCAACTCAGCATTCTTTGTCCTCCAAACACGACAAATTGAGTTTTTACCAAAAAGTTATATCTGACCATATGATATTCTCCCAAACTTCTTCTGGATCATCCAAATGCTCTCTAGCAAACTTCAGACGGGCCTGGACATGTACTGGCTTAAGCAGGGGGACACGTCTGGCACTGCAGGATTTGAGTCTCTGCCGGCGTAGTGTGTTACTGATGGTAGGCTTTGTTACTTTGGTCCCAGCTCTCTGCAGATCATTCACTAGGTCCCCCCGTGTGGTTCTGGGATTTTTGCTCACCGTTCTTGTGATCATTTTGACCCCACGGGGTGAGATCTTGCGTGGAGCCCCAGATCGAGGGAGATTATCAGTGGTCTTGTATGTCTTCCATTTCCTAATAATTGCTCTCACAGTTGATTTCTTCAAATCAAGCTGCTTACCTATTGCAGATTCAGCCTTCCCAGCCTGGTGCAAGACTACAATTTTGTTTCTGGCGTCATTTGACAGCTCTTTGGTCTTGGCCATAGTGGAGTTTGGAGTGTGACTGTTTGAGGTTGTGGACAGGTGTCTTTTATACTGATAACAAGTTCAAACAGGTGCCATTAATACAGGTAACGAGTGGAGGACAGAGGAGCCTCTTAAAGAAGAAGTTACAGGTCTGTGAGAGCCAGAAATCTTGTGACCAAATACTTATTTTCCACCATAATTTGCAAATAAATTCATTGAAAATCCTACAATGTGATTTTCTGGAATTTTTTTCTCTCATTTTGTCTGTCATAGTTGAAGTGTACCTATGATGAAAATTACAGTCCTCATCTTTTTAAGTGGGAGAACTTGCACAATTGGTGGCTGACTAAATACTTTTTTGCCCCACTGTATGAATGACCTGTTCAATGTGCTTAGGGCCCTGCCTTTGACCTGTTAATTATGTCATGCTGCATCTCAGTCATATTGTAATATTATCAGTCCTTAGCTTGTGCTGCTACCTTTTATCAAATGTAATTTCTACAATGTAGAAAATAGTAAAAATAAAGAAAAAACCTGGAATGAGTAGCTGTGTCCAAACTTTCTACTGGTACTGTATATTTTTGTTGTTGTTTCTCTGTAATACTACTAGCCACCTAGCAATGTTATGACGATGGCTTTAGCTAGACCAGATAGGTTCCCAATCTCATGACTAGCTACCAAGATGCAATTTCAGGCTATCCATTTTTTAAATGTTTTTATTTCACCTTTATTTAACCAGGTAGGCCAGTTGAGAACAAGTTCGCATTTACAACTGTGACCTGGCCAAGATAAATCAAAGCAGTGTGACGAGTTACACATGGGATAAACAGACGTACAGTCAATAACACAGTAGAAAAATCTAGATACAGTGTGTGCAAATGTAGTAAGCTTAGGGAGGTAAAGCAATAAATAGGCCATAGTGGTGAAATAATTACAATTTAGCATTAACACTGGAGTGATAGATGTGCAAGTAGAGATACTGGGGTGCAAAAGAGCAAAAATAAATAACAATATGGGGATGAGGTAGTTGGGTGGGCTATTTACAGATGGGCTGTGTACAAGTACAGTGATCGGTAAGCTGCTCTGACAGCTGATGCTTAAAGTTAGTGAGGGAGATTAAGTCTCCAGCTTCAGTGATTTTTTGCAATTCGTTCCAGTCATTGGCAGCAGAGAACTGGAAGGAAAGGCGGCCAAAGGAGGAGTTGGCTTTGGGGATGACCAGTGAAATACACCTGCTGGAGCACGTGCTATGGGTGGGTGTTGCCATAGTGACCAGTGAGCTGAGATAAGGCAGGGCTTTACCTAGCAAAGACTTATAGATGACCTGGAGCCAGTGGGTTTGGTGACGAATATGAAGTGAGGGCCAGCCAACGAGAGCATACAGGTCGCAGTAGTGGGTAGTATATGGGGCTTTGGTGACAAAACGGATGGCAGTGTGATAGACTACATCTAATTTGCTGAGTATTGGAGGCTATTTTGTAAATGACATCGCCGAAGTCTAGGATCGGTAGGATAGTCAGTTTTACGAGGGTATGTTTAGCAGCATGAGTGAAGGAGGCTTTGTTGTGAAATAGGCAGCCGATTCTAGATTTAATTTTGGATTGGAGATGCTTAATGTGAGCCTGGAAGGAGAGTTTACAGTCTAATCAGATACCTAGAATACGCAGACAACTACAAATACCTAAGTCAGAACCGTCGAGAGTAGTGATGCTAGGCGGGCAGCGATCGGTCAAAGAGCATGCATTTAGTTTAACTAGCATTTAAGAGCAGTTGGATGCCACGGAAGGAGAGTTGTATGGCATTGAAGCTTGTCTGGAGGTTTGTTAATACAGTGTCCAAAGACGGGCCAGAAGTATACAGAATGGTGTCGTCTATGTAGAGGTGGATCAGAGAATCACCAGCAACAAGAGCGACATCATTGATATATACAGAGAAAAGAGTCAGCCTGAGAATTTAACCCTATGGCACTCCCATAGAGACTGCCAGAGGTCCGGACAACAGGCCCTCCGATTTGACACACTGAACTATACCTGAGAAGTAGTTGGTGAACCAGGCGAGGCAGTTATTTGAGAAACCAAGGCTGTTGAGTCTGCCGATAAGAATGCAGTGATTGACAGAGTCGAAAGCTTTGGCCAGGTCGATGAAGACGGCTGCACAGTACTGTCTTTTATCGATGGCGGTTATGATATCATTTAGAACCTTGAGCATGGCTGAGGTGCACCCATGACCAGCTCGGAAAACAGCGGAGAAGGTATGGTGGGATTCAAAATGGTCAGTGATCTGTTTGTTAACTTGGCTTTCGAAGACTTTAGAAAGGCAGGGCAGAATGGATATAGGTCTTTCACAGATTGGGTCTAGAGTGTCTCCCCCTTTGAAGAGGGGGATGACTGCGGCAGCTTTCCAATCTTTAGGCATCTCAGACAAAACGAAAGAGAGGTTGGTAATAGGGGTTGCAACAATTGCTGCAGATAATTTTAGAGAGAGAGAGGGTCCAGATTGTCTAGCCCGGCTGATTTGTAGGGGTCCAGATTTTGCAGCTCCGTCAGAACATCGGCTATCTGGATTTGGGTGAAGGAGAAGCAGGGGAGGCTTGGGCAAGTTTCTGTGAAATTTCCAAATTTTGGGTGGCCTTCCTAAGCCAGGATTCAGACACGGCTAGGACATCAGGGTTGGCGGAGTGTGCTAAAGCAGTGAATAAAACAAACTTAGGGAGGAGGCTTCTGATGTTAACATGCATGAAACCAAGGTTTTTACCGTTACAGAAGTCAACAAATGATAGCACCTGGAGAATAGGTGTGGTGCTGGGGGCTGCAGGGCCTGGGTTAACCTCTACATTACCAGAGGAACAGAGGAGGAGTAGGATAAGGGTACGGCTAAAGGCTACAAGAACTGGTCGCCTAGTGCATTGGGGACAGAGAATAAAAGAAGCAGATTTCTGGGCGTGGTAGAATAGAATCAGGGCATAATGTACAGACAAGGGTATGGTAGGATGTGAGTACAGTGGAGGTAAACCTAGGCGTTGAGTGACAATGCGAGAGATTTCATCTCTGGTGGCACCAGTTAAGCCAGTTGAGGTCTCCACATGTGTGGGGGGTGGGACAAAAGAGCTATCTAAGGCAAGGTCAGCGGGACTGAGGGCTCTACAGTGAAATAAAACAATAAGAATTAGCCGAGACACCAGTAGACAAGGCATATTGACATTAGAGAGAGGCATAAAGCAGTCACAGGTGTTGATTGGGAGGCGTTGGCTAACAATAGCCACTCGGTAGCAGCTAGCTAGCTGCGATGATCCGGTCTAATGATCCAGAGCGGCAGGAAACAGGTGATGTGGTAGAGAGAAGCAGTCCGATATGCTCTGTGTTGATATCGTGCTGTAAAGACAGGCCTGTATTGTCCAAGCTAAAGCTGGCGGTGTCCGACCTAAAGGTGAAGGCCGCTAGCCGTGGCTAACAAAGACTAGGAGCTAGTTAGCTGCCTAGCTCCTGATGGAGGTTCCAGATATAAGGAATAAAAATAGCAGATCCGTACCACATTGGGTGAGGCAGGTTGCAGGAAAGTATATTTAGTTCATAGATAGAAAGTGAGATGAAAAAATGAATACTGCAATATTCTCATTCTCATCCAGAATTGTGGGGTGCATGATGCCCCTGTTCTAAATTCATGGTAAATGTACAGGTCAGAGATTAATACATTTTTCTGCTCAACTGTCACCTGGCTCTATTTTCCCCATCTATCCTCCATTCTCCTCCCCTCTCCCCCTCTCATGTCCTCCCCTCTCCCATCACCTCCCCTCTGTAGACTATGACTAGGTCACACTGACCTAACAGATATACGGAGGTAATTTCACAGAGAACATCACAGAAGACGGAGACAAAACCATGGATGGAGAAGAAGAGAGAGGGAGGGAAACAGGGAGAGCATTGTAGCTTTGCATTCATTTTAGAACATTCTCTAATGGTCTGTTATTTTTTTAAAGTGAATAAGTAGAAGGAGATGTCTGCTTTATTTGTCTCAGAAACATTGTGTCCAAATAACACCTGCTATTTGGGGATCTGATAGTCCATGTGTTACGCTTCTCCCTGTGTATCACTCACTACCTCTCAATTACTGTGTCATAAAGAGCTGATTCATATTCAACTTATGTTTCACTGGCACACACTTCCTGACTGACTCGGAGTCCAGATGACAGAGAACATAGATTGGCTGCTGAGCTGAGGGTTGTCATACCGACTCACTGACTTCCTTGTTAGAAGCACCAAAGCTTCAGTATGCAAACACTCAGCAAAAACACATTAAAAAGGAAACTAATTCACTATAGTGCACCTATTCCGCAGGATACTTATTGAAATGATAACCAAAGTATGAGAAATAGCATATCACAACACCCCATTACTATACAAGTCAAGAGCCCACTCCATGATGCCACAATCCCATTAAGAGACCAGTACCAACTTCCACTTTATGAACACTAAAGACCCCAGTCTGCAGAAGCACATTATTATGTTTACGTTCTGTGTATGAATAATTATAATTGGCTATTTATTTCTGGGCAATAATTACAATATCTATAAAACACATCCGACACGTTTGGAAAACACCTGCTCTGGGTTGCAGTGATGTGTGGAACAGCTAAGATCCTTTAATCTTGACGAGATACTTCAAAGTGACTAGGCTACCTTCAAAGAGTAAAATACAAAACAGATATCATCATAGCTTTTTGATCAATGTATATATGAATATGCAAATAGAATTGATTTCAGTCTAATACAAATGAACACTTCAGAACCATTCTGCTCTCTCTCTCTCTCCGCTGTCTCTGACTTTCTAATTCCCATGTGAACTACTGTACAGTGCATTCTGAAAGTATTCAGACCCCTTCAATTTTTCCACATTTTGTTACGTTACAGCCGTTTTCTAAAATGGATTAAACCCCTCATTAGACAAAGCAAAAAACTTTTTTTATAATTTTTTGCAAATTTATACAAAATAGAAAACTGAAATATCACATTTACATAAGTATTCAGACCCTTTACTCAGTACTTTGTTGAAGCACCTTTGGCAGAGCTTACAGCCTCGAGTCTTCTTGGGTATGATGCTACAAGCTGGGCACACCTGTATTTGGGGAGTTTCTCACATTCTTCTCTGCAGATCCTCTCAAGCTCTGTCAGGTTGGATGGGGAGCATTGCTACATAGCTATTTTCAAGTCTCTCCAGAGATGTTTGATCAGGTTCAGGTCCGGGCTCTGGCTGGGTCACTCAAGGACATTCAGAGACTTGTCCCAAAACCACTCCTGCATTGTCTCGGTTGTGTGCTTAGTGTCGTTGTCCTGTTGGAAGGTGAACCTTCGCCTCCAGTCTGAGGTCCTGAGTGCTCTGGAGCAGGTTTTCATCAAGGATCTCTCTGTACTCTGCTCTGTTCATCTTTCCCTCAATCCTGACTAGTCTCCCAGTCCCTGCCGCTGAAAAACATCTACACAGCATGATGCTGCCACCACTATGCTTCATCGTAGGGATGGTGCCAGGTTTCCTCCAGATGTGAAGCTTGGCATTCGGGCCAAAGAGTTACATCTTCGTTTCATCAAACCAGAGAATCTTGTTTCTCATAGTCAGAGTCTCTAAGTGCCTTTTGACAAACTTCAAGCAGGCTGTCATGTGCCTTTTACTGAGGAGTGGCTTCCATCTGGACACTCTACCATAAAGGCCTGATTGGTGGAGTGCTGCAGAGATGATTGTCCTTCTGGAAGTTTCTTCCATCTCCACAGAGAAACTCTGGAGCCCGGTCAGGGTGACCATTGGGTTCTTGGTCACCTTCCGGACCAAGGCCCTTCTCCCCTGATTGCTCAGTTTGGCCGGGCGGCCAGCTCTAGGAAGAGTCTTGGTGGTTCCAAATCGTCTCCATTTAAGAATAATGGAAGCCACTGTGTTCTTGGGGACCTTCAATTCTGCAGGTACCATTCCCCAGATGTGTTCCTCGACACAATCCTGTCTCTGAGCTCTATGGACAATTCCTTCGACCTCATGGCTTGGTTTTTGCTCTGACATGCACTGTCAACTGTGGGACCTCATATAGACAGGTGTGTGCCTTTACAAATCATGTCCAATCAATTAAATTTACCACAGGTGCACTCTAATCAAGTTGTAGAAACATCTCAATGATGACCAATGGAAACAGGATGCACCTGAGCTCAATTTCGAGTCTCATAGTAAAGGGTCTGAATACTTATGTAAATAAGAGTTGTTTTTTAAAACATTTTATACATTTGCAAATTTTTCTGAAAACCTGTATTCACTTTGTCATTATGGGCTATTGTGTGTAGATCGATTTTTTTATTTTTTTATTTAATTTTTAAAATTATTTCATCAATTTTAGAATAAGGCTGTAACATAACAAAATGTGGAAAAAGTTCTGAATACTTTCAGAATGTATTGTACATCCATGCTGAGAAACCATCAATCCAGACATGGCTTTATACAGCAATGTGTGTAGCTGTGAATTTATTACAATGCCAGAAAAATCTGATATGTATAGCTAATGTGTGCCCTCCAAATGTGTGCATTGCTTTTCTGGATGACTTGATGTGAAACTTACAATGAAGATAGCCTACATGGTTTCCTATTCACGTTCCCTGACAGAGGAGCTCTGATAAGAGGACCCACTGAAGCCCTCTGCACTTTCACAGACAAGCTCAGCCATTATTAATGTAATTGATTTACTAGGCTCGTGAGGCATGTTACATAGCTGCAAGATTCCGCTACAAGATGTTAATTGTGACCCTCAAATATTAGTTTTCATGCACTATCAATTACATTCAGACTACTACCTCTATCTGAGATCAATACCCTGATAAAGGTAGACCTATTACTTCCTCTTAAGGAATAGATTACAGGTCTACATAGGCCTTGATGATGAAATATAGCATTGTGGTAAGGCCCACAATGTAATATGTTTAATCATAATGACCCAACTATTTGAAGAAGCGTATCCTTATAAATCAGTGATTCATTGTTAATCATTATTTTTCATAATTAAGAAATACTTTTAATTGGGCCTTACCTGCCCAAAAACCGAGCTGAGAATTGGGCGCAAATTGAAGTCGGATTCAAAGGATGCCGCACTGGACCTTCCGGAGCGGTGAGAGGATCGGCTGGACACGGGGATAGGCGATGAGAAAGCTGGGGAAGGCATGCTGGCATTCCCGATAGTGGACGAACTTGGCCTTGTATGGTCCCTCGACTCAAAAAATAGCGCGGTGTCATCTCTGCAATCAGAGTGGGGCTGTATTCTGGGGTCCAAGTGGGTAGGTTGAGTGTGGCTGTGGTGGTTTGCAGGCGGTCGGTCGTCCCGGGTCGTTTTCCGGTGGTGTCGGTGGGGTTGGATGACTTGCAATGTTTTCTCACACCTCGGCCCAAACCATGTTGCTCAGATGGGTCATCCTGGAAGTTGGCAGCGGGTATCTGGCCGTTGGAGGCGTGGGGCTGGCTCTTACTAGCTCGGGTCGTGTCCCTATTCTGGGTAACGTTGCGGAGTAGCGAAGGATGCCACAGGGGTCTCCGCGCACTAACGTCGCACTCTGCGGACAAGAATGACTCCTCTGCGACTTTGCTGCTCACTTGAATTGCAGCTGGACGATGATGATGACTTCGGTCGGTTCCTGTCGTGCGTTCAGGGAAGTATGTCGATCTACTGCTTACCGAGGAAGATTTCAGCAAGGACGTCCTAGATTCGGATTTGAGTCTTGCTCCTTGTCTCGTTTCAGCAGTAGACCTACTCATTGCCGTTTGGTTGTGTATTTTCTCACATTGTCGGCCTTCGTACGGTAACAACAAAACCATAGCTGCCTTCAAAAGCTGTTCTTAAAAGTTGCATTTACCACCTGATTGCTATGTGGCGCTGATGCAGGACGCGCGCAGACACGTAACGAAAATCATAGCACTCTGTTCACGTCGCTCACCTGTCACTACTATGAAAGTCCCTGGCACCTTGACATTTACAGTGTTTCGGTGTGGGAAGATCTAACACCGTGCCCATAAATGATTGTTGTAGGCAGTGGTGTAAAGTACTTAAGTAAAAATACTTGAAAGTACTACTTGAGTAGTTTTTTGGGGTATCTGTACCGTATTATTATTATTTTCACAACTTTTTACCCCATACATTTTCCCTGACACCCAAAAGTACTTGTTACAGTTTGAATGCTTAGCAGAATTGGAAAATGGCCTAATTCACACACTTACTGAGAGATCATCCCTGGTCATCCCCAGGGGAGCCGCCAGGGATTTTGGGCCCCATGAAAAGACATCACATTGGGCCCCACCACCACAGGCCACTCCAACCCTGCGCAATTGCTGTAACCACACACCTCCAGAACCCAATCAACCCATTCAAAGTTTTAAATAACTCTACCTTTGCAGGTTTGCAACTCTTGTAGTCCAATATTTACTGTACGGTATTTACTGACAGTGAGCTGTGAAAATGTAACATTGTGCAGACATGCAACATTCTGTGAAATTCACTATTTGATGCCAGACTGATCCCCTCTATAAGAAATGTGCTAAAGGCCATCTTTTTACAGTCTAAATGTAATTTTAATGTTAACGTTCTTGAATAGAAAATTCTCTTAACATTTAATGAACAATTTAAAATAAATATACATTAACCTCTTCAATTAAAATAAATGAACATAACAAACAAAATAACAAAATCAGCAGCAGATTTTTGAACTAAGTATACATACCAACTAGAAAATAAGCAGCTGTAAAAGTGGAAATGAAAAGGCCTGATGGTGACGCTAGAGGAAAGGTCAAAAGGTCACCAAATGAATAGGTTTCTTCCACTTGGGGTCTTGATTGTGCACAAGAAATTTTATGGCAATCCAGCCATTATTTTGAGATATATCTTGTTCTCAGCCTGTGGGCATCATGTGTGTAGTGATCCAATATCCATAACCATGCCATTTAACAGCATGGCAAGACTGCAAAGGCTGTCCTGGGACATAGTGGAGCTCAATTCGTTTTTTAAAATCTGTTTTAGCTTACTGAAAGCTCTCGCCACCAGCAACAGTCACAGGCAGTGTGCAAAATATATGTAAAGCAACTCACACTTCTCCAAAAATGTTTTGCAGCTGCATCTTACAAATTGCATTCAGGAGACCAAGAGGGGACAAGTTAGGGGGGAAAGTGGCAGCATATACAGTGTTCAGGTGTCTTACTTCATGATGAAACTCAGGTGTAAGATCTCTGGAATACTTCATGATCAGTGGTTGGCACACAGAAGGGACTTTATCCTCACTAATCTGCCCAACTTTCAGAACAGCAGAAAATGATTCTACAATTATTGCAGTGTTCTGGAACCCAATGTCCAAGTCACTTATGATGTTGTCCAAAGCATTAAAAAACAGTGTTCTGGAACCCAATGTCCAAGTCACTTATGATGTTGTCCAAAGCATTAAAAAACAGTGTTCTGGAACCCAATGTCCAAGTCACTTATGATGTTGTCCAAAGCATTAAAAAACAGTGTTCTGGAACCCAATGTCCAAGTCACTTATGATGTTGTCCAAAGCATTAAAAAACAGTGTTCTGGAACCCAATGTCCAAGTCACTTATGATGTTGTCCAAAGCATTAAAAAACAGTGTTCTGGAACCCAATGTCCAAGTCACTTATGATGTTGTCCAAAGCATTAAAAAACACTGTTCTGAAACACCGTTGCTGCACTGTCCTGAGCTGTCTCCTCTTGAGAGGTCTCATCATGGGATCTCTTCCTTTTCCTCTGGCGGCCGTGTTCCTTGCTAAATTGAGTTGCAACATCCATTTGTCAGTGTTGCCTCAGACAGGAGAGACTCCCATCCATCTCTAAGAGCCGGGCATCTCTTCCTTTAAGGCTCTGATATTGGCTGCCTCTGTGTCAACTGAGCTTTTTCCTGACTGGAGAATCACATTCCTGTCCTCAATGCATTGCAGTACCTGCAATTATGCCAACTGACATGTCATTCAACACAATGCTGCTCACCTCCTTCTACAGTTGGGAGTAGGGCTGGTTCAGGGGGGTGGGGATGGGGAGACACGGCTGCTGAGCCTGAAGCTGCATCTGTTGGGCCTGGCACCAAGCAGGGGGAAGGACAGGGACAACTGATTTAGAATGAATAGCTTGCTAAAAGTTTGCCTGCATTGATTAAAATGTCAACTAAAAGAGTGAAATGTAAACCCTGAATTCTCTGAGAAGATATTAAGATATTAAGTAACTAATGTTAGGGGAGCAAAATTTGCCTATTTCATGGTGGACTAAGCTAACAGGATCATTTCCACCTCTCACGGACTACACCCACCTTCCTTTGTGAAACATTGGGGGACATACTGTCGCCCTTTCTTTTCTCTCTCCTGTATTTCTTTTCTTTCTTTTCGTTTTTTGGAAGCCAGATTTTTCTTTAGGAAGCTGAGACATGATGCTCCACCGGCACTCCTCAACACATGCTTCACTTGTAAATGATGTCTCAGTGTTGGAGCATGCCCCTGGCTATATGTAAAAAAAAAAATAAGAAAATGGTTCCATCTGGTTTGCTTAATATAAGGAATTTGAAATGATTTATATTTTTTTTATTTTAGATACTTAAGTATATTTTAGCAATTACATTTACTTTTGATACTTAAGTATATTTAAAACCAAATACTTTTAGACTTTTACTCAAGTAGGATTTTACTGGGTGACTTTTACTTGAGTCATTTTCTATTAAGGTATCTTTACTTTTACTCAAGTAGGACAATTGGGTACTTTTTCCACCACTGGTGGTAGGCTATGATGTCTTCAAATGGAATGGGTCATAATTCCACAGTGAATTTCTACTGTACATCTCTAATGATTTAACAAGACGTCAAAACTCCAATATGAATGTAGATAATAATTGTCTACTTTCATGAATACTGATGTTGCTATGCAAAAATTGATTAGATTATCTTGCCAAAAGGGTCCTCAAATTCACGGCAGGTAGCCTAGTGGTTAGAGCGTTAGGCTAATAACCGAAAGGTTGCTGGATCAAATCCCCGAGATGACAAGGTAAAGATCTGTCGTTCTGCCCCTGAGCTAGGCAGTTAACCCACTGTTCCCCAGGCGCCGAAGACGTGGATGTCAATTAAGGCAGCCGCCCGCACCTCTCTGATTCAGAGGGGTTGGGTTAAATGGGAAGACACTTTTCAGGTGAAGGCATTCAGTTTTACAACTGTACAACTAACCTTTGTGGCACTAACCTTTGTGGCACGCATTTGCCCTAACAGCAGGTTGCTGATCCATATTTACCTCCTCTCCATCTGCTCATACTGAAATATGGCACACCTACGCCCCCTGGTGCCACTAATATGAAACTGTAGAACAACATCATACCCAAGGGAATTGACATACATACTCACTGAATACACAAGCTGTTACAACAGTGTTACCATGCACAAATGAGATTCTGAATTCAAGACAGAAGTAGGCTGATTCAGATAATTTGCCATTTATTAAATACTGTTCAAAATGAGTACAAATGCCACAAATATGAATCTATTGGGGTAGAATATCACCATAAATTTGATATACAGCTGAAAAAAATCACAGCATTATATAAAATGTCACTGAACAATAGCCAAACATTTCAGATATCTAAAACTGAATGTATCAAAATGACAAATGCTCAGAAGAGAAGATGACATTACAGTACCAGTATATTAAGACCACACAATAACTTAACTATTGATTGTAAGACAATTATATTTCAAAACCTCTGATATGTTTTGTACTCCAACTCTATTTACAGAAATACAAAGATATCAAATACAACCATATTACAACCATTAATCAATTAGATAATTTACCAAATACAAGCCTTTCGTCTGTGTAGCAACAACACAGACTGTTTCAAGCAAATCATTTGATCTCTAAAAAAATGTTTCTATGTGCTTATCCAACCATGTTTTTGTGAAAGCTGTATTGATTTCTAAAGGAGAGCACAGTAAAGTATCACACATGGGCAGGGATAATCACAGAGATAAGGATTGGGGCTGTAAACATTCAAATATAACATTTTACATTATGGCTGTTTGGTCAAAGTCAGCAGGTGCTAAGAGTTACAGGGAGAAAGCAGATTCGAACAAGACAGAGAATATGTACACAGTGAGTGTGGGAACGGGACAAGAGAAATGCTCCCTCCCGCCCCACTCGCACTGTTCTCTACTTTTTTCACAAAATTTTGAAAGGCATTCTCTCCGTTGCCCTTTACCTCTGTTTTTCTCTCTGTAGCTCTGTTTCTCTTCACCCCCCCCCCCCCCCCCCGACAAACTCCTTGTCTTCTCAGCGCCCAGGGGTGAAGATGTAGTCCAAAGCCTGTCTCTCAGCAGCTGCCACATTAGGGTGCCAGAGGTCCACCATGAAGACCACCCTGGGGCCATCCTCTGGGCCACCTGAACATAGAAAAAAAACACAGTTATGTCTTCCTCCAATCAACCCTTTATAACAGCTTAATAACACTTTCTCACAACAGTACAAACACACACACAGAACAGAACCCGGGTAGAAAAAGGCGAACCCTTTCAACCCCTCCACACACACAGCCGTCTCCCTCTCACCCTCATGGAAGGCCCTGTGGAGGAAGGAGTCATCAAACAGAAGACAGCTCCCCTCAGACCAGCACTGTGGTTCCCCGCCAACCACCAGCTCACAGGAAGAGGGCACTCTAAGACCTACGGAAGACAGGCAGCAAGTCAGTCTATATACAGTAATTACCAAGGAAACCAGGGAAAATATTACATGACACAAACACATACTGTATGAATATATTCTAAAATGTCAACTGTATATGTTGTCATGCAAAGAAAGCTTTACATCAACCCTATAATAGTAAACATCATTATTATCATTGTAATAGTTTCAGAGACACAGGTGAACACACACAGGGAGCCAGGTGCATCTTTGAAATCCCTATATTTAACAGTATTGTAGCCCTCCAGGCAGCTCCCTCCCCCTCTTACCCAGGTGGCAGCGCAGCCTGACGTTGGTTGGGCCGTAATGCTCAGTGATCAGGGCTCCCGGGGTTAGCACAGAGAAGCAGGCGTTTCCAAACACGTTGTTGGCGATAAAGGTGCGCAGCTGACCCAGCACCCTCCAGGCCCGGGGGCACCTCCTGGCATTGAGGGCCAGCGGAGTGCCCTGGTTCAACAAGTAGAAGGTCCACCACTGACCATGGGGGGTGCTGTTGGACTTCCAGCCCAAAGGAAGGGAGGAGCCAGCCCTTGCTGGGGGGGAGTGGTAGATGCTCTCAAACTCAGCCAGCAGAGCAGGGAAGCTCCTCTCCAGCAGCTCCACGTCGTGCTTCTGTGCGTCCCGGGAGAAGAAGGGTGCTGAGGGCAGGTCAGGGAGGAAGAACACCTCTGGTCTCTGGATGGTGGGCCGGCTGGTAAGGTAGCGACCCTGGTCTCGTACCCCTTTGTGTACCCTGCCCATGCCCGACCAGGTGTAGCGTTTGGCGTAATCTTGCAGGCTGTGGTACAGCTTCTGATTGAGACCGTCCCCTGTGTTGGTGCAGCGAAAGGACTCAGCGGACTGGCAGTAAGCAAAGCCGTTCTGCTCCTCCACCCCTGACACCGGCCTGCCTTTAGCCCTACCATCCCCATCTGTGCTGATCAAGGCCCCCCCACCCCCTCCTACTCGACTGGGCTCAGTGCTGTACCCCCCACGCAGGGGAGAGGAGCTGTGCTCACGACCTACCCTGTAACAGTACCACACAAAGAGCAGCAGCAGGCACATGGCTGTGCCAAAGGCACTGGACTCACAGTCCCTCATAGACTGCATCCCTCCAGCCACCATCTCCCTCACCCTCTCTAGTGACCACTCCATTCTGGCTATTCGCTAAAACCACTGAGTTTGGTCTAAAGAAACTACCGTTGAGAAGGTCAATAACCAACCCTGCCTGACACTGCTTGAAAATGGCTATTAGAGGAAAATGTTCCACAGGGTTTCTCAAAGGCTACTTTCAGGAAGCTCTTATCATCCCCCCTTCTGGATGCAGTCTGACACTATCTGATATGACACACTCAGGCTCCAGTCCTGAAATATCAGCACTCAGGGATGAGGGGAGGGTTCCCCCTGCATGGTGCCTGGCTGTCTGATATTTGTGCTGCTCCCTCCCTTGTTCATTTTCAACAAATGCAGACAGACAACACACCTCAGGGTATCTGGTCACTGCATCGGAGAGGGGGGGGGGGGGGGGGGGGGGGGGGGGAGACAGGGAAAAGGTCATTAGACATAGGCACTGCACAACCAGATACACACAGCATCTAATAAAGAAGCAGAGTACCAACATGCAGATCTCATTGCAAGCTCAGTTTTCCACATTACCTCCCCCACTTAGCTGGTTTAATACGGAACTAACTCCCACCCTCTGCGCCACCCTTTACACAAACTCCCACCCCCACACTCAGCTCTGGACACACACAGTGCACCATGCGCACACACACACAGATGGCATTTAAAATTCAGTTCTCCACACACCTCCGCACTGCACTGTAGAAAGCCATGAGTCACATTGCTGCATTCAAACACCAAAACCTGTCTTTCTGACACACTGACACACACACACACACACAAAATCTCAGTAAGACAAAAATAATGGTGTTCCAAAAAAGGTCAATTTGCCAGGTCCACAAATACAAATTCCATCTAGGCACCGTTGCCCTAGAGCACACAAAAAACGATACATACCTCGGCCTAAACATCAGCGCCACAGGAAAACTTCCACAAAGCTGTGAACGATCTAAAAATACTTGAATCAGTTATAGAACCCATTGCCCTTTATGGTTGTGAGGTCTGCTGTCTGCTCACCAACCAATAATTCACAAAATGGGACAAACACCAATATCCTCAGTATATAACGTAAAACTCCAAATAATGCATGCAGAGCAGAATTAGGCCGATACCCGCTAATTATCCAAAATTCTACAACCACAGAAAAGGAAGTGATTCCCAAACCTTCCACAACAAAGCCATCACATACAGAGATTAACCTGGAGAATAGTTCCCTAGGCAAGCTGGTCCTGGGGCTCTGTTCAAAAACAGATCCCCAGAGCCCCAGGACAGCAACACAATTACACCCAACCAAATCATGAGAAAACAAAAATATAATTACTTGACACATTGGAAAGAATTAACAACAACAAAAACAGAGCAAACTAGAATGCTATTTAGCCCTAAACAGAGACTGTACTGTGGTAGAATACCTGACCACCGCGACTGACCCAGACTTAAGAAAAGCTTTGACTATGTACAGACTCAGTGAGCATTTCCCTGCTATTGAGAAAGGCCGCCGTAGGCAGACCTGGCTCTCAAGAGAAGACAGGCTATGTGCACACAGCCCACAAAATGAGATGGAAACGGAGCTGCACTTCCTAACCTCCTGTGAAATGTATGAGTGTGGCTCTAAGGCTATGTACACAAAACGAAATTCCTTTTCTAGAATAGCGCTTTTTAAATGTATTGTAGGAAGGATAAGGATAAGCATCATAGATTATTGAACATACTAACTGCAGTATTAAGCACTTACATAGACGAAAAGATACACTGTAACAAGCAAACTATGCAGTAAACATAAACACACATAAGCAAAGCTCGCACTGTACAGACCTTCCTATGCTTCTCCTGCACAACCATCTCACCAAAAATGGCCCGGCAAACCTGCTTGGAAAGACAGAACAGCCATCTCCTCTCGTGAACACAGCCCAGATGACAGTCCGCCGAGACGCACGCCCCCATAGAACCTCTCTAGCACAAATACACAGTTCGCTCGCTGTCTGCTGCCTTGAATTGAGGAACAGTCGTAACTGAACAAACCCTGAATGGGGGCAACCATCCATAACACTCGTCTGTCTGTCTGTCTCTCTCCCTCCCTCCCACTCTCAATTTCTCCAATATTCCTGCATCTAATGCCCATAAACCTGCATACATAAAGCTGTAGTTAGTCCGCCATCGTATCATGATTCACTCGCATAAAACCACGACAGATGTTCAGGGATTCACACTGTGTATTAACAATCTGCCACTTACACTTGTAGCGCATAAAAACAAAAAATGCAACATAATGATATTCGAAATAATAATAATGATGATAATATTAATAATAACTCACCCAATTTTCATGGTTTTGAAAGATATATAGACTAGCCTACAGGTTTACCATGTCACCAAGCAGCTAGTGAACTCTTTATCTAAGTATGCTACAAGTTTATTATTACATGTCAATCATAATTAGGCCCTAATCAATTTAGCAAAATGTAAAAAACTAACAGCAGCAAAGATGTTCTATTATATTGACAAGATAGTCAAGTGACCGCTCTAACAATGGAAAAACATGTCCCCAAATATGGAATGCAGGCAGGAGGATGCAAGATCAGGTGTGACCCTTCTAACCAATGAGACGGCAGATAATTGTGTGAACAACAGGCACATCTCAGAGGGTCGTCATTAGTTACCACAGCCACAAAGTCATAATTATGGCTAAACCCCGCCTATTTCTACAATTAACCTTAACTTTAACCCTAACCTTAACAACACTGCTAACCTTATGAATGACCTTAATCTTAAACTCGTATCGCCCAGAGTTCCCCCGCCTACTTCACTTCCCTCCATTGAAAATGAATAGGGCTCCATTGTTTCATCTCTCCTAATGTGTATGTGGAAATGCACTTTAATTCGGATAGTCACTCTTGCTTCACTCTCATGTGGGTGCTAGCAAACAGGCTAGGTAGTGCTAGGCATCAACAGCCAATCCAGTAGGGGCTGGAAGCTATAGTGAACTTCGATTGGTCAATACCGTTGCAATATCGCAGAGTATTTGCATAAAGTTCAGCTTTCCCCAACTTTGGTGTTATGTTGAAATGCACTGCGAGTAATTTTTTTCAAAGTTGCCGGAATGCCACGCGTATCCACTTATAACAGTACATTTGTAACAGCCTAAACATTACAAAACGTATATTCCATTAAATATACCTCACGTAATTCAACACTTTCTCATCAGTGGCATAGCACAGTTTTGCGGGGCCCCCACAAGGTCAGAGCAAGGCCTTAACTGTTTAATTCTAACATTAGGTTATTCAAGCATGTAATGCAAATCTCCAACCTCTTTTTGTTTTTTTTAATGGCACTATAAAATGCTTCAGGGCTAATTTCGTATAGCATTTTGGCATGTTTTTCTAGATTTTATTTTGTTACTTTTTGTTGCAGGGAGTTACAAGTACATTATCCATTTCAAATTATACGTTTATAAAACATGTACTCATAGGTTACCAAGCCCCTCCAAAAAATGTAAGAACTACATGCAAAGTTTAAGTTATAAAAATTCTGTATAAACAGGAAAAGAAAACAGAACCTCCCATCCCATCCCATTCCCCCAACCCCACCCAGCCAACATGTCTCCAATTTTTCTTGCAGTATTACTTTAGTCCCTTGTTGAAAAAAGGATGCATGTTTTGGAATATTTGTGTTCTGTACAGGCTTTCTCCTTTCACTCTTGACAATTGGGTTAGTATTGTGGAGTAACTACAATGTTACTACAATTGATCCATCCTCAGGCTTCTCCAATCACAGCCATTATACTCTGTCACTGTTTTAAAGTCACCATTGGCCTCATGGGGAAATCCCTGAGCGGTTTCCTTCCTATCCGACAACTGTTTGTAGTGACTGGGTATATTGATACACCATCCAAAGTATAATTAATAAATTCACCATGCTCAAAGGGATATTCAGTCTTTTTTTTTACCCATCTCCCATCTACCCTCTTCTTTGCGAGTTATTAAATGAACATTTTCCTGGTCTTTGTGGTTGAATCTGTGTTTGAAGTTCACTGCTCAACTGAGGGACCTTACAGATAATTGTATGTGTGGGGTAGTCATTCAAAAATCATGTTAAACACTATTATTGCACACAGAGTCCATGCAAATTATTATGTGACTTGTTAAGCAAATTGTTACTCTGGGACTTTTTTAGGCTTGCCATAACAAAGGGGTTGAATACTTATGGAATCAAGACATTTCAGCTTTTCATTTTTAATTGCTTGGACATTACAAGGTATTGCATGTAGGCCAGTGACAAAAAAATCTCAATTTAATCCGTTTAAATTCAGGCTGTAACACAACAGAATGTGGAAAAAGCCAAGGGGTGTGAATATTCAGACCCATTTCCTTTTTCCACATTTTGTTACAGTACAGCCTTATTCTAAAAATGATTAAATTATATATATAAAAAAAACATAAATACCTTATTACAAAACTATTCAGACCCTTTTCTATGAGACTAGAAATTGAGCTCAGGTGCATCCTTGAGATGATTCTACAACTTGATTGGAGTCCACCTGTGGTAAATTCAATTGACTGGACATAATTTGTAAAGGAACACACCTGTCTATATAAGGTCCCACAGTTGACAGTGGACGTCAGAGCAAAAACCAAGCCATTAGGTTGAAGGAATTGTCCGTAGAGCTCCAAAAGGATTGTGTCGAGGCACAGATCTGGGGAATCGTACCAAAATGTTTCTGCAGCATTGAAGGTCCCCAAGAACACAGTGGCCTCCATCGTTCTTAAATAGAAGAAGTTTGGAATCACCAAGACTCTTCCTAGAGCTGGCCGCCCGGCCAAACTGAGCAAACTGAGCAATCGGGGGAGAAGGGCCTTAGTCAGGGAGGTGAACAAGAACCCAATGGTCACTCTGACAGAGCTCCAGAGTTCTTCTGTAGAGATGTTAGAACCTTCCAGAAGGAAAACCATCTCTGCAGCATTCAACCAATCAGGCCTTTATGGTAGAGTGGCCAGACGGAAGCCACTCCTCAGTAAAAGGCACATGACATTCTGCTTGGAGTTTGGCAAAAGGCACCTAAAGGACTCTCAGACCATGAGAAACAAGATTGTCTGGTCTGATGGAAACAAGATTGAACTCTTTGGCCTGAATGCCAATTGTCACATCTGGAGGAAACCTGGCACCATCAGCGGCAGGGACTGGCAGACTAGTCAGGATCGATGGAAAGAGGAACGGAGCAAAGTACAGAGAGATCCTTGATGAAAACCTGCTCCAGAGCGCTTAGGACCTCAGACTGGGGCGAAGGTTCACCTTCCAACAGGACAATAACCCTAAGCACACAGCCAAGACAACGCAGAAGTGGCTTCGGGACATGTCCTTGAGTGGCCTGAATGTCCTTGAGTGTCATTGAGTGGCCCAACCAGAGTCTAGACTTGAACCCAATCGAACATCTCTGGAGAGACCTGAAAATAGCTGTGCAGCAACACTCCCCATCCAACCTGACAGACCTTGAGAGAATTTCTTACATTAGTACCCCAAGTCATCTTAGGTTTCATTACATACAGTCGAGAAGAACTACTGAAAATAAGATCAGCGTCAACTCACCATCAGTACGACCAAGAATATGTTTTTCGCGACGCGGATCCTGTGTTCTGCCTTTCACCCAGGACAACGGAATGGATCCCATGCAGCGACCCAAAAAAACGACTCCGAAAAAGAGGGAAACGAGGCGGTCTTCTGGTCAGACTCCGGAGACGGGCACATCGTGCACCACTCCCTAGCATTCCTTCTCGCCAATGTCCAGTCTCTTGACAACAAGGTTGATGAAATCCGAGCAAGGGTAGCATTCCAGAGGGACATCAGAGACTGTAATGTTCTTTGCTTCACGGAAACATGGCTCACTGGAGAGACGCTGTCGGGGGCGGTGCAGCCAGCGGGTTTCTCCACGCATCGCGCCGACAGAAACAAACATCTTTCTGGTAAGAAGAGGGGCGGGGGCGTATGCCTTATGGCTAACGAGACATGGTGTGATGAAAGAAACATACAGGAACTCAAATCCTTCTGTTCACCTGATTTAGAATTCCTCACAATCAAATGTAGACCGCATTATCTACCAAGAGAATTCTCTTCGATTATAATCACAGCCGTATATATCCCCCCCAAGCAGACACATTGATGGCTCTGAACGAACTTTATTTGACTTTGCAAACTGGAATCCATTTATCCGGAGGCTGCATTCATTGTTGCTGGGGATTTTAACAAGGCTAATCTGAAAAGAAGACTCCCTAAATTTTATCAGCATATCGATTGCGCAACCAAGGGTGGAAAAACCTTGGATCATTGTTACTCTAACTTCCGCGACGCATATAAGGCCCTGCCCCGCCCTCCTTTCGGAAAAGTTGACCACGACTCCATTTTGTTGATCCCTGCCTACAGACAGAAACTAAAACAAGAGGCTCCCATGCTGAGGTCTGTCCAACGCTGGTCCGACCAAGCTGACTCCACACTCCAAGACTGCTTCCATCACGTGGACTGGGACATGTTTCGTATTGCGTCAGATAACAATATTGACGAATACGCTGATTCGGTGTGCGAGTTCATTAGAACGTGCGTTGAAGATGTCGTTCCCATAGCAACGATTAAAACATTCCCTAACCAGAAACCGTGGATTGATGGCAGCATTCGCGTGAAACTGAAAGCACAAACCACTGCTTTTAATCAGGGCAAGGTGACTGGTAACATGACCGAATACAAACAGTGCAGCTATTCCCTCCGCAAGGCTATCAAAAAAGGTAAGCGTCAGTACAAAGACAAAGTAGAATCTCAATTCAACGGCTCAGACACAAGAGGCATGTGGCAGGGTCTACAGTCAATCACGGACTACAAGAAGAAATCCAGCCCAGTCACGGACCAGGATGTCCTGCTCCCAGGCAGACTAAATAACTTTTTTGCCCGCTTTGAGGACAATACAGTGCCACTGACACGGCCTGCAACGAAAACATGCGGACTCTCCTTCACTGCTGCCGAGGTGAGTAAGACATTTAAACGTGTTAACCCTCGCAAGGCTGCAGGCCCAGACGGCATCCCCAGCCGCGCCCTCAGAGCATGCGCAGACCAGCTGGCCGGTGTGTTTACGGACATATTCAATCAATCCCTATACCAGTCTGCTGTTCCCACATGCTTCAAGAGGGCCACCATTGTTCCTGTTCCCAAGAAAGCTAAGGTAACTGAGCTAAACGACTACCGCCCCGTAGCACTCACTTCCGTCATCATGAAGTGCTTTGAGAGACTAGTCAAGGACCATATCACCTCCACCCTACCCGACACCCTAGACCCACTCCAATTTGCTTACCGCCCAAATAGGTCCACAGATGATGCAATCTCAACCACACTGCACACTGCCCTAACCCATCTGGACAAGAGGAATATCTATGTGAGAATGCTGTTCATCGACTACAGCTCGGCATTCAACACCATAGTACCCTCTAAGCTCGTCATCAAGCTCGAGACCCTGGGTGAGGGGTGAGGGCCCTCGGAGTGTGGTGTCAGGAAAATAACCTCACACTCAACGTCAACAAAACTAAGGAGATGATTGTGGACTTCAGGAAACAGCAGAGGGAACACCCCCTATCCACATCGATGGAACAGTAGTGGAGAGGGTAGCAAGTTTTAAGTTCCTCGGCATACACATCACAGACAAACTGAATTGGTCCACTCACACAGACATCATCGTGAAGAAGGCGCAGCAGCGCCTCTTCAACCTCAGGAGGCTGAAGAAATTTGGTTTGTCACCAAAAGCACTCACAAACTTCTACATATGCACAATCGAGAGCATCCTGGCGGGCTGTATCACCGCCTGGTACGGCAACTGCTCCGCCCACAACCGTAAGGCTCTCCAGAGGGTAGTGAGGTCTGCACAACGCATCACCGGGGGCAAACTACCTGCCCTCCAGGACACCTACACCACCCGATGTTACAGGAAGGCCATAAAGATCATCAAGGACATCAACCACCCGAGTCACTGCCTGTTCACCCCGCTATCATCCAGAAGGCGAGGTCAGTACAGGTGCATCAAAGCTGGGACCGAGAGACTGAAAAACAGCTTCTATCTCAAGGCCATCAGACTGTTAAACAGCCACCACTAACATTGAGTGGTTGCTGCCAACACACTGACACTGACACTGACTCAACTCCAGCCACTTTAATAATGGGAATTGATGGGAAATGATGTAAATATATCACTAGCCACTTTAAACAATGCTACCTTATACAGTGCCTTGCGAAAGTATTCGGCCCCCTTGAACTTTGCGACCTTTTGCCATTTCTCAGGCTTCAAACATAAAGATATAAAACTGTATTTTTTTTGTGAAGAATCAACAACAAGTGGGACACAACCATGAAGTGAAACAACATTTATTGGATATTTCAAACTTTTTTAACAAATCAAAAACTGAAAAATTGGGCGTGCAAAATTATTCAGCCCCTTTACTTTCAGTGCAGCAAACTCTCTCCAGAAGTTCAGTGAGGATCTCTGAATGATCCAATGTTGACCTAAATGACTAATGATGATAAATACAATCCACCTGTGTGTAATCAAGTCTCCGTATAAATGCACCTGCACTGTGATAGTCTCAGAGGTCCGTTAAAAGCGCAGAGAGCATCATGAAGAACAAGGAACACACCAGGCAGGTCCGAGATACTGTTGTGAAGAAGTTTAAAGCCGGATTTGGATCCAAAAAGATTTCCCAAGCTTTAAACATCCCAAGGAGCCCTGTGCAAGCGATAATATTGAAATGGAAGGAGTATCAGACCACTGCAAATCTACCAAGACCTGGCCGTCCCTCTAAACTTTCAGCTCATACAAGGAGAAGACTGATCAGAGATGCAGCCAAGAGGCCCATGATCACTCTGGATGAACTGCAGAGATCTACAGCTGAGGTGGGAGACTCTGTCCATAGGACAACAATCAGTCGTATAATGGGCCGAATACTTTCGCAAGGTACTGTATAATGTTACTTACCCTACATTATTCATCTCATATGCATACGTATATACTGTACTCTATATCATCGACTGCATCCTTATGTAATACATGTATCACTAGCCACTTTAACTATGCCACTTTGTTTACATACTCACCTCATGTATATACTGTACTTGATACCATCTACTGTATCCTGCCTATGCTGCTCTGTACCATCACTCATTCATATATCCTTATGTACATATTCTTTATCCCCTTACACTGTGTATAAGACAGTAGTTTTGGAATTGTTAGTTAGATTACTTGTTGGTTATTACTGCATTGTCGGAACTAGAAGCACAAGCATTTCGCTACACTCGCATTAACATCTGCTAACCATGTGTATGTGACAAATAAAATTTGATTTGATTTGATTTTAGAATGTGCAGAGAAGAATTGGAAGAGCTCCCCAAATACAGGTGTGCCAAGCTTGTAGCGTCATACCCAAGAAAACTTGTGGCTGTAATTTTGGCCAAGGTGCTTCAATAAAGTAATCTGTAAATGGTCTGAATACTTATGTAAATGTGATATTTCAGGTTTTAATTTTTACTAAAATACCTGTTTTTGCTTTGTCATTATGGAGTATTGTGTGTAGACTGATGAGGGGGGAAAAAAACAATTTAATCCATTTTAGAATAAGGCTGTAATGTAACAAAATGTGGAAAAAGTGAAAGGGTCTGAATAATTTCTGAATGCACTGTATATATATTGTTATATATACAGCCTATAGGGAGGAGGTCAGATACCTGACCGTGTGGTGCCAGGACAACAACAATTCCCTTAATGTGATCAAGACAAAGGAGATGATTGTGGACTACAGGAAAAAGAGGACCGAGCATGCCCCCATTCTCATCGACGGGGCTGTAGGGGAGCAGATTAAGAGCTTCAAGCTCCTTGGTGTCCACATCCCCAACAAATTAACATGGTCCAAGCACACCAAGACAGTCGTGAAGAGGGCACGACAAAACCTATTCCCCCTCAGGAAACTGAAAATATTTTGCAATGGTCCTCAGATCCTCAAAAGGTTTGTCAGGTTCACCTAGGGGTCATGAAAAGGGTTGTACCAAAATGTTTGATGTATTATAATAATTGATTATGCTGATGTTGTATTAATAGAAGGGTAGGGGTTATAAGACTCCTCCCTCCTTACATTTATAGGGTCCTAGACTACAGATTAACAATATATATATTCATTATATAGTTTTAGAGTTGTTCTACAGTCGTTTGCTCTTTCTCTCTCTCTCTCTCTCTCTCTCTCTCGCATTGCCCCCCCCCCCTCCCCCACTCTTTTACACCGCTGCTACTCTCTGTTGTTATCATCTATGCATAGTCACTTTAATGACTCTACCTATATGTACATATTATCTCAACTAAACGGTGCCCCCGCACATTGACTCTGTACTGGTACCCCCCTGTGTATAGTCTCGCTAATGTTATTTTACTGTTGCTCTTTAATTACTTGTTACTTTTATTTCTTATTCTTACTCACATTTTTTTAAACTGCATTGTTGGTTAGGGGCTCGTAAGTAAGCGTTTCACTGTAAGGTCTACCTGTTGTATTCGGCGCATGTGACTAATAACATTTGATTTGATTTGTATGTGTTGAACTTTATGGATTGTTTATTTGTATGTGTTGAGTTTTAGTTGAGATTATTCATTACAGAGTTAAGTATATTTGTCCAGTCCTCAATTGTTCATTGATTAGCACCAGAAATTCTCTCTGTTGATAATTCTAATGTTATAACTTTTAATAGTAATTGTATCCACTGTTGAATTGGGAGAGAGTGAGGTGATTGCCATCCAAGAGCCAACATATTTTTGTGGCAGTGCTGCCTGCTAGCAATAATCGTCTCTGAAAGGGGAAACAGTGAACAGTTGGGAGTTGGGGCCAATTTCATCGTAAAACATTTCCTTGATGTTAAATACAGTCTGTGAACAAACTTAAAATGTGTAAATTGATTGTTCGGTTAACTGGATGCCAAGGTAATGTTCTCCCATATTCTGTTCCAGTTAAAGGTTGTTCAGATTCAATTAGATCTGTGGACCATACTTTTTTAATGGCTCAGAATATGAGTGTTCCAAAAGCTGTTCATATATTGTAGAGATGAGTCCTTGGATGGTTCGGTAGTTGGGTTTCCCAAGGGACTCCATAGGCCAGCATAGCTGACTTAAGTTGTAAATATAGAAAAAAGGATTTTCCTGGTAATGTGTATGTGTCTTTCAAGTCTTGGAATAATCTCAAAGGATTACTGCCCTTGATATTGGCAAGGATACAGATTCCTCATTTGGACCATTGGGGGGAAGCAAAAGGCTGCCCTCCAGATCGTAAGGCATTATGATAAAATATTGGAATATGGGCATCCCATTTTGATTCCCAGTTACATTGTTTTTCAATTTTGCGGCAAATAGAAATTGTATGATCAATAATAGGACCAAAGCGTAGTTTACATTGTTTAAGGGGTATATCAGTGAAGGGTAATAGGAGACACCATATTTATCTCTATACTCAGCCAGGGGCGGAAGAATCATATCTAAACTAATTCAGGACGAAATACTAGTGCCTGAAAATACAATTGAAAATTTGGTACGGATAGCCCTCCTACGTCTTTCCCTCTTCGAAAACGTGTTCATTTTATCCGTGCTTGCTTACCTTGCCATATCCATTTTGAAACTGCACCATGGATTTTATCCCAATAGCCAGAAGGGGGAGATAAGGACATCATTGAACTACAGATATTCAGCAGTGGAAATACATTCATTTTGACAGTAGATATTCTGCCCGTTAAAGCAACTGGGATATTAGTCCATTTACTGAGGTTGGATTTAATTGATTTGAGTGTTCTGTTAAAGTTTCTGGCCATGGTTTTATCTTAAGGACGGAAAAATATACACTACTGTGCAAAAGTTTGGGGTCACTTAGAAATGTACTTGTTTTAGAAAGAAAAACAAAAAAATGTGTTCATTAAAATACCATAAAATTGATCAGAAATACAGTGTAGACATGGTTAATGTTATAAATGACTATTGCAGCTGAAAACGGCTGATTTTTTATGGAATATCTACATAGGCATACAAAGGCCCATTATCCCCAACCATCACTCCTGTGTTCCAATGGCACGTTGTGTTAGCTAATCCAAGTTGATCATTTTAAAAGGCTAATTGATCATTAGAAAACCCTTTTGCAATTATGTTAACACAGCTGGAAACTGTTGTTCTGATTAAAAAGGCAATACAACTGGCCTTCTTTAGACTAGTTGAGTATCTGGAGCATCACAACCAGTGATGGTAGTACAGCCTCCACGACCAGGGAAGGTTTCGCAGAGCTTCCGGTCACAACTTGTAGACGTGCTGCTGTGCGTTTTGTTGCTAACCTTACTTTGCTACCTGCCAACTTCACGGTTTTTACTTTTTAATTACCGTTTATATTTTTAGTTTTTCTCTCACTCAACTTTTTCACTCTGGATGCTTTATCTGGACGTGGTTTGTCAGGAACTCCACCAGCAGAAGCTAAGTAGTAACATTAACATTATGCCTTCTAATTGCAGTCGCTGTACTCATAATATACAGGCGACCTATCGCCTTACGGCGAGGATAGCTGTGCTACAAGCCCAGCTTCAGACGCAATCGTTAGGCAAGGATCATTTCAGTACAGATAGTAGTATAAATCCCCTCGCACAGTCCCTGCAGCCGGACAACTTTCTCATGGCTTCTGGAAGGAAATGCTGTAGGAATGCTCAACCAGTGTTGCTTATTCAGCCAACAGAAACTTTCAACCGGTTCTCCCCATTAAGCAGGGAGTCGGAGTCAGGCTGATCCTTCTCTGGTCTCTACTCCTCCTGTTACGGGGTCTGAGACACCGAAGCCTCCCACCATTAGCTCTGAGAAATTGAAAACCCTAGTCATTGGCGACTCCATTATCCGCAGTATTATACTTAAAACGAATCATCCAGAGATCATACAATGTTTACCAGGGGGCAGGGCTACCGACGTTAAGACTAATCTGAAGATGGTGCTGGCTAAAGCTAAAACTGGCAAGTGTAGAGAGTATAGGGATATTGTTATCCATGTCGGCACCAACGATGTTAGGATGAAACAGTCAGAGGTCACCAAGCGCATGTTGAATTTATTTTGGATTTATTATGGATAAATGAATAAACAATATCCCCATTTTAAATAGAATTGTATCTAGGTAAACTTATACTCTGTATGTTTAATAGACAATATGAGTTCATAAGAAGAAAGTGTGTGACAGGAGAAAGGAGTAATAAAATGTTAAAGAACACCATTCCAACTGGGCAGGAACAAATGGGTTGTGGACTGTGTAAACACATAAGGTCGTTAGCCTATGGTTCACCCAACTGAAACTTAGCTCTGGGGTTTTTAGATAAGGCAGTGAGTGCATTCCTAGGGTTTCTGTTAATTAAAACTGTCAGTTCAGTGGTGATCGATAATGTAGAGGGGTCAAAAGTTATCTGGGAGTGTGTTAGTAAGTTAAAATGAACTTTTCACCTTACTTTGTCCCGGTCGAGAGGAGGGGATTCGGTTAAGGCAGTGTAATGAAGTCATGATCTGTATATAAACTGATGCATGTGTTTGAGTGAGAGCGCGCTCTGAGAATAAATTCTATTACCTATTATGTAAAGACTGGTCTGCGTCTATTTTATGCAAACAAGAAATCTTACAAATTCTCATAAAATAGATGAAGGGCTTTCAATTGATGAAAGCACATTGGCATAATTAAATTATACTAACACGCAACATAGCTTCAGTGTGTAAATCAGCTAGAAAGATGTGTAGGTAATTGTCTCTGACCCCCTCCCAGTTAGGGGGAGGGATGAGCTCTACAGCAGAGCTCACAACTCAATCTCTGGTTGAAAACTGTTTTCTGCCCCTCCCAAAATATAGAATTTGTAGTTAATTGGCCCTCTTTCTGGGAATCACTCAAAAACAGGACCAAGCCTGGCCTGTTGAGGAGTGACAGACTCCATCCTAGCTGGAGGGGTGCTCTCATCTTATCTACGAACATAGACAGGGCTCTAACTCCCCTAGCTCCACAATGAGATAGGGTGCAGGCCAGGCAGCAGGCTGTTAGCCAGCCTGCCAGCTTAGTGGAGTCTGCCACTAGCACAGTCAGTGTAGTCAGCTCAGCTGTACCCATTGAGTCTGTGCCTTGACCTATTTTGGGCAAAACTCAACATGGTGGTGTTCGCCTTAGCAATCTCACTAGAATAAAGACCTCCTCCATTCCTGACATTACTGAAAGAGATTGTGATACCTCACATCTCAAAATAGGGCTACTGAATGTTAGATCCCTCACTTCAAAAGCAGTTATAGTCAATGAACTAATCACTGATCATAATCTTGATGTGATTGGCCTGACTGAAGCATGGCTTAAGCCTGATGAATTTACTGTGTTAAATGAGGCCTCACCTACTGGTTACACTAGTGACCATATCCCCTGCGCATCCCGCAAAGGCGGAGGTGTTGGTAACATTTATGATAGCAAATTTCAATTTACAAAAAAAAAAAACGGTTTCGTCCTTTGAGCTTCTAGTCGTGAAATCTATGCAGCCTACTCAATCACTTTTTATAGCTACTGTTTACAGGCCTCCTGGGCCATATACAGCGTTGTAGTCATGGTAGTCATGGCAGATAATATTCACATTTTTGGTGACTTTAATATTCACATGGAAAAGTCCACAGACCCACTCAAAAGGCTGTCGGAGCCATCATCTACTCAGTGGGTTTTGTCCAACATGTCTCCAGACCTACTCACTGCCACAGTCATACTCTGGACCTAGTTTTGTCCTGTGGAATAAATGTTGTGGATCTTAATGTTTTTCCTCATAATCCTGGACTATTGGACCACCATTTATTACGTTTGCAATCTCAACAAATAATCTGCTCAGACCCCAACCAAGGATCATCAAAAGTCGTGCAAAGATTCCTAGATGCCCTTCCAGACTCCTTCTGCCTACTCAAGGACATCAGAGTACAAAAATCAGTTAACAACCTAATTGAGGAACTCAATTGAACCTTGCGCAATACCCTAGATGCAGTCGCACCCATAAAAACATTTGTCGTAATAAACTAGCTCCCTGGTATACAGAAAATACCCAAGCTCTGAAGCAAGCTTTCATAAAATTGGAACGGAAATGGCGCTACACCAAACTGGAAGTCTTCCGACTAGCTTGGAAAGACAGTACTGTGCAGTATCGAAGAGCCCTCACTGCTGCTCGATAATCCTATTTTTCCAACTTAATTGAGGAAAATTAGAACAATCCAAAATGTATTTTTGATACTGTCGCAAAGCTAACTAAAAAGCAGCTTTCCCCAAGAGAGGATGGCTTTCACTTAAGCAGTGATACATTCATGAACTCCTTTGAGGAAAGATCATGATCATTAGAAAGCAAATTGCGGACTCCTCTTTAAATCTGCGTATTCCAAAGCTCAGTTGTCCTGAGTCTGCACAACTCTGCTAGGACCTAGGATCAAGGGAGAGACAAAGTTTATTAACACTATCTCTTGACACGTTGATGAAAATAATAACGGCCTCTAAATCGTCAAGCTGCATACTGGACCCTATTCCAAGTAAACTACTGAAAGAGCTGCTTCCTGTGCTTGTCCCTCCTATGTTGAACATAATAAACGTCTCTCTATCCACCGGATGGATGTGTACCAAACTCACTAAAAGTGGCAGTAATAAAGCCTCTCTTGAAAAAGCCAAACCTTGACTCAGAAAATATAAAAAACTATCGGCCTTTATCGAATCTCCAATTCCTCTCATTTTTTTTTGAAAAAGCTGTTGCGCAGCAACTCATTGTCTTCTTGAAGACAAACAATATATACAAAATGCTTCAGTCTGGTTTTAGACCCCATCATAGCACTGAGACTGCACTTGTGAAGGTGGTAAATGGCCTTTTAATGGCGTCAGACTGAGGCTCTGCATCTATCCTCATGCTCCTAGACCTTAGTGCTGCTTTTGATACCATTGATCACCACGTTCTTTTGGAGAGACTGGTAATCCAAATTGGTCTACACGGACAAGTTCTGGCCTGGTTTAGATCTTATCTGTTGGGAAGATATCAGTTTGTCTCTGTGGATGGTTTGTCCTCTGACAAATCAACTGCAAATGTTGGTGTTCCTCAAGGCTCCGTTTAAGGACCACTATTGTTTTCACTATATATTTTACCTCTTGGTGATGTCATTTGGAAATTTTCACTGCTATGCGGATGACACACAGCTGTACATTTTGATGAAACACGGCGAAGCCCCAAAATTGCCATAAGGAAGTGGATGGCTGCAAATGTTCTACTTTTAAACTCGGACAAAACAGATGCTTGTTCTAGGTCCCAATAAACAAAGAGATCTTCTTTGGAGTCTGACAATTCATCTTGATGGTTGTACAGTCGTCTCAAATAAAACTGTGAAGGACCTGTGCGTTACTCTGGACCCTGATCTCTCTTTTGACGAACATATCAAGACTGTTTCAAGGACAGCTTTTTTCCATCTATGTAACACTGCAAAAATCAGAAACTTTCTGTCCAAAAATGATGCAGAAAAATGTATCCATGATTTTGTCACTTCTAGGTTAGACTACTGCAATGCTCTACTTTCCGGCTACCCGGATAAAGCACTAAATAAACTTCAGTTAGTGCTAAACACGGCTGCTAGAATCTTGACTAGAATCAAAAACTTTGATCATATTACTCCAGTGCTAGCCTCTCTACACTGGCTTCCTGTTAAGGCAAGTGCTGATATCAAGGTTTCACTGCTAACCTGCAAAGCATTACATGGGCTTGCTCCTACCTATCTTTCCGATTTGGTCCTTCCGTACATACCTACACGTACACTACAGTCACAAGACGCAGGCCTCCTAATTGTCCCTACAATTTCTAAGCAAACAGCTGGAGGCAGGGCTTTCTTCTATAGAGCTCAATTTTAATGGAAGGGTCTGCCTACCCATGTGAGAGACGCAGAATCGGTCTCAACCTTTAAGTCTTTATTGAAGACTCATCTCTTCAGTAGGTCCTTTGATTGAGTGTAGTCTGGCCCAGGAGTGTGAAGGTGAACGGAAAGGAACGAACCGCCCTTGCTGTCTCTGCCTGGCTGGTTCCCCTCTCTCCACTGGGATTATCTGCCTCTAACCCTATTACAGGGCTGAGTCACTGGCTTACTGGTGCTCTTCCGTGCCATCCCTAGGAGGGATGCGTCACTTGAGTGGGTTGAGTCACTGACATGATCTTCCTGTCCGGGTTGGCCCCCCCCCCCTGGGTTGTGCAGTGTCGGAGATCTTTGTGGGCTATACTTCGCCTTGTCTTAGGACGGTAAGTTGGTGGTTGAAGATATCCCTCTAGTGGTGTGGGGGCTGTGCTTTGGCAAAGTGGGTGGGGTTATATCCTGCCTGTTTGGCCCTGTCCGGGGGTATTGTCGGACGGGACCATTGTCTCCCGACCCTTCCTGTCTCAGCCCTCCAGTATTTATGCTGCAGTAGTTTATGTGTCGGGGGGGCTAGGGTCAGTCCGTTATATCTGGAGTATTTCTCCTGTCTTATCTGGTGTCCTGTGTGAATTTAAGTATGCTCTCTCTAATTCTCTCTCTCTCGTTTTCTCTCTTTCTCTTTATTTTTCTCTCTCAGAGGACCTGAGCCCTAGGACCATGCCTCAGGACTACCTGGCCTGATGACTTTTTGCTGTCCCCAGTCCACCTGGCCGTGCTGCTGCTCCAGTTTCAACTGTTCTGCCTGCGGCTATGGAACCCTGACCTGTTCACCGGACGTGCTACCTGTCCCAGACCTGCTGTTTTCGACTTTCTAGAGACAGTAGGAGCGGTAGAGATGCTATGAAAAGTCAACTGACATTTACTCCTGAGGTGCTGACCTGTTGCACCCTTAACAATCACTGTTATTATTATTATTATTTGACCCTGCTTGTCATCTCTGAACATTTGAACATCTGAACATCTTGGCCATGTTCTGTTATAATCTCCACCCGGCAAAGCCAGAAGAGGACTGGTTCCTCTCTAGGTTTCATCCTAGGTTCTGGCCTTTCTAGGGAGTTTTTCCTAGCCATCGTGCTTCTACACCTGCGTTGCTTGGCCAGTCTGAGACATGGCTTTTTCATTGCAACTCTCCTTGCCTTTTTTTTTTTTTTTACATTTCCTTTTCTTCACATTTTCAAACAGTCCATTTATATTTTCCAACAGGGCTATACATTTGGGCGAGTTTTTTTTCTCACCTGAGTAGCCTCATTTCACTGCCAAAAATAAAATGAAACCATCAGCGAAATAACAACACAATGTCAAATACAGGTAGCCTGGTCCAATAATTAACATCCAATCACGTTAACTGTTACTCTCTCGCGGGAATTCCACTATGTAGCCAAACGTAGCTGCTGCTCATGTTGCACAAAAGCCATGACAGGGAGACATAGTGGAGTGGTAACGCGCGTGCAAGCAGTTGCTCCCAACGCCACTTGGGTACACTGCAGCATCCCCCGAGAGGCTCTTGCTGTCAAGGGAATAGCTGACAGCTTGAAAGACGTTTTGGAAACTACAGTGAAAATGGTTAACTTTGTTAAAGCAAGGCCCCTGAACTCTTGTGTATTTTCTGCATTATGCAATGATATGGGCAGCGACCATGTAACGCTTTTACAACATACAGAAATGCGCTGATTATCAAGGGGCAAAGTATTGAGACATTTTGTTGAATTGAGAGACGAAAGTTTCTTTACTGGCCATCATTTTCACTTGTCTGATTGCTTGCGTTGAGACCAATTTCTCACATGACTGGCCTATCGGGGTGATGTTTTTTCTCGCCTGAATGATCTGAATCTTTGATTACAGGGACTCTCCGCAACTTAATGATTTTTTCTGTGCAAATGAACTCAAGCTTATGGACAATGTCAAATGTGATATAGTGAAGCACCTGAGTGAGTTGGGTGTGCAATTCCGCAGGTACAATTGCATTTTATCCATGGCAATTTGAATGCACAAAATTATCGTGACGAGATCCTGAGGCCCATTGGGAGACACATTTTTTTAAATGGATCTGTGACCAACAGATGCATATCTGTATTCACAGTCATGTGAAATCCATAGATTAGGGCCTAATGAATTTACTTAAATTGACTGATTTCCTCATATGAACTGTAACTCAGTAAAATGAATGAAATTGTTGCATGTTGCTTATATATCTTTGTTCAGTATATATATATATATATATATATATATTATTATTTGGGGGGGGGCCTTCCGCTTCCGTGGTATAAGTGGCATTATATGTATATGAATATATTTTTGATGAACTGTTTGTGGTTTTCCAAAAACAAAAGCCCATTTTGGAACAGTTGCATAGAGCGCACAATTTAGACAATCAAATGTTAGGAATGGAAAATCGACAAAGCCTCAAAGTCTCCAATACAGGCAATGTCACTGTACATTAAATAGCAGAGAAAATAAACTGTCCGGTGCGGAGATGTCTGTGAGCGCATGTGCAGTTAGCATTTATCAAGGTTATAATTGATAACACAACTCCAGCTTTTCAAATTCATTTTTGTTTATCTATGCATGTCTGGAAACAGAAGTGAAAGGACAGTGAGACACAGAAACGTACTGTAGGATCGATACGGAGGGTGCGGGGCAACAGAAGACAAACAGCAGAGGGGCCAAGGATTTTAGAGATTGGGAAAGGGCCGATGAAATGAGGGGAAAGTTTGCGGGATTCCACCCGGAGGGGCAGATCCTGAGTAGACAGCCGTACCCTCTGCCCGAGACGATAGCGGGGAGCCGGGGTTTGGTGGCGGTCCACTTGTCGACGATACCTGGAGGTGGTAATAAGAAGACTGGACCGGGCTTTCTTCCAGGTACGCCGACAGTGGCGGATGAACATCTGGGCAGAGGGTATGTTGACCTCTTCCTCTTGCTCAGACAAGAGCAGCGGCTGATAACCCAAGAAGCACTCGAAGGGCGAGAGACCAGTGACCGAGCAGGGAAGGATGTTCTGGGCATACTCCACCCACACAAGTTGCTGGCTCCAGGTGCTGGGGTTGACTGAGACAAGGCACCGAAGAGTCGTCTCCAGGTCCTGATTGGCACACTCTGACTGGCCGTTATAGATTGAGGATTGAGGACAGACTTGCTGGCGATATAATAAGGGTGCAGAACGCCTTCCAGAATCGAGACGAGAACTGAGGACCACAATCGGAAACTATGTCGACCGGAAGTCCATGGATTCGGATGATGTGCTGTATCATGAGTTGGGCCGTCTCCTTGGCTGAAGGTAACTTGGGAAGGGGGAGGAAATGGGCGGCTTTGGAAAACCTATCCACCACCATCCTTGGGGTGTTGCCATCAGACAACACAATGTCAAAAGCAGTGACAAAGTCCAGGGATATACAGTGGGGTAAAAAAGTATTTAGTCAGCCACCAATTGTGCAAATTCTCCCACTTAAAAAGATGAGAGAGGCCTGTAATTTTCATCATAGGTACACTTCAACTAACAAAATGAGAAAAAAGAATCCAGAAAATCATATTGTATGATTTGTAAAGAATTTATTTGCAAATTATGGAGGAAAATAAGTATTTGGTCAATAACAAAAGTTTATCTCAATACTTTGTTATATACCCTTTGTTGGCAATGACAGAGGTCAAACGTTTTCTGTAAGTCTTCACAAGGTTTTCACACACTGTGCTGCTGGTATTTTGGCCCATTCCTCCATGCAGATCTCCTCTAGAGCAGTGATGTTTTGGGGCTGTTGCTGGGCAACATGGACTTTCAACTCCCTCCAAAGATGTTCTATGGGGTGGAGATCTGGAGACTGGCTAGGCCACTCCAGGACCTTGAAATGCTTCTTACGAAGCCACTCCTTCGTTGCCTGGGCGGTGTGTTTGGGATCATTTGAAAATAAAGAGAGCCGCACACTCTAGGAGCTCAGATGCAAAAATGTAATTACCAACGTTTCGTCAGCCAAGCTGTCTTCATCAGGGTATAATCACAACACTGTGGGGTGACTCGTTTATGTAGTGTCAAAAGACACAGGTGTCTGTAATCATGGCCAAGAGTGGCCTAATATCATTGGTTAATTATCAAATATTAAAATGTCATACAAAGAACCGCATACAAACAACAAATGGAGAGCATACGATCATAGACAAATATGACTACACAAGCTTACAAACTATTACAATGGCAAAGTCACAATAATCACAAGAATGGCTTCAGATCAAAGTCTACGTTGAGACCGAAGGGCGCAAGGGTCTTTAAGTTAAAGATCCAGGCAGCCTCTAGTTTTAACAATAAATTATCAAGGTCACCCCCTCTCCTAGGGAGGGTGACATGTTCGATGCCAATATAACGCAGAGACGAAATTGAGTGGCCTGCCTCCAAGAAGTGGGCCGCAACTGGATAAGTAAAGTTTTTACACCTAATGGTGCTACGATGCTCTGAGATACGTACTTTTAATTCGCTCTTTGTTTTACCTACACAATTTTTACCACAAGGACAAGTTCTAAGATAAATAACTGCCTTAGTGGAGCACGTAATAACACCTTTGATTGGGATTGATTTCCCTGTTTGTTGGTGATTGAAGGATGTACATTTATAAGTGCCATTGCATTGAGCACAGCCATTACATTTGTAATTTCCATCCAGTAGGGGCGCAAATAGACGTTGTTCAGAAATATCTTGGGGTGGTAAATCAGAGTGTACCAATTGGTCTCTGAGATTTCTGCCCCGTGAGAATACGACCAAGGGTAGGTCCGAAAACACATTACCGAGACGATCATCGGATTTTAGGATGTGCCAATGTTTGTGAACAATTCCCTTAATTTGTTCAGAGCACTTTGAATAGCGGGGAGTTAGAACACAAGAATGCGTCTTTTTGCCAGACTGACCTTGAAAAAGATCATGTTTTGTTTAGAATTTTCTCAATGGCAATATTAATCTGATCATTCTTGTAGCCCCTCTCCTTGAACTTTCTTTGCGTCTCAGCCATATTTCTGTCAATCTGATGTTTTTTTGCAAATTCTTTTGATTCAACAGAATTGGCTTTAGGGCAAACTATTTTTCAAGGGAAGTGGGTGACAACTATCAGCCCTCAACAAACTGTTACGATCAGTAGGTTTCCTGTAAAGATCAGTGTATAGAACATTATCTTCACACAAGATCAGAAGATCAAGAAAACTGATTTGACGTGTATCAGATTGCATAGTAAATCTCAAATGCTCAGAACAGGAGTTAAGAAAAGCATGGAATGCCTAGAGCTGTTTTGCATCACCCCTCCATAGAACAAAAACATCATCAATATACCGTTTCCAAATAATGATGTGAGGCAAGAAAACATTTTTGAGAGGATTGAAAATAGACTGTTTCTCCATGTAACCCACACACAAATTAGCATAGTTAGGAGCCATGGGGGATCCCATAGCAGTACCTTTGTCTGTGTCTCTTCACAGTTCCCGTTGTTCCATAGTCTGTTCTGGACTTGGTGGCATGTGAAGAGACCTCTAGTGGCATGCCTTGTGGGGTATGCATGGGTGTCCGACAGCTCGGTACATTCAGCTTGTCAACACCTCTTGCAAAAACAAGTAATGATGAAGTCAATCTCTCTTCCACTTTGAGCCATGAGATATTGACATGCATGTCATTAATGTTAGCTCGCCGTGTATTTTAAAACGGCCAGCCGTCCTTCCCTGTTGTGAGCCAACTGCAATTTTCCCAAGTCTCTCTTTGTGGCACCTGACCACACGACTGAACAGTAGTCTAGGTGCATCAAAACTAGGGCCTGTAGGACCTGCCTTGTTGATAGTGTTGTTAAGAAGGCAGAGTAACGCTTTATTATGGACAGACTTCTCCCCATCTTAGTTACTGTTGTATCAAAATGTTTTGACCATGACAGTTTACAATCCAGGGTTACTCCAAGCAGTGTAGTCACCTCAACTGGCTCAATTTCTACATTATTCATTACGAGACGTAGTTGAGGTTTGGGGTTTAGTGAATGATTTGTCCCGAATACAATGCTTTTAGTTTTGGAAATATTTAGGACCAACTTATTCCTTGCTATCCATTCCAAAACCAACTGCAGCTATTTGTTAAGTGTTGCAGTCATTTCAGTTGTTGTAGTAGCTGACGTGTATAGTGTTGAGTCATCCGCATACATAGACACACTCTCCTTACTCAAAGCCAATGGCATGTCGTTAGTAAAGATTGAAAAAAGAAAGGGACCTAAACAGCTACCCTGGGGAATTCCTGATTCTACCTGGATTATGTTTGAGAGGCTTCCATTAAAGAACACCGACTGTGTTCTGTTAGCAGTGGCGGTTCTAGCTTGTATGGATCCCTGGGCGAACCCCCCCCCCCAAGAAAAAAAGCACCATTCTGCACTAGCTGTAATTTTTATTCAGACATTTGGAACAACACAAATAATTAATCACAACAAAAAACTATATAAATGTAAAAATCTATACAAAAATAAGACCCAAAAAGAGGTCACAAAGACAAAGAGAAACAAATTGTAGTATATAAATAAAATAAATAATAAAATTATTACACTATTATCCTATTGCTAACAAAAACACACAAATAAAACTAAATTGCACAAATCCTATATCACACAAATACACAAATAGAATAACACACTTATAAAGAAGAGAACCTGATTATTACACTATTGCGCTTCAAACAAGAAAGACAAACTAAATTGCACAACTTCCATCTAAACCCTGACCTTTATGGCCTTCCTTGATGCAAAGTTATCAATTACATCATCATAAGAAATCTGCCCAGCAATTGCAGGGTTAATACTGATGACAGCAAGGTCACTAATGCATTCCTGTGACATGGTGGAAGTAGGATTTGATGAGCTTCAGCTTTAAACTCCTCTCTGCTTCAGCTACGGTCACTGGAAGAGTAAGACAAATTCTGAGAGTGGGACACAAATTTGGATACATTTCTGAGCGCTCCCTTTCATGTATAAATATCAGCAGCTCAAGCAGGGTCCTGGTCTTCGATGTCAAGTCTGGCAAGTTCTTCAGTTCCTGTGCAAGCTCTTTGCCATCCAAGTCTGAGTGTTCTTTTATAGTGCAGTGTCATATTAAGGGCCTTCATTGTTCTGTCAGCTCCTCATTTGAGAGACTTTGGAAGGTTGACAGCACTCCAAACTTCTCTCCCACATTTTCCAATGTGGAAAATCTTTCCTGAAGGGCTGATGTTGCAGCATCAGCAACGAGATTGAAAAATGTCACCTCCAGCTTCTTCAGGGCATCACTCAAAGGCTCATCAACTTATTCATATGAAAAGTGCCGCTTTGTAGACCTCAGCCTTTTTGTTGTTGTACTGTAGATGGCCTCTACATTCATACCCTCGTGAATATCCTTGGCTGACGTTTGTGCAGTCATAAGGCCTGTTGCCCTGTAGTTGCTGAGACTTCTCTCTGTCTTTCTGAGAAGACTGACTGCAACATCCACATGCATTCTGGGAGACTGCATCAGCTTACTCACATGTTGGATCTGGCTCAAGATGCCATACCACACCACTGTACAGATGATGAAGCGGTATGATCCCACCTCCTCTGACAAGGACTGGGCCTCAATCTTTATCACAGTGTCTTTGGTTTGATCCCTAATCTCAATCAGTGCCTCTCTCACCACTGTGGCATGATACCTCAATGGCTCGATGCTCTTAACTTTACTCTCTCACCTTGTCTCAGTCCACATCCACATGTTTTTTTCAAGATGGCCCATCGCTGTGTGGAGGTTGAGAACAAGGTGTACAGTTTGTGTAAGATGCCAAAGTAACCTGTGACATCGACAGAACTTTTAGCAGCATCAGCCACAAACAGGTTCAATGTGTGAGCCTCACATGGCATAAATAGAGCTTTTGGATTCATTTCCAGGAGTCTGGCTTGGACACCTTTGTTTTTGCCTCTCCTGTTAGCCCCATTATCATAAGACTGTCCTCTGCAGTCCTCAAAAGGAATTTTTAGCTCCTCTCATCTTTTGAGAATCAGGGATGCCAAATGTTGATCTGTGGACTCATCTGCCTCCAAAACCGCCATAAAATGTTCCTTTATGTGGGGCTCCTCCTTCAGTGACACAATTCTAGTCACAACAGACAACTGTCAGTGTGGCTGACATCTGAGGTGCAATCTAGAATGATAGAGAAAAACTTTGCCAGCTTGAAAAAATACATAATTAATGACTTAATTCTGTATTGGGTGGCCAAGGTAGCTGGTGGTGTGACTCGAGGTCCCTTTTTGGACACGTTTAAAGGTGCTTGTAACGGCTCTCCTCTTCGTCTGATGATGAGGAATAGGAATCATCATACCAACACGCAGCGTGGTAAGTGTTCATAGTAAATTTAATTAAATAAACTGAACACTGAATGACAAAAAACAACAGAGTGAACGACACGAAACAGCCCTGTAAGGTGAAAAACACAAAACAGAAAGCAACTACCCACAAACACAGGTGGGAACAGGCTACCTAAGTATGGTTCTCAATCAGAAACAACGATTGACAGCTGCCTCTGATTGGGAACTATACCAGGCCAAACACATAGAAATACAACACACAGAACAAAACAGAATGAAAAACACAGAATTCCCACCCCAACTCACGCCCTGACCAAACCAAAATAGATACATAAAAAAGGAACTAAGGTCAGGACGTAACAGTGCTCTTTCACGACTGGATCAAATTGTGCCATCAGTTCAACCTCTTTGAGGAAATGTCCATTTGATGGAGTGTACAGTGTTTCTGTGTGTCCCCTTAGTGTCAGATTTCTAATTGCCAGAGACTGCACAATAGCAGTCAGACGTGTCAACACCTCACTCCATCTTATCCTCTCAGCCTCCATAAGTGCCATCTCATGCTTATCAATTGTTTCCCCTTTTTTGATCCTCATTGCCAGTTCATTCCAAGTCAGCAAAGAACTTGCATGTTTCTAGTCTGTCAGTCGTGAGTTTGCTAAATTAATTTTCTTCTAAGAAAAGAGTTTGCAGCAGAAGCAGAAGAGGCTGTTGTTTCTTTCAAAATACACCAACCAACTTCTAGGGATTTTTTTCACCACTCACTAAGGTCTTCCTGAAATACTGGTGGTGGCAACTTCTTCCATCAGTCTCATTCCTTGGGAAAACAAATTTAGGTGGTACCTCACTTGTTCCTCTGCAAACTAGCTGTGTCCGAATTCTGTCAGTCAGAAAGGAAGGCCAGTCAGCAGGGTCCGTAGACAGTGGTTCATCCTCAGCAGCAGGATTTGGTGGGGATGCCACTACAAGCATTTCTAATGGCGAGCAGATGGGCATTAGTTTACACACATTACTCACAGAATGTATAGAGGTGGAACAACCCACATGCATACCCAGTGATAATAAAATCATTGTTACCTACAATGTGGAAACTTAAAACTTTGAAAAAGGGAAATTATTTGTTTTGTTTATGTAATGCAGGGATGCACACATAAACACATGTGCGTGAACCCACACACCAACACACACGTGTGCATGTGCACAAACACACATGAAGAATCCTGCTGGGGAGGTGGAAGCAAATGGGTCTTCACCCTCATCCTCAGACAACATTTGTGAAGACACCTGTGTGGCTGAGGAGGTGGATGGCTCCTCATCCTGAGACCCCAAGACAATTTCTGAAGAGGCCTGTGAGGTTGAGGAGGTAGATGGCTCCTCATCCTGGCCAGTGCCAGAGGGTGCTCCAAAATATTTCAGAAGTGCCCCTGAATTTTCATTGAAATACAGTATATGAGTCTGGCACCCTAAATACATTTGTTGCACAATTTAAATATTCATGTCATTATGCACAATTGAACAATCAAACTTTCAGAATAGAAACCAAATGAACCGTACAACCTCCTTGGCTAATTCTAGGCATAAGACACCCTTAAAGACTCAATATATCACAAAATATACAAAATATCAGCATAATATAGACGTATTTTAAGTTAGCCTACAGCATTGGAAATTCCCCTTACTGAGCTCAGGACCTAGTCAATACAATCACAGAAAACCTTTATGATGTCACCTCAATGAAAGTTAACTAAATCAATAACGTGCTAGTTAGGTTGTAATCCTTTTGCTGCAGGCTACACACATTATCATGATGAAACTGTGTGAAATTATATCCATTGTTATGTAAGTTGGTTGGACAGAAAACGGAATATTGTTTCCCTATGTGTAATAGCATAGCAAGCAACATAGGCTGACAAACATAAGTGTTATACTAGCCTATTTCATTACATGCATAATATTATACTCATAAAGAGATGACATAGCTGCATATCTTTATGTTTTGTGCGTTTCTCCTCGTCTTCTTTACTCTTTTTCCTAAACTGGAAACCTGATGGCTTAGACCTTTTTTTGTGTTGATTTGGCATCGATACATGACCCATCCCCTAACACTGTCAACCAAGAGTCAAGACTACATTACCCATCCCCCAACACTGTCAACCAAGAGTCAAGACTAAACCAATTCACCTTGGTGGTGTGCAGCCTGGTTTTATATTATTCTTAACGATTTTGCACAAACCAGAAAAAAACACAATATGTCTGTGAAACAATATACTCACAGTATTATGAATGAATGGTGGTTTATTTGGTAGCATTTCAGTGTGACTGATTTTACTAATTGCATTAGTACTGTACAAAGTTAGAGGTGTACTATTTGTTAGATTCCCCCCACTCCCCCTACCTCGGACTTCAAGTGGGGAGACCTGAGGTCAACCTACCCCCGCCCCATCTCATACTGCTGAGTGAGAGACCTTCCCAGGAAGTAGCCTGCCTAGCTCACAAACTAGGATCAGGGCGTCCACTCCAACAAACTTAATTGACTTGACGTGCAAATGAGCGATAGAAAACCGTTCCAATGTCACCATTCCAATTTGTTTTTGTGCGGGCACACTGTGCTTGTTTAGTGTCCTTTCCTATAAGAGTACTGAACGTGTGTTGTCAATTTGTTTACTGTGAAATAACATTGTATCTGGTCAAACACAATTTTTTTCCAGAAGTTTACTAAGGGTTGGTAACAGGCTGATTGGTCGGCTATTTGAGCCATTAAAGGGGGCTTTACTATTCTTGGGTAGTGGAATGACTTTAGCTTCCCTCCAGGCCTGAGGGCACACACTTTCTAGTAGGCTTAAATTGAAGATGTGGCAAATAGGAGAGGCAATATCGTCCGCTATGTCATGACGTTGGCCTGGGGGTAGGTTTATGACAGTCATAAATACCTCTTCCCCCCTTGTTCCTCTCTCTACCCTACTGATGTTACATTTACAAACCCCTTGGTTAACATAGAGATTCTGGGAACATCAGAAGGTGGGGGGAAATTAACTATATTCTGGTAATCTGACCAATTGAACATATGCGGTGGTACTTAATGAATATGATGCCAGTTCGGTTGTCATCTGAGACATTCTCATCAATGAAAAGATGACATAAACTCTACAGTGGAAAGTCTAAACAGCAGAGTTATCAGATTCACATGGAATTGTTGTTCAATTTAAATGTTTGAATATGAAATTATTCGTGATGGGATGAAATGAGATTTTAGCTTCTAAAATGTGAGATTTTGGTTTTCATAAGGTTAGGGCTCTCCTCAATCAGTGGCCCGCCCCTGTGAAGGGACATGGGCTATAAAACTTTTCAAACACGCCCTCCTCTCCCTTCCTATATAAAGCCTTGACGACAATATAACCTCCTGTTCCGAGGATGTGAGGACGACGGTCCGATGTCAGAATGGTTCAGATTATAACTACAGAACGAAGCCAACATCAGCGTGAGTTTTGGTTGCGAATGGTATGAACTTTTAGCTCTTATTCACTACAGAAGTGATACCTCCTAGCGTTGAGTTAGCAACGGCAGCTGCAAACGAGGGTTAGGAAGGAACAGACAGAGTATCCCGTCTATCACACAACGACGTTACTACAACGTATCTAATTGACCACCAGGGACATTCTTCAAAGGACTCGGTTTGGCAACACGGCCTTCCATCTACCACCAACCTACTGAAGCGCAGCTCAGAGTAAATATTTATTGCATTTTCCTTTTCCAAATGGGCGGTAATTTAGAATGCATAAGATACTGTATTTCTGATAGCACAGCTTCGCCCTTTGTTCATCAGTCTTCCCACTCTTTCACTCAAACCCAGCCCTTTTCTTTTGTGTAACCAGCTGTCATATCTGTTCCGCCCGCTAGGGACGTTTTCCTTTATGACGTAATTTGTAATCAAGTTATGATTAATTATGTGTATGTGTAATTCTGTGTGATTAGTTAGGTATTTCGTAAATAAATAATTAAACCCAATGTTGTATTGCTGATTCAACTTGTTAGCCAGGGTTCGTGAAGATAACCAAGAATTTACAACTTTCAGATGAGACTGAATTAAGGTGACGATTAATATTGACTGATATTTATGTAAAATATGACTAGGTCTTTAAGAGTTTATTCGGAAGATAACAGCTCTATAAATATTATTTTGTGGTGCCCCGACTCTCTAGTTAATTACGTACATTTACATGATTAGCTCAATCAGGTAATATTAATTATGGAGAAATTATTTTATAGAATAGCATGTCATATCACTTAATCCAGCATAGCCAAAGACACGACAGCTATTATCCTCAGTAATTTTCCATCCAGATTGTCAGACCCCGGTGGCTTGTCATTGTTGATAGACAACTGTTTGTTTAAATCTATCAAAAGTAGAGAACTGTACAGACTATGAATGGTCCTGTTGCACTACATGTAATGAGGATATGAATAAGGGTTAGAGCTGACCCTGCTCATTCCTGATTAATTTAGGATTTTAGACAAATCTGGCGGAGTTGACCAAATCTCTGGACACATGTTTTAGGAATCAAAGTTTTTAGAGAAATATTATTTGAAGTCAAAGAGGGCTATTGCAGGAAACTACATACGAAAATGTTTCAGTTAATATACATTTTTGCCAGTTTCTTTAAAAAAATGTAAACACTTTTTTTGACAGTTTGAAATTGGGATCCTTTGCTCCGGACAAGGGCATTTCCAGGCTTAGAGCCAACATGGAAATTCATAAAATACCTCACCCTGAGGAATGTGGGGGTGGGGTGGTGCTGTAGCTTGTGGTTGTTCATCTACAGTAGATGTTGAGCTCTTTGTTGGCAATTGCGTTATTTTGGTGGACTATACTGGACACAGACAGACAGATAGCCAGGCTCACTACATGTAAACTCCCATCAGGAGACATCCTGCAGAGAGGAGGATCGGCAGTAGATGGAGCCATTGCTGCGTTACTGTGCATCTCTGTCATCAACCCACAGAGTATGGGCATTGGCGGGGGTCCATATTCACGGTGATGGACAGCGGTGGTAAGGACACTTCATCCCCCTACTACAAGATACCACACAGACATCCAACTATTGAAATTTCAGAGGGGGATAAACACCTTTCATGCCATGTACCTTTGTTTATTTCAAAGGCACGGTCCGTCCCTCAGGAGTTTCATCCTGATCTACTGAGTGGATGCCCACAGATCTTTCAACTGATGACAGGTATTTGGAGTGAACATGACTAAACATGAACATGACTTGACTTGTTTCTGTTGCTGACAAGCATGTCCTTTCTTTCGCAGTGTGAGCTGTTTTTCTAGTTACTCAAGTTTTCCTTCATGTTGGCATCGTGGTGGGAATTCTGTGGAACTGCAGTAATCCTGGGGCAGCTATATCTTACTGATTAAGGCAGTATGTCAAGTGACAAACACACTATGCTGGTTTATAGGCAAGGGTTTTCAACCCTTGGTTTAAAATCATTATTTAATGATGACATTTAGAGCCACTACAGTCATATATAGGATTGATTTCCATAAATTACATTTCCTCTCCAGACCCCAAACTCCTGCCTCCGTTCTGACAAGCTGTCTGCTAATGTCAGCCTGCTTCTGGTTCTCCTCTCACTGCAAGAGGCAAATGGTTTTGCGGCTTCCTTTTGACTTCTCCCCTTTTCAATAAAATGGGATTATAAACGCACTAAACTGGACAAATGGCCAAGGGTCCCATGGACCTTTAAACAGGATGTTGTGATGTGCTGTCAGTTTGCTTTGTTTTTAATACCACTAATCAGTTTGTTATACAGACTATAAACCAACATCATCTTCATTTGTAAACATAATAGGGCAAACTTCCACAGAAAATTTGAGAAATTACAATACTAGTAAAAATTGAATGGCTTGGCAAAATCCCTAAAGAAATCCACTCCTGATAGGCTTAACGGTCCAATGCAGTCATTTAAAAAAATGTTTTCTCTCAAGGGTAACAATTAAGTACCTTACTGTCATTGTTTTCAATCAATGGTAAAAAACAAAACAATTATTTACCACTTTCTTGCAGGTATATCCCTTTTATACATACCAGTGGATATCAGCCAGCTTCTTCCATACCACCATCAAGCTGGCCAGAGAGGGTTTCCATGTACCCCAGGTCCTGGGCCACTTCATCCCACTGATCAACAGGGATGAGACCCTACCATTATGGTGCGTATGAAACTGGACAAACATAAACTAAGCTACAATCAGTAAATCATAACAATCTCAGGGATATGGAGATAGATAGATGCCGTGACCGAAGACCATTGTGGATAGAGAGAGAGAGAGAAGTCTGCTGTCCTGGGCTGCTTTATCCCACTGATCAACAGGGATTAGACCCACCCCACCATTACGGTAAGAAACACCCGGACCTTAAAGCGACAATCTGCAATTCAAACAATAACAAAGCGGCCATCCTCCCACTGATTTGGTAAACAGCTGAGGGATGGGGCTGGAAAAATAGTACCACTCTGAAATTCATTGCTATGGATATAAGGACTGACCATTCATGATATCAACATTATAGTTTTAACCATGTTTTGGGGCTATACAGTGTTTACATTTACATTGTTCATTAAAAAGTCGTAAAACAAGCTGATATTTTGTTTAAAAGTATTTCAAGAGAGCAACTGTCAAGCCATCATTCTGTCATCACATTGCAAGAAAATGATATTTGACCTGTTCTCTAGTCAGTTGTTTATAGATAAGGAAGGAAGGCAGATGCTTTTTACACTGGAAAAGTAGCAGAGGATTTAATCTGCAACATAAAAGATATGCTCTTATGTAGAGCATAAACAATCATTAGCTTATTGACACTTGGGTAAACTGACACATAACTGACATTGATTATAAGAATGTGAAGATTGAAAGCCTCATGGAGACAAGACAACATGCATTCCCACCTCCTTATTACATTTGACTTTTGTCTACAGAACACACCCTAAACTCAGCTTCTCTGATGGGAGAGCAAGTACTCTTTATTAACCTATCAACGCTACATCGAAGCTTGTAAGTTTTCCAACGGACTAAGGAAGTACATCCGTGATCCACACTAACTCAGGAGTAAGTTCCACAAGACTCCGGGCATAGGAAATCATTAAGGAATGATACAGTATAGGTCAAGACCAAGACGTTTCGTAAATCTAAGGATCTAAGTGGCTGTTTAACCCCAACAGGGCACTCTCAGTGTCACGATCATCATAATGATTGGGCCAAGGCGCAGCGTGAGTTCCAGATATTTCAATAAATCGAAACTCACCGAACAAAACAATAATGCACAACCGAAACGTGACGCTACTGGCGTGCACACAGGCAACTAACGGTAGACAAGATCCCACCAAGCACAATGAGGAAATGGCTACCTAAATATGATCCCCAATCAGAGACAATGATAAACAGCTGTCTCTGATTGGGAACCATACCAGGCCAACATAAACCATTAATCACCGAGATGACCCACCCTAGTCACTATCACGCCCCAACCAGCATAGAGAATAAACAGCTCTCTATGGTCAGTGCGTGACACTCAGGCTCATGTTGAGTGACAAGGGAGCAATATACAGTGGGGCAAAAAAGTATTTAGTCAGCCACCAAAAGTTCTCCGACTTAAAAAGATGAGAGAGGCCTGTAATTTTCATCATAGGTACACTTCAACTATGACAGACAAAATAATAAAATAAATCCATAAAATCACATTGTAGGATTTTTTATGATTTTATTTGCAAATGATGGTGGAAAATAAGTATTTGGTCACCTACAAACAAGCAAGATTTCTGGCTCTAACAGACCTGTAACTTCTTCTTTAAGAGGCTCCTCTGTCCTCCACTCGTTACCTGTATTAATGGCACCTGTTTGAACTTGTTATCAGTATAAAAGACACTTGTCCACAACCTCAAACAGTCACACTCCAAACTCCACTATGGCCAAGACCAAAGAGCTGTCAAAGGACACCAGAAACAAAATTGTAGACCTGCACCAGACTGGGAAGACTGAATCTGCAATAGGTAAGCAGCTTGGTTTGAAGAAATCAACTGTGGGAGCAATTATTAGGAAATGGAAGACATACAAGACCACTGATAATCTCCCTCGATCTGGGGCTCCACGCAAGATCTCACTCCGTGGGGTCAAAATGATCACAAGAACAGTGAGCAAAAATCCCAGAACCACACGGGGGGACCTAGTGAATGACCTGCAAAGAGCTGGGACCAAAGTAACAAAGCCTACCATCAGTAACACACTACGCCGCCAGGGACTCAAATCCTGCAGTGCCAGACGTGTCCCCCTGCTTAAGCCAGTACATGTCCAGGCCCATCTGAAGTTTGCTAGAGAGCATTTGGATGATCCAGAAGAAGATTTGGAGAATGTCATATGGTCAGATGAAACAAAAAAATATATTGTTTTGGTAAAAACTCAACTCGTCGTGTTTGGAGGACAAAGAATGCTGAGTTGCATCCAAAGAACACCATACCTACTGTGAAGCATGGGGGGGGGGGGGGAAACACCATGCTTTGGGGCTGTTTTTCTGCAAAGGGACCAGGACGACTGATCTGTGTAAAGGAAAGAATGAATGGGGCCATGTATCGTGAGATTTTGAGTGAAAACCTCCTTCCATCAGCAAGGATATTGAAGATTAAACGTGGCTGGGTCTTTCAGCATGACAATGATCCCAAACACACCCTGGCAACGAAGGAGTGGCTTTGTAAGAAGCATTTCAAGGTCCTGGAGTGGCCTAGCCAGTCTCCAGATCTCAACCCCATAGAAAATCTTTGGAGGGAGTTGAAAGTCCGTGTTGCCCAGCAACAGCCCCAAAACATCACTGCTCTAGAGGAGATCTGCATGGAGGAATGGGCCAAAATACCAGCAACAGTGTGTGAAAACCTTGTGAAGACTTACAGAAAACGTTTGACCTCTGTCATTGCCAACAAAGGGTAAATAACAAAGTATTGAGATAAACTTTTGTTATTGACCAAATACTTATTTTCCACCATAATTTGCAAATAAATTCATAAAAAATCCTACAATGTGATTTTCTGGATTTTCTTTTCTAATTTTGTCTGTCATAGTTGAAGTGTACCTATGATGAAAATTACAGGCCTCTCTCATCTTTTTAAGTGGGAGAACTTGCACAATTGCTGGCTGACTAAATACTTTTTTTGCCCCACTGTATACAGCATCAGCTAGTTTTTACCTTTATTTAACTAGGTAAGTCAGTTAAGAACAAATTCTTATTTACAATGACGGCCTACCCCGGCCAAGACCTAACCCGGACGACGCTTGGCCAATTGTGCACCGCCCTATGGGACTCCCAATCACAGCCGGTTGTGATACAGCCTGGAATCGAACCAGGATCTGTAGTGACACCTCTAGCATTGAGATGCAGTGTCTTAGACCACTGTGGCACTCAGGAGTCTAAGGCACTGCTGCAAGCTTTGCTGTGCTCCAGTCTTAAATTACTATCCATCCCTGCTCCTTTTGACAGAGTGGAGTGGTCACGAAATGTGAGAAAAGGGTCATTTACTATTGTGAAGTTAGTGAAGTCATATGCCTGTGTTACTGGCTTCTGTGGAAACTGAGAGCTTTGATCCATAAATTACAATGTGGAACATGAGCAGCTAACCTCACTAGAATTCATGTTTGTTTTAATGCCATTTGCTATCACAGTAACTCCAAATGTTGTTTGGGGGCCTGTTGTTGAAGGCATTTACTAGAGGCCTGCCACCAGCACTGAGACTGAGCTACGGATTTATTGAGTTCTCTCCTTTATGCTCAGCTGTCGTCAGCCAGGAACAGCAAAGGATTATTACAATCTTATGGGCTGAAGCAGAATCTATTAAACTACTGTGATCAGATATTCCTAGGTTTCTTTCACAGATTGTTCACCAGATGTCTTATCGCTGCACACCTGCTAGCCCTGAGACATGGCTGTATACTCGTAGGCGTCTGACTATGGCCTCACAGGATTCTGCAGCCATGCCTCAGGGCTAAACCCCTTTTCAAATCAATCACTATAGAATTAGGAATTAGAAAAGTAACTTAATGGGACCTAAATGTCACTCACACATAAAGCCAGCCCTCAAGATATTTCATTCAGATCTTAAGAACTGTGCACAGTTTATTCCAAACTGAACAGCAAACAAACCATCCAAGGGGGTGAAACTAGAAGTGGCTAGTGATTCAACACACAGTACTGTTGCTACTGTAATGGAACATATACTGTAAATCCAACATCCCTGATCAAGGTCCATTTCCTTCCTTTGACCAGAGAGCACTTAAGTTCACTGAGCAGCAGTTTGCTGACCACTTCAGGGCCATGTTTAGCGGTGATGAGACCCATGATGCCCAGTACAACATAGTCACTCCATACCTGGACACCATGGGCAACACACATGTGTCTGTGATGGCTGAGGATGGAACTGCTGTGTCTGTTATCTGCACTATCAACCACATGTGAGTAATTCACTGTGTAGAAGAATCCTTACAACAACCATTTATGGTTATGTCATAGATGTAGAATTGTCAATGACTTGTCAAATATCTTCTCCTTCACACAGGTTTGGATCCAGAGAGTTCTCCCCTATAACCAGTGTCATTTTCAACAATGAGTTGTCAGATGTCTGTGGGAACGCAGATCATAATGCCACCTTAATGGTTTGGCTTGCAAGTGAGCAGCTTCCCTCCTCCATGTCCGCGGTTGTTTTTCAGTCCAAGTACAAAACCCTGGTGAGTGGCGGGTCGGGTGGCAGCATGATCACCACAGGGATGGCCTTGGTAAGTGACCATGGTATTAACTATATCGGATCAACATACACTTAGTATATATGCAAATACATCGAGCCACACAATAACAAGTACCTGTGTAACACTCAACTACTGAACATGGGTCCTTTTGTGAAGTGTAACATTTCACCTAATTTTAACATTATGTCATAAAGCAATGGTTCTCAACTGGTTTTGCCTTGGGTCGCAAATTGAACCAGGTTGTCTCAGTGGTGATCCAATATTCACATTGCACATTCCTTTCCTTCCAATATCTGGAAAACTATTTTTAATATTGATAGTATGTGTGTCAGTTATATGACAAGGGAACAACAGTCCCACTTTTTTCATTGTCAATAATTAAATGTTGCCCATATTCTTGATGAAGAATGTTAAGTTCCCTGGTTTGAGAACACAAAATCAACTAAATCTGCTAAATAGCGGCACTAATAATTGTATATTGAAAATACTGTAATTAAGAAAAATAGTTTAGAGGTTAAATTATAGGTTCATTATAATTTCTACACACTTTCTATCTGGTTTTAGTCGTTTAAGTTCAATTATTAATTTTAAAAAAATTACTCAGACACTCGCTGCCCATTCAAAACCTCCCCCACCAGTTGAGAATCGCTCAACTTCATATAAACATGTTTTCCCATCCCAAGAGGTTCAATTTAAAAAATGACTATATGAAGTGCCTATTAAGTGCCAAATAAAGTAGCAGGGTTGACCATAACAGGGTTCACGATTTCATCTTAAACCAGCGATAAATTCCATTGTGATAGGGGGAATGGAAGCTTGTTGTGTGCAACAGGGTATGGCAATTGAGTTCACGCTTCACATTTTTGGTTTTATTATTGAAACATTTTTCAGAGTTGGCGTGTTATGCTCGACCCTCTCCGTTTTCCATCACAAAACACCAGAAAATGGCCAAAAAGAGTAGAACCCGCTCACCTGATTTAACACTTTCTTTCATTAATACATTTATTTTAAGGAACAGTTTCACCATATTAAAAGAGTTCAGAGTTCAGTTCACTTACAGTGTTGACCTTCAAATGAGGGACATACATACAGTATGTGAATCACTAATCACATGAAATAAATGATCATCTACAGAAATTACTTTGTTAAAGCAACATGGCAGCTAGGGCATTGCAGTGATGGTGAAAACTTTGAATCTTGTGGTTAAGTGGGATAAAATCTTCATAGAAGCCACAGTTGGTGCACTGATGGACATATCAAAATGTTGAATTTAAGCACTTTAGCAAGTCTTTATTAGATTTATCGAATTATCCATGTGGTCTATAAAAGGGAACTTCTTTTAATATAACAGGCTTGTAAAACGTAATATTGGTAGACAACTTCTACTTAACAGGGACGCAAAAGGCATTCATTTCGTGGAAGACCCACATACTGCACTGTGTGGCCAATATATGTTCTAAAACACTCTGTACCTTAAACACACTGTCATCGTAACATTCACTTTCAGTCCACATGCAGCATAAGCTCCCTGGTAGTAGTCCGTCTCCTCATGGTCTCATTTGTCGATTTCTCTCCTAGACCCACCTGTTGTTTGGAAAGAGTCTGGAAGAGGCTATTGCTGTCCCTGTTGTGTTTGTGGATTGCAAGAACGCACTAAAGTTTGACCAAGTAACAGCACACATCATGGAACTCAAAGATTAAAGAGGTATTCAGTTATGTTTCTAATAAATGATGGTCAATCACAGCTTTACACATCTGAGGGGCTAGTAATTCACAGGTTTTTCAGTCATTTCTGTATGTATTGTGCTCATAATTCAGTGTGTACGGCCTCCTGTTCCTGTAACTGTCTTCCTCTCTCCATAAGACTATTGTGGAAGATCTGAAGGCTCTAGGGCACACGGTGAAAGTTACAAAGTACTCTTACAATGTGGTCAATACAGTGGAGAAGGACAATGGTTGCATCTAAGCAGTTTCACATGCCAGAAAGATGGGCAAGGCAGCTGGGTATTAATCTGCCAGACCGTTGGTCATTGTCAGTGGCTATGGACAGTCTTCTAACTGTCTATATAGAGCAACTGTAGCTATAGTAAGAACATGGATCTGATTATATATCCGACACAGTGTGAGATGCACATTTTTAGTTCTGCCTTTAATGGAGTATGCATACAGCATATGTTTCTCATCCCTTGTATTACATCATCAACAGGCAAGGTGTAGAGCAGCAACCTGTGATATTAGTCATAAATTAGTCATTGTAATGTATTGGATGATTGAATAATTGCCCAATGCTAGATCTGTATTTTCTTCTCTTCCCCATCCCCTTTTCTATAAGTTATTGGATACTATTCCAGTACTGGAATGTATGTACTAAATAATATACAGTACCAGTCAAAAGTTTGGACACAGCAACTCATTCATGACAGCTTTGCACACTCTTGGCACCCCCACACCCCCACACCTCCTCCTCCATGCTTCACGGTGGGAACCACACATGTGGAGATCATCCGTTCAACTACTCTGCGTTTCACAAAGACACTGCGGTTGGAACCAAAAATGTCAAATTTGGACAGATTTCCACTGATCTAATGTCCATTGCTCGTGTTTCTTGGCCCAAGCAGGTCTCTTATTATTGGTGTCTTTTGTCACCACCGATAAATCTACGATAATCAAGGATTTCAATAAGAATTTTTCTACAGTTGGCCATGCTTTCCACCTGGCTACCCCTACCCCGGTCAACAGCTCTGCACCCCCCACCGCAACTTGCCCAAGCCTCCCCATTTCTCCTTCACCCAAATCCAGATAGCTGATGTTCTGAAAGAGCTGCAAATTCTGGGCTAGACAATCTGGACCCTCTCTTTCTAAAATGATCCGCCGCAATTGTTGCAACCCCTATTACTTACCTGTTCAACCTCTCTTTTGTATCGTCTGAGATCCCCAAAGATTGGAACGCTGCCGCGGTCATCCCCTTCTTCAGAGGGGGAGACACTCTAGACCCGAACTGTTACAGACCTATATATATCCTACCCTGCCTTTCTAAGGTCTTCAAAAGTCAAGTTAACAAACAGATCACCGACCATTTCGAATCCCACCGTAACTTCTCCGCTATGCAATCTGGTTTCCGAGCTGGTCATGGGTGCACCTCAGCCACGCTCAAGGTCCTAAACGATATCATAACCGCCATCGACAAAAGACAATACTGTGCAGCCGTATTCATCGACCTGGCCAAGGCTATCGACTCTGTCAATCACCGCATTCTTATCGGCAGACTCAACAGCCTTGGTTTCTCAAATGACTGCCTCTCCTGGTTCACCAACTACTTCTCAGACAGAGTTCAGTGTGTCAAATTGGAGGGCCTGTTGTCTGGATCTCTGGCAGTTTCTATGGGGTGCCACAGGGTTCAATTCTTGGGCCGACTCTTTTCTCTGTATACATCAATGATGTTGCTCTTGCAGCTGGTGATTCTCTGATCCACCTCTATGCCGACAACACCATTCTGTATACTTCTGGGCCTTCTTTGGACACTGTGTGTCGTGGAAAATTGCAAGATTATGTTATAATGCTTGTATTGCATTATAATGGTTGTTTTATTTAACAGACTAGAGTATTCTGTTAACTATTGTGTGTGTGTGTGTTCCACTGAGGATGGGCCTCTATGAGTTAACACTGACAGGGCAGATTTACGATGTCTTTGGGTAATAAAGCCTAAAGAGCATTCCAGATAACATGAGATAATGTTTTTGTGCTATACCGTACCAGGGTGAGACGGGTTCCAGTTTGGAGTAGGAGGGCCAGACACTGGTCTTTACAATGAAAACTGTTGACACAGCCGTTGCTGTCTGCTATGTTTTATAGATATCTTTCATACAAATCTTAACGTTTGAACTGTTCCTAAGATCTGTGGTTCGTCATGTAAGTTGAGAGGGGTGTATCTTGGCTATAAAAGATCTTTGTACTTTTCTGTTGGTACTTTCAATGGTTCATTAGAGATAGCGCATCATTTAAATTTAAAAAGGCTATTGCAAAGCTCTTGTGATTATAAAAAAAAATAGTTTAAGTATAACTCTGACTGGTGTGTGAAGTTTGTAACTCTCCTCATTTGGTAAAGCAGAAATATGCCACCACATGTGTTAACTAACCTCCAGATGAGCTTCAATGCCATACAACTCTCCTTCCATGGTATCCAACTGCTCTTAAATGCAAGTAAAACTAAATGCATGCTCTTCAACCGATCGCTGCCCGCACCTGCCCGCCCAACTAGCATCACTACTCTGGACGGTTCTGACTTAGAATATGTGGACAACCACAAATACCTAGGTGTCTGGTCCAACTGTAAACTCTCCTTCCAGACTCACATTAAGCATTTCCAATCCAAAATTAAATCTAGAATTGGCTTCCTATTTCGCAACAAAGCATCCTGCACTCATGCTGCCAAACATACCCTCGTAAAACTGACTATCCTACCGATCCTTGACTTCGGCAATGTAATTTACAAAATAGCCGCCAACACTCTACTCAGCAAATTGGATGCAGTCTATCACAGTGCCATCCGTTTTGTCACCAAAGCCCCATGTACTACCCACCACTGCGACCTGTATTCTCTCGTTGGCAGGCCCTCGCTTCATATTCGTTGCCAAACCCACTGGCTCCAGGTCATCTATAAGTCTTTGCTTATATCTCAGCTCACTGGTCACCATAGCAGCACCCACCCATAGCACGCTTACCAGCAGGAATATGTCACTGGTCACCCCCAAAGCCAATTCCTCTTTTGGCTGCCTTTCCTTCCAGTTCTCTGCTGCCAATGAATGGAACGAATTGCAAAAATCACTGAAGCTGGAGACTTATATCTCCCTCACTAACTTTAAGCATCAGCTATCACAGCTGCTTACAGATCATTGCACCTGTACATATCCCGTCTGTAAATAGCCCATCCTCTACCTCATCCCCATATTGTTATTTTACATTTTTTTTGCTCCTTGGCACCCCAGTATCTCTACTTGCACATTAATCTTCTGCACATCTATCACTTCAGTGTTTTATTTGATAAATTGTAATTATTTCGCCACTACGGCCTATTTATTGCCTTACCTCCCTAATCTTACCTCATTTACACACACTGTATATAGACGTTTGTTTATTCCATGTGTAACTCTGTTGTTGTTGTTGTTTGTGTCGCACTGCTTTGCTTTATTCTGGCCAGGTCGCAGTTGTAAATGAGAACTTGTTCTCAACCGGCTTACCTGGTTAAATAAAAGTGAAATAAAAATAAATAAATTAGTAGTGGTTTCTTTGCAGCATTTCGACCATGAAGGCCCGATTCACACACTCCTCTGAACAGTTGATGTTGAGATGTGTCTGTTACTTGAACTCCGTGACGCATTTATTTGGGCTGCATTCTGAGGTGCAGTTAACTCTAATGAACTTATCCTCTGCAGCAGAGATAACTCTGGGTCTTCCTTTCCTATGGCGGTCCTCATGAGAGCCAGTTCCATCATAGTGTTTGATGGCTTTGCGACTGCACTTGAAGAAACTTTCAAAGTTCTTGAAATGTTACATATTGACTGACCTTCATGTCTTAAAGTAATGACGGACTGCTGTTTCTCTTTGCTGAGCTGTTCTTGCCATAATATGGACTTGATCTTTTACCAAGTAGGGCTATCTTCTGTACACCACACCGACCTTGTCACAACACAACTGATTGGCTCAAACACATTAAGAAGGAAAGAAATTCTACAAATGAACTTTTAACAAGGCACACCTTGTGAGGCACATCTCATGAAGCTGGTTGAGAGAATGCCAAGGGAGTGCAAAGCTGTCATCAAGGTGAAGGCTTGCTACTTTGAAGAATATCAAATATCAAATATATTTAGATTTGTTTTAACACTTTTTTGGTTACTACATGATTCCATACAGTATGTGTTATTTCATAGTTTTGATGTCTTTACTATTATTCTACAATGTAGAAAATAGTACAAATAAAGAAAAAGCCTTGAATGAGTAGGTGTGTGTCACGTTCTGACCTTAGTTCCTTAGTTCCTTTGTTTTGTCTTTGTTTTAGTATGGTCAGGGCGTGAGTTGGGTGGGTTGTCTATGCTAGTTTGTCTATGTTAGTTTGTCTATGATTTTCTATTTCTGTGTTTGGGCTGGTATGGTATGGTTCTCAATCAGAGGCAGCTGTCAATCGTTGACCCTGGTTGAGAACCATATGTAGGTAGCCTGTTTTCCATTGTGTTTTGTGGGTGGTTATTTTTTGTTTTCTGTGTCTGTGTTTACCATACAGAACTACCCACCACCAAAGGACCAAGCAGCGTGGTGAGGAGCAGCAGAGCTATCTGGAGAAATGGACATGGGAGGAGTTGGCATGGCTGGCAAGGAAGCGTGAGAGGCAGCTCCAAAATTTCTTGGGGGGTGGCACACGGGGAGTGTGGCAGAGTCAGGAGTCAGACCTAAGCCAAATCCCCGTGCTTACCGTAAGGAGCCAAGGACGGAACCAGAGCCGGTCAGGGCGGAATTGGAGGTGAGCGAAGGGAGCGAAGCAGAGACAGTGAAGGAGTTAATGGGGAGATTGGAGGAGAGAGTAATGAGGGAGTTGCTGTGTCGGTGCATGAGGCACGACATCCGCCCAATGGAGCGTGTACGGGATTTGATGTCACCTGAGTCAGCTCTCCATACTCGTCCTGAGGTGCGTGCTAACCGTCTGGTGAAGACTGTGCCAGCCCCACGCACCAGGCCTCCTGTGCGCCTCCCTAGCCCTGCACGTCCTGTGCCAGCTCGGCGCTACAGCTCTCCAAGACGTGCTTACCATGGCGGGGATCGTACTGATCAGGCACCGTTTTATGCGGTGGAGCGCACTGTGTCTCCAGTACACGTTCTTAGCCCGGTGCGCTACATCCCAGCTCCCCGCATCTGCCGGGCTAGGGTGAGGAACCAGCCAGGATGGATGGTGCCAGCCCTGCTCTCCAGACCTCCAGTGTGTCTCCTCGGGCCAGGATATCCTGCGCAGGCGCTGCGCACTGTGTCTCCCGTGTGTCTGCACAGCCCAGTGCGTCCTGTGCCTGCGCCCCACACATGCCGGGCTAGAATCACCATCCAGCCAGGACGGGTTGTGCAGGCCCTTAGTTCGAGACCTCCAGTGCGCTTCCACGGCCCGGTCTATCCTGTGCCTCCTCCAAGGACCAGGCTGTCTCTCCGTCTCCTTCCTCCAGAGCCTCCCTCCAGCCCGGAGCTGCCAGAGCCTCCCTCCAGCCCGGAGCTGCCAGAGCCTCCCTCCAGCCCGGAGCTGCCAGAGCCTCCCTCCAGCCCGGAGCTGCCAGAGCCTCCCGCCTGTCCGGCGCTGCCAGAGCCTCCCGCCTGTCCGGCGCTGCCAGAGCCTCCCGCCTGTCCGGCGCTGCCAGAATCTCCCGTCCATTCGGGACCCGTGGCTAGGGTCCCCAGTCCGAGGTCGGCAGCGAGGGTCGCCGCTCTTAAGAGGCCACGGAGGCGGTTAAGGAGGCGGAGAAAGAATATGGTGGAGTGGGGTCCACATCCCGCGCCAGAGCCGCCACCGCGGACAGACACCCACCCAGACCCTCCCTTATAGGTTCAGGTTTTGCGGCCGGAGTCCGCACCTTTGGGGGGTGACCTTAGTTCCTTTGTTTTGTCTTTTGTTTTAGTATGGTCAGGGCGTGAGTTGGGTGGGTTGTCTATGTTAGTTTACCTATGATTTTCTATTTCTGTGTTCTGCAGCTGTCAATCGTTGTCCCTGATTGAGAACCATATTTAGGTAGCCTGTTTTCCATTGTGTTTTGTGGGTGGTTATTTTCTGTTTAGTGTTGTGTTGCACCTTACAGGACTGTTCGTTGGTTGTTTATTGTTTTGTTTTCAGTGTTCATAAAATTTTTTTAAAATATGGACACTTACCACGCTGCACCTTGGTCCTCCTCTCTATCTCCAGACGACAACCATTACAGAGTGTCCAAACTTTGGACTGGTACTGTATATGGAAGGAGCCTTTTAATCTGTTAATATGTATCTATACAATATGTCTAAGCAATATATATATTTTTATCCTATTTTAGTACATAACAGCATTAATGTTATCATCATTTCTAAAATTGATGCTGAAATGATTTCCATTGATAATTTCTTCATTTTAATAGTATAGTTGTTATTTTAATACCTGTATAACATAGCTCTGTTTATTTTACATATATGTTCTCTGAGTTAATGAAAGTTTCATATTTGGCGGCTACAAGCGAATTAACAGGCCTACAGCCACATGGCCTTTATAATTTATTCATATGCTGCGTGACACCTTATGAAAACATTCACTGACTCATAAATACAGATCACTGTTGGATAGGCATATGTAATATCTGATTTGTCATGGGAGTGGTGTTATATTAGCTGTGGTCTATCAGGTTGGTGATAGAAAAATGTTGAGGTAATACTGAAAGTTAATATCAGGCGTCACAGATTATGAGAGCATCCTACTGTTGACACTCCTAACAGAACAGTTACTCATATCATCAATTTGGTCTTCTGTCTATCAGGAGGTGCAGAGGGAAGAGCTTGTTTGCTCCAAATGTGAGAAACTGAGAGCTGTTGTGTTGCTATGAGGCCATAAAAAATAATTCCCCCTTGGGGAATAAGTGATGTTTCAGAAGCAGAGCTCATCCCTATAGTCTGCTGGATAATTATGTTGCTCTCTACCAGATTGTATTAGGAGCTGTCTGTTTGACCTCTTGGGGTTTCCCTTTTTTTTACAGTGTGCTGGAGCAAGATAATCAAATCAGTAAATGATTAATTGCAGATACAAAGCTCTTTCCTGGATCAAAGTTTCTGAGGGATTAAACTGCTCTTTTGTTTCCATGCTCTTTTGATTGTCTGATTATAGCAAGTGCTGTTCATATATAATATTTTTACTTCAATACTGTAAATGTAATCTGATCTGTTGGTATGATTATCATTGCCAGTCCAGAAGTTGTTAGCGTAGTAAACATATTGATGACATAGCCGGAAGATTTGAAGGGACTTCTATGTCAATGGTAGAAACCTTCATTGTGCCTTCAGAAATCATTCACACCCCTTGACTTGTTCCACGTTGTGTTGCAGACTGAATTTAAAATGGGTTAAATTGATACTTTGTGTCACTGGTTTACACACAATACCCCAGAATGCCAAAGTGGTATTATGTTTTTCGATTTGTTGACAACAAAAAAGAAAGGAAAAGCTGAAATGTCTGGAGTCAGTAAGTATTCAACCTCTATGTTATGGCAAGCCTAAATAAGTTCAGGAGTAAAGTCACATAATAAGTTGCATGGACTCTGTGTGCAATAATAGTGGTTAACATCATTTTTGAATGACTACCTCATCTCTACAATTATCTGTAAGGTCCCTCAGTCGAGCAATTAAATTCAAACCACAAAGACCAGGAAGGTTTTCCAATGCCTCGCAAAAAATAGTCTATGCACCTAGTGGTAAATGTGTAAAAAATTGTTTACAGACATTAAATATCCCTTTGAGCATGGTGAAATTATTAATTACACTTTGGATGGTGTATCAATACATCCAGTCACTACAAAGATAAAGGTGCCCTTCCTAACTCAGTTGCCGTTAGGTGTAGGAGAAAACTCGGATAGGAGAAAACTAAGGATGGATCAACAACATTGTAGTTACTCCACAATACTAACCTAATTGACAGAATGAAAAGAAGAACGTCTGTACAGAATACAAATATTACAAAACATGCATCCTGTTAGCAACAAGGCACTAAAGTAATACTGCAAAAAATGTGGCAAAGCAATTGAACTTTTTGTTCTGAATACAAAATGTAATGTTCGGGGCAAATCCAATAAAACACATTACTGAGTACCACTGTCCATATTTTCATGCATAGAGGTGGCTGCATAATGTTATGGGTATGCTTGTAATCGTTAAGGACTGAGGAGTTTTCAGGATAAAAATAAACGGAATGGAGCTAAGCGCAGGCAAAATCCCAGAGGAAAATCTGGTTCAGTCTGCTTTCTACCAGACCCTGGGAAATGAATTCACCATTCAGTAGGACAATAACTTAAAACATAAGGCCAAATATACACTGGAGTTGCTTACCAAGAAGACAGTGAATGTTCCTGAGTGGCTAAAACACAAGGCCAAATATACACTGGAGTTGCTTACCAAGAAGACAGTGAATGTTCCTGAGTGGCCGAGTTACATTTTTGTGTTAAATCTACTTGACAATCTATGGCAAGACCTGAAAATGGTTGTCTAGCAATGATCAGCAACCAATTTGACAGAGCTTGGAGAATTTAAAAAAGAATAATGCGCAAGTGTTGCACAATCTAGGTTTGGAAAGCTCTTAGGGCCCGATTCCAACCCGATTCCAATTGGTATTCAGACTTACCTTATGAAGGTGCGTCACTGGCTTTGCAGGTGTGGTTCCCTGGCACGTGCTGAATGAATGTAATTCAACTGCTGAAAACCCTCCCACTTGCTGGCCAACTGATTTTCTTGTGGAGTTTGACGGTCGATACTGATAGTGGATAATATTTAACATAATAGAAATAGGAAACAGAGAAAGTCGGGGTAGCCTGTAATTAAGACATTCGAGAGTGCCCATCCCTGCAAGTTAAAAGGTCGTACGATTCAAATTCCGCATCATGGCACAGCATTTCATAAACTTTACTGTGGGAAAGTTGATAGACAGCAAAGAACACATTTACAGTGACGGCCAAACCCTAACGATGCTGGGCCAATTGTGCGCCGCCCTATGGGACTCCCAATCGCAGCGGGTTATGATACAACCTGGAATCGAACCAGGGTCTGTAGTGTCACCTCTAAGGCAGTGGTCTAAGGCACTGCACTGAGATGCAGTGCCTTAGACCACTGTGCCACTCGGGAGCCATGTCAATGTTAATATGGCAAACATTTGCTAGCTAGCTAACCAATAACTTTAACCATTTAATTAAGAGACAACAAGTGCTCATTGTGCAAATGTATTTATGATATCAATAAACATTGGAGACTAAATATAGTTTACAATCTACACCAACCCCGTCTGTTTTTCCCCATGATTGTGCACGCATCGGTTTTGTAGCTAAACTCTGACGCTCGTTGGATGTTGCAGGGCTTGCAAACTATTACGTAAACCCAGCTGCGAGCTGCCCAGTGACATGCAGACGGGCTAAATGCCTTTTACGCTCGCTTAGAGGCAAGCAACACGGAAGCATGCATGAGAGCACCAGCTGTTCTGGACGACTGCAGGATCGCGCTCTCCATAGCCGATGTGAACAAGACCTTTAAACAGTTCAACATTCACAAGGCCGCGGGGCCAGACGGATTACCAGCACGTTTACTCACAGCATGCGTTTACCAGCACGTTTACTCACAGCAACTAGCAAGTTTCTTCACTGCCATTTTCAACCTCTCTCTGACCAAGTCTGTAATACCTACATGTTTCAGGCAGACCACCATAATCCCTGTGGCCAAGAAAGCGAAGGTAACCTGCCTAAAGCGAAGGTAATCTGCCTACAACTACTCTGTGTTGTTGTATGTGTCGAATTGCTACGCTTTATCTTGGCCAGGTCACAGTTGCAAAGAAGAACTTGTTCTCAACTAGCCTACCTGGTTAAATAAAGGTGAAATAAATTAAATGAAAAAATTACTACTGCCCAGTAGCACTCACGTCAACACCATCATCCCGGAAACCCTAGACCCACTCCAATTTGCATACTGCCCTAACAGATCCACAGATGAAGCAATCTCAATTGTACTCCACACTGTCCTTTCCCACCTGGACAAAAGGAACACATATGTGAGAATGCTGTTATTTGACTACAAAGCTCATCACTAAGCTAAGGACCCTGGGACTAAACACCTCCCTCTGCAACTGGATCATTGACTTCCTGAAGGGCCGCCCCCAGGTGGTAAGGGTAGGCAACAACACATCTGCTACGCTGATCCTCAACACATTGTTTATTTTCAGCGAGCTGGAAAGGTTTCAAACAACTCAATGCAACAAGTACACATGTCGATCAGGAGCTCAACCGGTTCCCTTATATACTGGTTACAGACACGTTCGCATTAGGCATAGTTCATAGGGTTGGTTCCGGCATGTGTCTGGCACATCTCCTTTCGTAACCTAAATAACAGCGTTCTGCCAGATGGTCCTAAGGAGGAGGTCATGATGCGCCCCCCCCCCCCCCCCCCCCCACATATTTTTACCAGGCACAGGCAGGAACCAAGGATTGTTTATGACACCAAAGACAAGATTAAAATTTTCAAGACTGTAAAATTTCCTTCGCAATGGCAACTGCTCGGCATCCGACCTTAAGGCGCTACAAAGAGTAGTGCGTACAGCCCAGTAGAGCCAAGCTTCCTGCCATCCAGGACCTATATACTAAGCCAGGGGTGGGAAATTTCAGTCCTCGAGGGCCTGATTGGTGTCACAGTTTTGCCCCAGCCCCAGCTAACACACCTGACTCCAATAATCACCTAATCATTATCTTCAGTTTAGAATGCAATTTGATTAATCAGCTTTGTTTGCGAGGGATGGAGAAAAAGTGACACACCAATCAGGCTCCCGAGGACTGGAGTTGCCCACCCCTGTACTAGGCGGTGTCAGCAGAAGGCCCAAAACAATTTCAAAGGCTCCAGTCACCCAAGTCATAGACTGTTCTCTCTGCTATCATACGGCAAGCGGTACCAGGGAGTGTTAAGTCTAGGTCCAAAGCCAAGTCTACCCCCAATCCATAAGACTGTTGAACAATTAATAAAATGGCCACCCAAACTATTTGCATAGACCCCCCCCCCCCCCCTTTTGTATTTACACTGATGCTACTCGTTGTTTATTATCTATGCATAGTCACTTTACCCCTACCTACATGTACAAATGACCTCGACTACCCCTGCACATTGACTCGGTACCGGTACCCCCTGTATATGGCCTCGCTTTTTTATTGTGTTACTTTCTTTTTCTTTTTTTACTTTCAATTATTTAGTAAACATTTTCTTAACTCTACTTTCTTAAAACTGCATTGTTGGTTAATGGCTTGTAAGTAAGCATTTCACGGTAAGGTTGTTATATTCGGCACATGTGACAAATAAAATTGGATTTGATTTAAACAACCAACCCGTTTATGGAGAATGGTGTTTTTTCTATCTGAAAAAATAAAGTAGATGCTGTTTCCACTTGGAAGCGGTAGGTTCGCTAAACCTTATTTATGGTTTCCTCACATGTACAGGTGGTGGAATTATTAGGGAATCAAGTCAAGGTCAGAATACAGCGTATCTGTGAATACACCTCCGCCACGGCTTAATTTATTCAATCTCCACACAAAATGAATAGCAGGTGAATAGCACGGTATTCTCATGCTTAAGTTAATCGTCAGAATACGCATAGAGAAATAAGTGCAAAAAAAGGGAATTAGGTTCCATTTACGGGTCAGAATCAGGCCCTTAGAGACTTACAGACTCACAGCTATAATCACTGCCAAAGTTGATTCTACAAAGTATTGACTCTGGGGTGTAAATACGTATGTAAATGAGATATTTCCATATTTAATTTTCAATACATTTGAAAACATTTCTAAAAACATGTTTTCACTTTCTCATTATGGGGAATTGTGTGTAAATGGTTGAGAGGTATTTATTTTTTAATCCATTTTGAATTCAGACTGTAACACAACACAATGTGGAACAAGTCAAGGGGTATGAATACTTTCTGAAGGGACAGTAGCTACACTATACAGAAAAGAAAGAATCAAACCAAATAGTTTTCCCTTTGTTTTAGCAGAAGCAGGCTTGATTCAATAATCTATTCAAGTGTGCTTCCGCCTAACCCATTATGCAAACAGTATTGCTCTATCAGACAACATTCTCAGAATTTCAGATCAGTTCAACTATTCACTGGACAAAGGAAGAGGATTCAGAAAGGATGAGGCTCTATCTGAATGAATACCACAACACACTGTATTTTATGACCTTCAGATACATTTTGTGATTCTCTCTTCAAATAATACCCAGGAAGCCTCCAGTCATGAGCTGTGTGAACATATGAGATACAGCAAATCTGCCTGTCTTAAATATCAATAACATGCGAACTAAGACTTCTATATGCATGATGCTTAACTTACATATGCTATGTAAGTAAGACAAAATCTACAAGATGTGATGAAGTTACAGAGTGGCTTTCCTGAGGACTGTTACAGTGTGTATGTCTGACCTAGACCATGGTATTTGCGACCTGCGGATGTGACAGTCACACGGGGCCGTGACCATCTGTGGCAGCAGGAACAAAAGGACTGGGAGGAGAGGATGAGGGACAGGGTTAACCCTAACCTCGTGACTGACTCCCTGCCCCTGCCTCGCGCTTGTGCATGATGGGAGCTTCGGGTTTTTACTAGCGGAATGCAACAACGCAGATGACCCCGTGCCCTTGCACACAGCCAAACAGTAACCCCCAACTCCAAAAACTCTAGCCTAGCCATTCACATCCATCACCTCTGAAGCTTATAGTGTTGATCTGTTGTTTATTGACTCTTCTATACATCCTCCTATTTGTGCCAATGAGATCAGATCCACGGAAGATACCATTTCCATTGCTATTCACACGGCCGCAACACATCTGGACAAGAGGAACACGTATGTGAGAATGCTATTAACAATTCAGCATTCAACTATTGTTCCCATCAAGCTTGACACCAAGCTCAGAGTCCTGGGTCTGGACACCACCCTCTGCAAATGGATCCTGGACATCCTGACGGGCATACCACAGGCTGTGAGGACTGGTAACAACACCTCCTCTACAATAACTCTTAACACAGGGGCCCCCCAAGGGTGTGTCCTCAGCCCTCTGCTGTACTCCCTGTTCACCCACGACGCATGGCTTTGCACAACTCCAAGTCCATTATCAAGTTTGCTGACGACACCACGGTTCTAGGCCTTATAACAACAACGAGTCAGCCTATAGGGAGAAGGTAAGTGACCTGGCATTGTGGTGCCAGGTCAACAGCCTCTCCCACGTCAGCAAAACAAAGAAGTTCATTGTTGACCTCAGGAAGCAGAAGAGGGAACATGGCCCGATCCACATCAACAGGACTGCAGTAGAGAGCAAACAGTTTGAAGTTCCTCTGAGTTCATATCACAGAGGACTTGACGTGGACCAACAACACCACCACTCTTGTCAAGAGGAGGCAACAACATCTCTACTTCCTAAGGCGGCTGAAGAAATTCGTCATGCCACCCCGGGTCCACTCCAAATAATATCGTTGCACCATCGAGAGCCTCCTGACTGGTTGCATCACGGCCTGGTACGGGAATTGCTCCATTCACGTGGTGAAGGTGGTGAAGATGGCCCAGCACATCACTGAGGCCGTGCTCCCAACCATCCAGGACATGTACTCGAAATGGAGCCTGAGGAAGGCCCGCAGAATCATCAAGGACCCCACACACCCCAGCCATGAGCTGTGCACTCGCTTACCATCGGGCAGATGGTATCAGAGCATGAGGTCTGATACCAAAAGGCTCAGAAACAGTTTCTATCTACAAGCCATCAGACTGCTGAACAGTTAAACTGGACTGACCACCTGCTCTGATTCTCTGCACTTTAACAAACACGCATGCACGCATGCGTGCACACACACACACACACACACACACACACACCACACAAACAACACAACTGCTGCTGCTACAAGACCTTTATAATGAATACTGCACAATTTAAACACTTGCCCCTCAATCCCCCTTCCCCGAATACACATGTAAATACTGGACTATAAATTGTGCCTTCCTGTATTATATTTATGCTCAAATATTTAATATAGTCTACTGAACCATTTACTTTATGTTGGTATTCTTATCTTTCCTTATTTCTTATAGCTGTTGCATTGTCGAGAAGGAACCTGCAAGTAAGCCTTTCGTTGGACGGACGACACATACAACTAATAAAACTTTAAACTTGAGGCCTCCCGAGTGGCTCAGTGGTCTAAGATACTCAGTTCTAGAGGTGTCAATACAGATCCTGGTTCGATTCCAGGCTGTATCACAACTGGCCATGATCGGGAGTCCCATAGGGCGGTGCACAATTGGCCCAGTGTCTTCCGGGTTAGGCCAGGGGGAGCTTTACTTGGCTCATTGTGTTCTTGTGGTGGGGCCTGCAGGCTGACCCTCAGTTGAACAGTGTTTACTCCGACACGTTTTTGTTGAAAAGTGCGGTTTGGCCGGTCATTTTTCGGAGGACGCATGACTTGACCTGCCCCTCCCGAGCCCGTTGCAGCGATGAGACAAGATCGAAATTGGGGAGAAAATTACAAATTGTAACTTGAAACGAGCAGGTCAAAACAACCCATAGAGACAAACAATTAGCTCCTCATAGGTAATAAATGGATTCTCACATCCTCTCTTGTTTATACCAGCTCCCACACTCAATAATAACTTAAACATAGAAATGATTAAGGCTCTTGTGACCCTGATGCTGATCCTTTCTGGTAAACTTCATCCTTCAAACAGTTGCTTAGATTCACCGTTTTTATTGGCAGTGAAATTTCATTCAAGATATGGCATGAGATATACATACAACGACCCAGTAGACAAATAGTATAACAATGACACGCGACGCTAACGTATATACCACGTGAGAAAAATATTTCCCTGTCATAGTTCTCTCCCAGGACAACACCTTTGATCTTGTATTTTTTTAAACACACACATACCTTACACACAAAGCACTTTCCTGTGCTACATTTCAGTGAACATGACAGTACTGGTAAGTCATTACTTTATTAATACCTTCATCTTGTGTGTCCCCTAATTGTTCCAGCAGAGTAGGTTAGTGTGCTCCTTTTCACAATTAGAATAATTACGGTAATTGCATGGTTCGACAAAGGACACAACATCAAAGCAGTAATACAAACCGTTACGACAGTAATCAGACAATACACAACAGCAAACACACATTAAACACCCTCACACATATTCAATCAGATGATACAACTATATTACTTTGTTATTCAATACATTGACTTCATTAATATCAGTTTGCTGAATGACCCTTATGTATACTATGGTTCCAGTGTGGTTAAGCTTCTCAGATATTATTGCGAGAAATGATTAGATGACTTGGAATAAACAGTTTAACGCATCAATGAGTTTGAAATGGACCTGAAGTCAATACATTTCTTACAATTCTTTAAGTGCAATGCAGCACAGAGCGCAGCTGCAGTTGGTAAACCCAACTTGACTAGCATGTGTTATTTTAAAGACCACCTCTATTCAGCACTACACCATACCCACCATGCTGATTATCAGCCCTGGCAATATAGCCTACAACGGAAATGTAACAGTCATGTTCCTCCCTTAAAACAAACAAGTAAGCACATATAAATGTTAATAATGACATATTGGTATAAAGGGTGGTCAGTATGTGTTTACATGTTGGGTACCCTTACTACAAAGAGATGAATGGGTTCACTCTTGGGGGTTGGCTGTACTGTCATTGATCCCACATGTATCCTAAAATGTAGTGGCTATGATAATGACTCAAATTGCTAAATGGAGCCGTGAATATCGGGGTTTTGGACACCGCAAACAATCAGTGAAAATAATCTGTCTATCGTTGAGTCCTACCTGTTGTCTTATAAGATGCCTTTGTTCATCTGCGGTGCACTAAAAAAGCCTGTGGAAATAGAACAGAGACATGTTTTGTGTCATCATTTACATCTACGTAGGTATTCACAAGTGGACATTTCGAAAGGGGGGGAAAAAGCAAAAAGTCTTGACTTAGCAGTTTTGCTGGCGTCACGTGACTGGTCGTCGGCTGTATAGTCTGTTGAACTTGTTTCACAGCCTTTGTTGAGAGATTAACAGAGAACACACAATGTGGAGCTAGGCCCTGCCTGCCAGGGATAGTCTCGGTGACAGTCCTGGTAGAGAACCCGGTTGGGACCTGCTGCTTCCAAACCAACAGCAGCTCATTAGACCACCAGCGTCATGCCGCTCCTCCGTCAGGCCGTCTGATCTGAAGTCCTTGGGATTTGCTCAACAGCTGCAACTTTAAGAGAGCGAGAGAGAGAGCACCTTTTCCTAAATTCGTTCAGCCCCCTCCAATGAAACCACACCTCGTTCCCAGGAGCACCATCCGCCAACACAGTAAGTCACTAACATAATCGTCAGTTACTGCGGTGGTCTTGTGTGGGTTAACTCATAGATGGTGAGAGATTATTTGGTGGCTGTGTTGGGACAAGGGTCTCTGAATGTGTGGCGCTGAACATCCCTCATGCCACAATGGGTGACTGGGCTCATGGTGTGAGGGGCAACAGGGGAAAGGTAGGAACTGGGAGCTGTGGGAAGGCCTTTCAAATACAGCAGGGCCGAGCCAGGGGGAGGTCACCGCATCACCTCTCACAGTAGTGTAGGGTGAAGTCCTTCGAAACCTTTCCACCCCCAATACCCCAAGGCTCCAGCTCATCTTCATCTTCCTCCTCTTCCTCTGCCTCCTCCTCGTAGTGGCTGGGCTCCTCGATGGAGGTTTCCATGTGGTAGCAGTAGGGCTGACCCTCTGTGTACTCGTAGATGGTTGGCAGGCTGCTCTTCAGGCTGCAGCGGCGTCGTAGGGCCACTAACAGAGGCTGGGGCATGGTGAAAATGTCCAAGTTGTTGCTCAAGTCGATCCAAACCAAGCTGGAGAACTTCTTGGGGTCCTTTAGGATCTCAGTCAGGTCTTTGACTATGGCCAGGGTCAGCCGGTTGCCATTGAGGGCCAGGGTGTTGAGTTTGGGCAGAGACCCCAGGTGGGGTAGCAGGATACGGAGGTTCTCGTCCAGGAGCTCTGTGAAACTGATGTCTACAGCCACCACTGCATCCCCACTGTTCTGGAGGTAGAAGGCCACGTGGCGTACGTCTCGACTGGAGAGAGGGATACCAGACAAGTCGACTCTGTCAGTAGATACCTTTCTCTGCAGGGTTGTCTTGAGACTGTAAAGGGATAACAAAAATATATTGAAAACATGTTCAGACATTCTTGGATATGAAAGTACACTTGCTCAGTTAAGATATCTCAGAACTTAAGGAACAGGAATGAGGGATATAGAGGGGCTGAGTGCGGAAATGTTGGTCTCAATTGTATCATCTATATGTGTGACCTGGGAACATGGCCTTCGTGCCATATTGTGTTTCCTGTGTTGTATAAAGGAAGGGGGTTGGGCACGCTTGGAGTGGAAGGCTGAATTAGAGTCTCCAGCATGAGGATTTAACAGTGTACACTGTGAAGGGCCAAAACATACGAAACACCCAACCTCCTCATTCAGAGAGTGAAAAGAATTGCGTTCCTTATTACCAATTGCCAAAAACATTTACCATCTGATTATATGACACAAAACATTACAGGGCTCATTTCTAAAAGAGAACTTGGTCTCAACATGACTCAAAATAAAGGTTAAATAAAAACATTTATTGGCTTAGTTCAAAAGTCAAACCATGAAATTGCAATCCTGTTTCAATGATTGAAACGAGATGAAACAAAACATGTCTAGAGAGACAAAAATGGCATACATTTGAATCAACTAAAGTTGCTGGCATAGAAAATGTATTTGATTGCATAAGTTGTGTTGCTTCAGTGGATTTAACTACTTTTCTGTAAATGGCAGTTGTGGGTTCCATTTGATATGAGGCTGTGACAAAATGTATTATCATGTCTGGATATCTGTCTCAGTGTATAGCCTCACAGCATGAGAGTATCAGAGGCAAATCCTCCTGCCTTTTGAAAGATGACATTTGTGTGATGTTGGAGTCCATGGCTGGATTTATATTAAAGGTATTGCACTTTGATGTTGCTTTAACGCTGACTTCCAGGAGTTGGCATATCATATCAGTGACTCATTCTGAGCAATGACGAAGAGAGACAAGGGCAACAACCACTGATCAACTGCACTGTTCTGCTTCATAAATACACATTACATTTGTATATCATCTGCATACCACCCTATAACAACTTTTCCACATGGCAAATATGCCATACTGTTTGAGGACTTCAGTGCTTAACCAATCCCCATTCTCCAGCTGACAGAAGAGCCCTGAGTCTCTGATGTAGTATGGGTTTGAATTACAGCGTCCCCCAGACATTCATCCTTTCTGTCCTCTGAGTAATGCTTCTGGACCTGACAGGAATAGAAATCAGCCGTAGAAATGTCATTTCCAAAGGCTCACCTCACATGTAAGTGTTACAGCAGTGCTGTGACACAATGGTGAAAATATGACTCTCTAATGTGAGTTTAATAGACAGGGGTCAGGTGTTCTGCCACTGTCTACTCTCTGTTTAGGGCCAAATAGCATTCTAGTTTGCGCAGTTTTTTTGTTAATTCTTTCCAATGTGTCAAGTAATTATATTTTTGTTTTCTCATGATTTGGTTGTGTCTACTCTCTCTCTCTCGCTCTCTCAATGTCACCCTCTCTCTCGACACTCTTAGAAAAAAGAAGAACCCTTTTTAGTTCCAGGTAGGGTTCTAACTGGAACCAAAAAGGGTTCTTCAAAGGGTTCTCCTATGGGGACAGCCGAAGAACGCTTTTAGGTTCTAGATAGCACCTTTTTTTCTAAGAGTGTAGAAACAGGATCTTAATTGAGCCCTGCACTCCTTTACGGCCCTTTCAATGAATTTATATTGTGGTCATTAAATCCAGAGGAATTTATATTGTGGTCATTAAATCCAGAGGAATTTATGTTGTGGTCATTAAATCCAGAGGAATTTCTTACAAGGGTCTGAGGGTCACTGTAAATTAGAAGGCTCATTGTGTCCCAATCTGGGTCTGACATTTCCAGGAATCTGAAATCATTGAAACTAGGCTACTTGAGCGTTTATAAATGTAATTGGAACAAATATAAGTGGATACCAAGATTCAGTCATAAATTATGCAGAATGAACACAAAAATATTGTTTTTAATTACCTAGGCAGGGTAAACTGCTAAATATAGTGACTGTCAAAATGAAGAGCCCCTAGAGAGGCAGATGGCCATGAAAAAGTAATACTGCTATGCACTACAGTTGAAAATCATTTCTTCAAGGAGCCCATATATCCCCTGAGCTACTGCACAGCGCATATCATTTTGTTTTTGCAAAGTCCTTCATGCTTAAAGCATTGCTCTTTAAACAGTAAACATGTCATTCATCTTTTCCCTTCACAACCACAGTAAATCCCAGAGCAGAGGGACAGGAGCAGAATGTCAAGTCGAGTCAGACTGAATAGCCAGGTTACCGCCCCTTATTTCCCCCTCCTCACCCCAGGTGTCTGCTGCACTCCTGCTGGCTGGCTGCAGGTGTGACATTTCAACTTGTGACAGACAGACAGAGAGGAAGTGGCCATGCCAGGTTACCAACTGTCATCATCCTTAGCTGACTCCTGTGTGTACAGGTTCCCTGTGGATTGAGCTGCCGAGCGGCGCAGCAGTCTAAGGCAATGCATCTCAGTGCTAGAGGTGTCACTACTGACACCCTGGTTCGATTCCAGGCTGTATCACAACCGGCCGTGATTTGGAGTCCCATAGGGCGGTGCACAATTGGCCCAGTGTCGTCTGAGTTTGGCCGGGGTAGGCCGTCATTGTAAATAAGAATTTGTTCTTAACTGACTTGCCTAGTTAAATAAAGGTTCAATAAGAAAATACAAATGATGATGGTCCTGAGATACTGTATTCTCATTAATCTCATATACAGTAGTATACAAATAAAGAGTATGTCTAAACCTATGAAGAGGAATTTGCAAATTAGCCGGGTGAGAATAAATAAATAAAAAATAGAATATGCCATGAAATATCTATAGCAGCAAATGTATTGTAGTGAAACTGCATAGTCGGTGGTTATTATGCATTAGTTTAGCAGTGTGGTATAATCGTGCGCATTGCATAGCATTAGATTTGTGACGGTTAAATGAGCTCCACTGATAATATCTGAGTTCAAGAATATTTGCCCCAGAACCAGAAATCCTTTATTTTATGTTTTGCTCCAACTCAATTAACTCTGAATACAGGAACCCTTTACAAAGTGCCATTAAGTGTTGAATACGAATGAGTGTAGTTTCCTTAGAGCTGAACCTAAAAGCGATGGGAGGTGATGACTAATGCTTGTCCTGCTGCCTGCCTCAGACTGTGTCAGATAACCACTTCATCTACAAGTTCAATATGGGAACATGCATAATCATATCCTGCTTATTTTTCATTAACATAATTACTAAAGACTCAGAAACAGAATAACCTGTCAATTCATTTGCAAGCGATTTCCATTTTCATGATTTGCACATCACTGATTACAAAACTGGCTGGTACAAATAATGTGTTTTCATCTAAGGAGCCAATGTATCTTATTTCTATACAACCCCTCTATTTCATCCAAAACCAAACTGGCCACGTTTGTAGGCAGGCTACTGTCTGTATGGAGAGTGGCCTGTTCTGAGTCAAAGAGGACTGATGCCATTGCACAAACCATTGCTGTGGTGACAGCAGCACCACACAGAGGAATGATTGACACTTCTGGTTGCCTCTGTGGTCCTGACCTGCCTGGCCAGCCCAGAGGCTGCTGTGTTCCAGCCCTATTGAATGTCAGACAAACCCACTCAAAACTCACTTAGGGTGCTTGTCATAAGTCTGGCTGTGGCATTGGCACCATTTTAGATGGCGGTGTTAGCATTTGGGCAGTTTAGAGAGTTTTATGTGTGAAAGACTAATGGCTAGATGGAGGAGCTTACCAGGCCTGGGACTTCCGCCTGGACATGCTCTGTCTGAGCCACTTAGAATGAGGTGTCAGGTGATAGATCAGCTGTCTGCAGATCTTATCTGATGACTTGATGGTGTCAGCATCTTTCTGGGGGAAGAAAGGCTCAAAGATAAAAAGTGAAGTGTAACAACAAAATAATACCAGATGCCCTCTTTTTTGCTTAGTTCTAAATATGGTTGTTACTTTTTGAGACCACGTTTAAGAAAAATACAGCACATTATATAACAGCTCAACTTTTGAGGTACATTGTCAATTTAATCAGAGCTGGTGTGCAACAGTGTGGAAAACAGGAGTCATGGTGAGGAAATAAAGAGGCCAGATAAAATACAAAATCTAGTGAACACTTTTTCTTGTTATTTCTATCCGTTGTCTGTTTATTGAGTTTATTTTATTTTTACAGGGACAGTGCACATTAATCAACTTTATGTAAAGTCTAACTTTTGGCATCCACATCCCATTTCAACTCAATGTGTAACTGTCGCAAAATTGAAAAATGATCATGTAATTGTTTTATCAATCTTCCAGCTCCTCTGTATGTGTCACACCCTGATCGGTTTCACTTGTCTTTGTGATTGTATCTACCCCCCTCCAGGTATTGCCCATCTTCCCCATTATCCCCTGTGTATTTATACCTGTTTTCTCTGTTTGTCTGTTGCCAGTTCGTTTTGTTCGTAAAACCTTCCAGTGTTTGTTTCCATGCTCTTGCCTATTTCTTGCTCCTGTTTTCTAGTCCTTCCCGGTTTTGACTGTTCTGCCTGCCCTGACCCTGAGACTGCATGCTGTTCTGGACCCTTTACACCCTTTCTGGATTATTGACCCCTGCCTGTCTTGACCTGTCGTTTGCCTGCCCCTGTGGTTGTAATAAACTCTTGTTACGTCTGCATCTGGGTCTTACCTAAACGTGATAGTATGGTAATAATACACTGGTTGTCACGTTCGTTGTATGGAGGAGACCAAGGCGCAGCGTGGTAAGTGTACATACTTATTTTATTAAAGAAAGAACACTAAACAAAAGTGCCACTATATAAACGAGTGCTGACAGGCAACTACACATAGACAAGAACCCACAAAACCAAAAGGGAAAATGGCAACCTAAATAGGATCCCCAATCAGAGACAACGATAAACAGCTGTCTCTGAATGGGAACCAATTCAGGCCACCATAGACATACAATTACCTAGACTTACAAAACCCCTAGATATACAAAAACCCTAGACAAGACAAAACAAGCATACCCACCCTCGTCACACCCCGACCTAACCAAAATAACAGCGAAAACAGAGATAACTAAGGTCAGGGCGTGACACTGGTGAGAAGAAGGCAGTGGGAAGGCAGGCCTCTAAATGGAAGATACTCCAAAAAAGAAGATGAGTAGGCGGCCAGTACGTTGTAATAAACTTTCGTGAACTATTAACAGAAAATATTTACAAAAGAATACATATAGGAATTGTTAATAGTTCACTAAAGTTTATTGCAATGTACTGGACGCCTATTCGTCTTCTTTCCTGGAAATAATACACTGACATTATTATAGCATTAGGGTTGCAAAGGGAGGGTATATTACTGGAAACTTCCAAAGTATACCAGTAAACTACTAGAATTTCGGTAACTTTAAAAATTTATTTGGAATTTTATAAAATTACATTAGTGGGTACTTCAGATTATCACAGGTGTCTGTAATTATCTCTGAACCCTCTATGTGGTCTTATCACAAATACAATTATTTAAATAAAACAATTATATAATGACAAAGCTCTAAAACATTATCCTAAATATAAACCACCAACTTAGTGAATACCATTGGTGTTTAATATGAGGGTTTCAGCATGAATCCTTCATATATTTTTTCTCCACACTTTTATTTTGCAATGTCAATATGTACTTGTTTATCAATGATTTGGCATCAAACTGGTGGCAGTTCTGAAAAAGTCAACAACAAAACATTATGCCATTGTTGATTAGATGCTTTTGTCACTAATTAACTATTTTTGTATAAACGCATGACTGTAAGTCGCTTTTGGATAAAAGCGTCTGCTAAATGGCATTTATTATTATAATATATTTTCTCTTGAAATTTTCTCTTGTATCTACTAGAAACTCATGGACAATATGGAGGCAGATATAAAAATGAATACTATATATGAGTTATCCAAGGATAAATTACAAGTTTCCATAGATTGCCATATATTTTCTGGTAATTAGTTAAATTTGGTAAATTACCGGCAGCTTTGCAACCCTATATAGCACCAATCATTATAAAGCCAAACCATTTGCATGGCAAATGTGGAAGTCTTTCCTCATTAGTGATTGTATTGGAACAGCATATCATTCTATTCATGATGATACTTGTTCTGTCGACATCTTGATTTCTGGAAGTTTGATTCCAAGCTAAGCAGACAATACACCTTGAGATAAGGGTTTTGGAGATCTTACCTTCTTGGGACACTGCATCTCGCGAGCCAGGCTTAGCAGCAGCTCATGGGAGATGGGATCCACCAGGTTGAGAAAAGCAGCGTTCTTATATAAGATGTCATTTAGGGATGTTCCTTCCAAGCCCAGATCCTGCCAAATCAGACAAGAGACCGTATTACTCAAAGTGCCTTAAGGCCACATTTCTCACTCTTCGTATTTTATGAAAACAATGAATTGTGTACAAAGAGCAGCATTATCACAGACACATCTGACTGATGATATTATGAAATGATGAAATCGACAAATCTGTTTGAAGTGCAGGACTAGCTGGATATATACGGTATAAAGAGGATGTTGAGAAGTTCCAGCAATAATGTAATGTTACTGTAGATGAGACACAGACAGAAAACTGTATTTAAAAAAATCTCTATTAATTTAAGGGGTGAAGGCTTTCATCTGAAAAGAGCTATTCCTGAATACTGTAATGTGCTTAATGTGCCTTGCACCAGGCAGAAGCATTACTTTTAGGATATTCACCTACACCTCTGTGATTTAAAGTTTCAGAGAGCTTTAGCATGCCACAGCATTGCACAGTCTGCATCTCTTAACTTTAGTACTATGGTGTCCTTCTGATGAATCCTGCAGGATATGAGAGTTCAATAAACATGATATGATGGATGAGCATTTGGTTCCTCTTTTGATGTTTAATGCAGCATTTTGTTTAGGTCTGCCATTGCGCAATACGTTCTAAACATTAGACTAAAAACAACTAATCTATGAATGGCGCAGACACATTTGTGAGGGCAGACAGACACAAAAGAGTTGCTACAGTACATGACGGGTTGAGAGAATGTTTTTAAGGTGAGAATGATGTCTGTAACAAACTACAGATCTGAGCCAACTGAAATAAATTATTTGCGTACACCTTTTAAGCCGCAAATGAAGAAGTAGGTAAGGAGAGAAAATAGGGAACTGAAAATGAAAGATTTTCACAGGCTGCATAGAATAGCTGTTCCTGAGTCCTCTACAAAGGCCTAATTAGGCTGTGTATGTGAGGGGTAGAGATTGGATGCGCACATAGAGAGAGCTGAGAAATTAAAGACATGGAGGATGGGAACACACACACACACACACACACACACACACACACACACATACACACACACACACACACACACACACACACACACACACACACACAGAGAGAGACACACAAAAAAAGTATTGATTGCAATGGACAGTTTGGGTGGGAGGCTAGCAGCCACCCATTACTGATTTCCCTTTTAACAAGGGCACCAGTTAACACAAACAAGACAACACATGGGTGGGAAGTTCCTTCTCTTTTTTTCAAGAGCGAAGGTCTAAAAATACTTCCTTTCTTTCCTTTGTTTGTGTTTGTGGCCCACATCTGATCATCTCAGAGGCAGGCACTGAAACAGGATCAATACGGATGTAACCGCACCACACCTGAAGCAACGAGGAGTCCTTTTTAATGAGATATTGTGAAGAATAGACTTTGCTACCTTACTGCAGACGCAACATTATGAACTCAGTTGCCTATACAGGTACATTTTCATTCTTCAGTTGTTACAGTAACTCTAACCTAACCATAGCATGTCTACTAACTATACAGTGGATAATTGAGTTACAAACCAAAATATAATTGAGGCACGTGCCAATTTGCAATAGCCTGAATGCTGATAACGTGAGTCTTATTCAATTAAAACAGAGCTAATTTAAAAGAGGGTCCCCTGTGATGTGGCTGTCATGCAGCTTTGGCACTCTGGGTTATCTCCTTGCCTTGATTAAAGAGATTCTACAATCTCCTCTGTCAAGTCTTCAGCGTAATTAACTACAGATTGGACAACCTCTGAAAGAGAGAGGAGCTTACGATTGAGCTAACAAACAGGACTATCAGATGTACTGTTATAGCGCATTAATGGTCATGTTATCATACTGACAGTATTCTTATAGAAATGACTCATTTTTCAGCTGATAACATGCTTTGAAATCTGATCCGTCCCTAGAAACATGATGCATAGATAGTGAATACATAGAGCCAAATCCAAACTTGACAGAATGGATTATACTTGGGAATTTTCAAGACATCTTGTATTCCTTTTTCTTAGTGTGATACTAACCATGACTAAGCATGAAGTGTAGCAATCAGTGAACTACTTGTAGTTCAACTAGTAACTTAACTACATTTTGCAGCAGCTTGGTGGTACTGGAACTAACTTTAAATCAAATCAAAAGTTTATTTGTCACGTGCGCCGAATAAAACAGGTGTAGACTTTACAGTGAAATGCTTACTTACAGGCTCTAACCATTAGTGCAAAAAAAGGTATTAGGTGAACAATAGGTAAGTAAAGAAATAAAACAACAGTAAAAAGACAGGCTATATACAGTAGCGAGGCTATAAAAGTAGCGAGGCTACATACAGACACCGGTTAGTCAGGCTGATTGAGGTAGTATGTACATGTAGATATGGTTAAAGTGACTATGCATACATGATGAAAAGAGAGTAGCAGTAGCATAAAAGAGAGGTTGGCAGGTGGTGGGTGGGGACACAATGTAGATAGCCCGGTTAGCCAATGTGCGGGAGCACTGGTTGGTTGGCCCAGTTGATGTAGTATGTACATGAATGTATAGTTAAAGTGACTATGCATATATGATAATTAGAGTGCATCAGTAGCGTATAAAGAGGGGTTGGGGGGGGCACACAATGCAAATAGTCCAGGTTGTGTTTGGACCATTCTAGTTGGTTGTTGATGTGGACACCAAGGAATTTGAAGCTCTCGACCTGCTCCACTAGAGCCCCGTCGATGTGAATGGGGGTGTGCTTGGTACTCCTTTTCTTATAGTTCACAATCATCTCCTTAGTCACGTTGAGGAATAGGTTGTTATTCTGGCACCACCCGGCCAGGTCTCTGACCTCCTCCCTATAGGCTATCTCATCGCTGTCGTTGATCAGGCCTACACTGTTGTGTCGTCTGCAAACTTAATGATGGTGTTGGAGTCGTGCCTGGCCATGCAGTCGTGAGCGTCGGAGACGGTGTAGTATGATTCTATTTGGGCATATCAGGATTTCTTGTAAGCTAGAGTCCTGCACCACATCTCTACCCTTTAGCTCAGTGAGATTGTTGCCTGTAATCCATGGCTTCTGGTTGGGGTATGTACGTACAGTCACGGTTGGGACGACGTCCTCGATGCACTTATTGATAATGCCAGTGAGTGATGGGGTGTACTCCTCAATGCCATCGGAAGAATCCCGGAACATGTTCCAGTCTGTGATAGTCACTGGTGCTTCCTGCTTTAATTTTAGCTTGTAAACAGGAATCAGGAGGATAGAGTTGTGGTCGGATTTACCAAATGGAGGGCGAGGGAGAGCTTTGTACACGTCTCTGTGTGTGGAGTACAGGTGATCTAGAATGTTTTGCCCTCTGGTTGCACATTTAACATGTTGATAGTAATTTGGTAGAACTGATTTAAGTTTCCCTGCATTAAAGTCTCTGGACACTAGGAGCGCCGCCTCTGGGTAAATGCTTTCCTGTTTGCTTATTTCCTAATACAGATGACTGAGTGTGGTCTTAGCGCCAGCATCTGACTGTGGTGGTAAATAATGTAGTTAGCTTCTTGATATGCCACACCGGTGGATGGATTATTTCGGCAATTGAGAAATGCTCACTAACAGGGATGTAAACCAATTTGCGCCCCAAATCTTTGAGAAAATAACTTTTTGTGCATGTGGAATATTTATCTTTTATTTCAGCTCATGAAACATGGGGAAACACTTTACATGTTTTGTTTATATTTTTGTTCAGTATAGACATTTTTGCACATTGATTGAAACTGAAATACAGAAATATTTAATTTACACTTACAAGTATTCGCACACCTAGGACTGTGGCGCTCATGAAATATTTCAGCCTGAGATTGTCAAGCAAATAAAATTCAAATACAATTTTATTGGTCACATACACATGCAGATGATGTTAATGCGAGTGTAGCGAAATGCTTGTGCTTCTAGTTCCGACCGTGCAGTAATATCTAACAAGTAATCTAACAATTTTACAAAAACTACCTTTTACACACAAGTGTAAAGGAATGAATAAGAATATGTACATACAAATATATATATGAGCAATGGCCGAACAGCATAGGCAAGATGCAGTAGATGGTATAGAGCACAGTATATACATATGAGATGAGTAATGTAGGGTATGTAAACATTATATAAAGTGGCATTGTTTAAAGTGACTGGTGATTCATTTATTACATATAATTTGTAATTATTAAAGTGGCTAGAGATTTGAGTCAGTATGTTGGCAGCAGCCACTCAATGTTTGTGATGGCTGTTTAACAGTCTAATGGCCTTGAGAAAGAAGCTGTTTTTCAGTCTCTCGGTCCCAGCTGTGATGCACCTGTACTGACATCGCCTTCTTGGATGATAGCGGGGAGAACAGCCAGTGGCTTGGGTGGTTGTTGTCCTTGATGATCTTTTTGGCCTTCCTGTGACATCGGGTGGTGTAGGTGTCCTGGAGGGCAGGTAGTTTGCCCCCGGTGATGCGTTGTGCAGACCTCACTTCCCTCTGGAGAGCCTTACGGTTGTGGGTGGAGCAGTTGCCGTACCTGGCGGTGATACAGCCCGACAGGATGATTGTGCACCTGTAAAAGTTTGTGAGTGTTTTTGGTGACAAGCCACATTTCTTCAGCCTCCTGAGGTTGAAGAGTTGCGCCTTCTTCACCACGATGTCTGTGTGGGTGGACCATTTCAGTTTGTCCTTGATGTGTACGCCGATGAACTTAAAACTTTCCACCTTCTCCACTACTGTCCCGTCGATGTGGATAGGGGGGTGCTCCCTCTGCTGTTTCCTGAAGTCCACGATCATCTCCTTTGTTTTGTGGACGATGAGTGTGAGGTTATTTTCCTGAGACCACACTCCAAGGGCTCTCACCTCCTCCGTGAAGGCCGTCTCGTCGTTGTTGGTAATCAAGCCTACTACTGTAGTGTCATCTGCAAACTTGATGATTGAGTTGGGGGCATGCATGGCCACGCAGTCATGGGTGAACAGGGAGTACAGGAGAGGGCTGAGAATACACGCTTGTGGGGCCCCAGTGTTGAGGATCAGCGGGGTGGAGATGTTGTTTCCAACCCTCACCACCCGTCAGAAAGTCCAGGACCCAGTTGCACAGGGCGGGGTCGAGACCCAGGTTCTCGAGCTTGATGACAAGTTTGGAGGGTATCATGGTGTTAAATGCTGAGCTGTAGTCGATGAACAGCATTCTTACATAGGTATTCCTCTTGTCCAAATGGGTTAGGGCAGTGTGCAGTGTGATTACGAGTGCGTCATTTGTGGACCTATTGGGGCGATAAGCAAATTGGAGTGGGTCTAGGGTGTCAGGCAGGGTGGAGGTGATTTGATCCTTGACTAGTCTCTCAAAGCATTTCATGATGATTCAACATTATGTCAATGCTGTACTTTACCTGTGTGAATCTACGTAACACATTTCCCCTGTATATCTTTAAAAATACTGAGGCAAAACTTGAATTAACCAATATGAAATGGGCCGATTTCTGGAACCGTCAGCTGCTCACTCTCCTGCTGTAACAGACGAGGTCCATTACAGAGAATGGGCTGGCAGTAGGGAGGAAGACATTAGGGGAAGAGAGAGGGTGAATGTGTAGCTCTAATGGGTGCATTAGACAGCAGAGAGTGGAGGTGAGATCCTGCCCTGTCCATACCAGGGGATAAAGGGGTGGGATGACAGGGAGGAGGGGGGGCAGCACTCACACCCACAGTCCCATAAGACAATAGGAGCAGAAGAGTAGTCAACCGGTGACCTGTCAGTAGAAGAGACTGTACCGTGAGTTAGGTGGACTGTGGTGGGGGTATTGATCTGGGCTGTGCAGACATCCAAATTGCACTTAGACTAATAACTGAGAATTGCCATTTGTGCTTCGTTTCAACCCAACGCAAGAAATTGTAGTGGCAAATGAACCTTATTTTAAGCCATTTATGGACAAAACACAGCCGACATGACATAGGTCACAATTAAATTGACCAAATCAAATGCAGGTTTTCCAACAAATGTCAATACTAAACACATTATATTAACATTACATCATTATGGGTGGAATGGCATAAGATAATGTAATGAAATAGGAACACTTTATTAATGAAAGAAATCAGCTTTAATTCTACAGAACGACACTTAGTAGTAGTCCCATGTTTAACACCACTGCTGTTGCACATAGAATTCCCTATTTATGAGAATAAATAGCAGAATCACTCTATCCCACAAGCTGGTCCAGCATCCTCTTTCTGGTATTATTAGAAACTCTGAAAAGTGCATGCACTCAGACAAATCTGTGTAATATGTTATGTCTATCATATTGTGAATAGTAATTGTGATGTTGTTCAAGATTTATTTGAAATAGCAGCAGCACATGGAAATGACCAGATGCCAGGGATGACAGTGAGAGTAGTGGGCCTAATAGTTTACAAACACCCTTCAAAAACAGGTCAATAGTAGAAGCACCTGTGGCCACTGTATGGGTGGGTAGTCTACTTCAAATGTAGGTTCAATAATGTTGAGGTGCTCCTGCATAAACGGAAATATTGGGATTTATCCACGACAGTCTAAATTACCCATGCTGCATATGATGCAAGGTTTATATATCTGTTCGAAAAATTCTCATCAAAATTGTTGGAATGGGACAGACAATACACATGGTGACAAGCAGCGCAGTGATGACAGGCATTTGCCATGAAAGCAGATCGATGCACATTTGCGCGATGTAGGCCTACTGTGCGCAATTTTGATCGATTCATACGCAATAATTCCAATGTAGATAGTTTGTCCTTACCTTCCTCAATAGTTTAAGCACGTCGGTTGCCTGATCTATCCTGCGATCACGGAGCAGCTTTTGTATCTCTCGGATCCATGCCACTCGCCTCACGTAGGGGCTGTGATTGGACCGCCTCAGCATCCCCGGCAGTTTATCTGATTTCAGCATCATCGTAAACAGAAAGTCGCCGCCTTGAATTCTACCGCTGTCGCCTTCTCCTGTGCTGTTAAGAGGCTTGCAACGCCTTTTCGTAAAATTCTCATTGTCCAGACTACTCTGTCTACTTAATCTAGAACCCATATTTAAGTGTTTATATCGACAGTATTTTACAATTGCACAATGCAACCATAATACTGTCTAAACTCAGAAATATACCCCAGTTCAATAGCCCATATGTTATCTGTAGCCTATTGCCTATTATTCAATACTGACAGCAACACAGCACAATATTCCTGATTTACCTGTTACCGGATATTCAACGACTGTCTATTGCGCCCGTGACACATTTACGAGGACAGACGAATGCTCTGTTAATTTGATGATCTCTCAGGGTCTACGTGTGCCAGTATGCTCGGTGGATGCTCGTGCCTTTACGCTGTTGTTTAGGTTTGTGCAGTGTTGCACGGCAGACACCAGGCTCGTGGCGCGCATAACCAATCACAGCCTTCGTGTGCCATTGCGCGCCCTACGAAGTTACGACACGCCCTTCTCACGACTTCAATTTAGGAAGGTGCATGGTATGGCCACTGAGTGCACACCAGTTGTGAATAAACTCTACCACCTTTATTTAGGCTACTGTGACATTGCACTGTATTTGCATTAAACCTTTTGCAGCAATCATATGGATGGCATGGGGGTTGTTTGTTATAAAAATGATCAGTGAGACCAGTTTGGGTTGGGGCCACAGTGCTTTATTGTCTTACATTCATTCCCTAGTCACAGGGGCCATCAGGGGTTCAGAACAGTATGCAGCAATAATAGACAATGGTAAGCACATAGAAATAGAATCCTACTATTTGGAACCCTATCTATGGGTGAGCTGCTGTTAAATCCACAAGGGAGCACATTCTGTGCATTTGAGCAATCTATGGAAGTAAGTTCATCATCAACTATAAGCTGTGTGATTTGTACTATCAAAATGATTAGGATATAATTGTTTGATATTGAGATCATTTTTGGGGGGGAATTGGAATTCTGTCAAGTGTTCTGACATGGTTGGCAGGGATGAAACACTGTAATTTGTTGTGAAATAGGCTGTTGTGTGATTCAATTATAATCACTTCTGGACTCCTTCAAAGAGCATATTATGCATCTAATAAAGGATTACAAGGAACTTTACAATTTTAAAATGCAACGTGAAAAATATTTTTGTCTCAAAAACGTTGGTTGTTCACTATTTGTTAACTGCTTGTTAACTCGGTATGGGGGTTTTAACCATCTGTTCTGTCTAGAATGACATGGCTACCCCAATTCCCGTCAAGTCCTATCCAACTACTTCATATGTCTCCAGTGTTTGTCTGGTAAAATATGGTATGTCTGGCCAAATCAACATTACTGAACACTGAACACGTCATTTAATTGAGGCAACATGCTGTTGTGTGTGCCAAAGCTAGTTATGGCAATTTAGTGTGGTTATAAAAATGATTACACATGCTGATTAGGCTATGTTGATTACCGGTCAATTACAGAGACAGAACATGTGGTTAAGGCTGAAAGTAAGGAGCTTTTTATGCTGTAAATCAGTAGTGCTGCTGGACACCACAGGACTAGGCTAAATGTCACTGAGTAACTCATTACAGTGTTCAGTAATTCATTACAGTGTTCAGTAACTCATTACAGTGTTCAGTAACTCATTACAGTGTATTTTTGTTCTCTTCTGAACAGCTTAGTTCTAAAGTGTAGGCCAAATATCAGATATCAGGGTTACATCTATTATGTAAGTGTTGCCAAATGGTTGTTAATATAAAAAATTGTTATTCTATAACACAATGTACTTTATGGTGAAGAGTACATTGATGTGGTTGCCATGTTTTCTGCCAAGGCAATTCCTCAGAAATGGAATTACAATGAGACTCAGATTTTTCACTTTAAAATATATTTCAAAGTTTAACCAATAGCAGAAACCGTCATTTGAGATGTTAAACTTTGAAATCAATGGATTTTGTTTGGTATACGTTGAGTTTACATAACATGACATAGACTGACCAGGTGAATCCAGGTGAAATCTATGATCCCTTATTGATGCGAACGGTTCACCACCCAAAGGACATCCAGGCAACTTGACACAACATGGGCCAGCATCCCTGTAGAATGCTTTCAAAACCTTGTAGAATCCATGCCCTGATGAATTGAGTCTGGGGCATGAGGGCTTTAAGTCAATACTAGGAAGGTGTTCTTAATGGTTTATACACTCAGGGTATTTGTCCAATTTCTTGTATCTTACTCTTAATTTTATGCTTCCTATGTAACGGAGACCGGGGTTGGTTGTCACAATGTTTGTCACAGGGCTGTGAGATCATTTCAAGATAAACATGTGTGTCCTCTACTGGAGAGGTCATACACATGGTAAATTCAGGCCAGGATCGCAAAACATTGAGGGGAGAGGAATATTATCATTTTTCAAGGGTGAAAGTAAATATTCACTTGAAATAAAGTGTATCATCATTAGACAAATGTACAATCACAAGGAATTCACACATTTACATTTTTAGACTCTTATGGTCAGCTCTGCTCCCTGCTCATTCAACCTCAATCCCAGGTAGTAGGATACCACGATTATCTACCAGTAGTTTTTCTTTTATTATGCTTGAGTTGAAAGTTTAATGGAGCTTGTCAAATAGAAACCATCACCTCCGTACCATTTTGCAACTCACAGAAAACATTAAGTGACACATGCAGGGAACTCAACAACAGCCTCTGACAGTTTAGACTTGAGTCACATGTATATGATTGAAAACCCACAGCATGCTCCATGGGGGACCTCTGCATTGGGAGGATAGTGATGACATTAAGATACAATGCCCATGGCTCTTCGCAGGTTCCTTTGACAGTGTTTCATCAGGCAGACACAGCACTAAGACTAACTGCATGCTAAAAAAGCCTATTACTTCTAATTATATAATCATTTGAAACAGGAAGATACAGTAGCTGTAAGGCTTCTGTCTAACTGTAAGATGTGTTGGTGTGTGTTGGTTCCCCTGGGCAGGAAAATGGTCAGGAAGTCCCTGGTGGCTGGCCTGGTGGTTTTGCTGGTGGCTGCAGTAGGAGTGTTCGTGGGGGTGTTCATGGGGGTGGGAAACAAGAACCCCATCTCACCCTCAGACCATTTCTACTCAAAAGCTGCCGTGGCTACAGATGCTGGGATATGCTCTGAGGTGGGGAGGTAAGTAACGTAACACGAGCCAACTAATTCCCTTTGATACAATGATTCATGGTACAAGCTTAGTCTAATGACAGGACAAGATTAAGCTCTACAAGGAGCATTAAGTGTGTGTGTGTGTGTGTGTGTGTGTGTGTGTGTGTGTGTGTGTGTGTGTGTGTGTGTGTGTGTGTGCGCGTGTGTGTGTGTGTGTGTACCTAGGGACATCCTGAAGAGGAACGGCTCAGCGGTGGATGCATCTATCGCCGCCCTGCTGTGTGTTGGCCTCCTGAACGCTCACAGCATGGGCATTGGAGGGGGTCTCTTCTTCAACATCTACAACGCTTCCACAGGTGAGTCAGTGAGTCCTCAAGACACCACAAATTAAAAATCAAATCAAATGTATTTATATAGCCCTTCTTACATCAGCTGATATCTCAAATTGCTGTACAGAAACTCAGCCTAAAACCCCAAACAATAAGCAATGCAGGTGTAGAAGCACGGTGGCTAGGAAAAACTCCCTAGAAAGGCTAACAAACACATCCATTTGTCTGTATTTTGTATCACTGCTCGACAGGGAAGGTAGAAACCATTGACGCGAGGGAGACAGCCCCCATGAACGCGACAGAAGACATGTTTGGCAATAACACCCAGCTTTCTCGGAAAGGTACCATTTTTACTGTTCTGGAATGTACGTCAGGTTCAGGGTAGACTAGGCAGGTTCTGTAGTTCAAACCATCCTGAGATAACAGTTGAATAGTAATATCATAGCTGTCATGTATCACAGTGGGGTAGGGATGGAGAGAAGTTAACACTGTGTTTGAACCTTCTGGCAGCCTCTTCCCTGATCTTCCATCATTCTAAGGAAAATGAGCTCTAACCTTCTGCATCATATTGTTAAGTAATTTTGTAATCAATGTTCATCAATTTCAATTATCTTTATCTGTCTGCTACCCAGAGCTTGTAAAGTTCTGGTCTTAAATGAAACAGACAGAATTCCCAGCTCACAATTGATCAGATCCAAGTTTATTTGCGAGAGCTCCCCTGTACATTCACAAAGACGTTCCTTTTATAGCATTCTAACCTATGCACATACATACACACTAAGATTTGGATTCTCTCTTCTTCTCCTGAAGTTTATTACCACTCAGCTGACAGTTCCAGTCCCCCACAGATACGGGAAACCTGGAGGGGCTCTCCCTGTCCTATTTTATCTCTCCAGAGTTATTGCTTGGTCGGTTCAAACATAGGCTAAGCATCCTCTTTGCTTTCGTTAGGCACACACATACATTCCTTTCTTCCCCCCTCCAACCTAGTTGGGGCTGTGTTTATTATTTTTAATTACTCCTTGTTCATGCTACATAACCTCTAATCCCTAATGGTTAAGTTTATGTGTAGAATTATTTAATAATTTATCTTAAACCTTAATAAAATCTTTTAACACATATGCATTGCTAAGGGGGCAACCTGTCAAAATGGGGAAATGGACTGATATGCATTTTAAATCCTTTCTGGGCAGGGTTCCAACTTTGTGCAAAATGTGGTAAAGACTTCTTTGCATAACAGGTGGATTGTCTATAGCCATTCCAGGGGAGATCCGTGGTTACGAGATGGCACACAGGAGACACGGCAGGCTGCCATGGAAGGAGCTGTTTGAGCCAAGCATTAAGTTGGCACGCGTAGGTTTCCCTATCGGCAAAGCCCTGGCCAAGGCCATCGCCAGCAACAAGGACGCTATTCAAGGAGATGCCAATATGTGGTGAGGATAGGACAGAAGATCAAAGAAAACAAATATGGGGGGACAAATTCTGTAATTGTTATATTACTATTACTACCACTATTACCACTATTATTACTACTACTATTACTACTAAAACCACTTCTACAAATCTAATAATATTGACAACGACAGACTTAAGTGATATGGATGGTTGATAATAGCTACCCTTTAATGAGAGTGTAAATGAAATGTTCTATAACAGGGATGGGCAACTTTGATGGGGGTGGAGGCCACAAAAAATCTGAACTCATTATGAGGGGTCGCAGTGGCTCGCAGGTCTGTGTACCAACATCCATACCCACACATACAGTCAGTGTCGGCCCTAACCTTTCTGGCCCTAAGTGATATTTTGTTGGGGGGTGGAGAGAAGATTTAGCAATTGCATAACTCATTTCATGCAATTCTATTCATTTTGCCATGGGACTGAGAGAAAAATGTGCAGTTTTACAGCTCATTTCCTGAAATTCTACAAATTTTGCCATAGGTGTTACGGTGCGTGAATGAGGACCCAAAAGCGAATTAACGTAAACAGAGCTTCTTTAATAACAAAACATACGTAGGCTCAGATGGACCGGCAGATTCCGACAGGACAGGACAAGGTTGCAGCAAACATGACGATAGTCTGGTTCAGGCATGAATAACACAAACAAGAATCCGACAAAGACAGAAACAAAAACAGAGAGAGATATAGAGGACTAATCAGAGGGAAAAAGGGAACAGGTGGGAAAAGGGGTGACGAGGTAGTTAGGAGGAGACAAGGAACAGCTGGGGGAAAGAGGGGGAGAAAAGGTAACCTAATAACGACCAGCAGAGGGAGACAGGGTGAAGGGAAAGGACAGAAACAAGACACAACATGACAATACATGACAATAGGGTGGAGAATTGTTTTTCAGTTTTGAATATGATATCTGAGTAACAGTGAATAACAAAATCAATGGGGTCCCCTGGTCGGTAATTTGACCATGATCACTACACATTTAGATAGCTGGCTAGACTAATTTACCAATCAATTTTTTTTTAGCTAACATAGGCTAGTTGAGTGACTGACATAACAAGAAAAAAACAGCTGATGTCCAACAACATTTCTAAATGTCACCTTGTGTGATCTACTATTCTAACTCTCAACATTAAGTTCAGACCCCGACTGAGTTCATCCCTGCTCAATAAAGTGCTGTAATTGGATGATTAGTTGGATTTTACCACATTGATATATTGCAACCAAAAAAATGTGATTACATTGATGTCCAAAATTCATGGCTTCCTCTGTGATTTATTATGACCGTTGATGATTTGATTGGCCGCTGTAAAACCTATGATGACAATGCCATGGGAAAGCTGGTCCTTTTACTTGTCGTGTCTTTGGCTATGCCGGATTAATTGATAAGACAAGCCATTCTATAAAATCATTTCTCCGTAATTAATATCACCTGATTGAGCTAATCATGTAAATGTAATTAACTAGAGAGTCGGGCACCACGGAATAATATTTATAGAGCTGTTATCTTCCTGTCACGATCGTTGTATTGAGGCGACCAAAGCGCAGCGTGGTGTGAATGCATGATTTAATGATTGACGAAAAAAACACGAGGTACACTAAAACAAACTAACAAGACGAACGTGACCGCTATAGAAACTGAGTGCTAACATGCAACATGACATAGACAATAACCCACGAACCACAATACAAAACAGGCTACCTAAATATGGTTCCCAATCAGAGACAACGACAAACACCTGCCACTGATTGAGAACCATATCAGGCCAAAACACATAGAAATAGACAAACTAGACATACCACATAGAATGCCCACTCATATCACACCCTGACCAAACAAAACATAGAAACAAACAAAGCAAATCATGGTCAGAGTGTGAAACTTCCGAATAAACTCTTAAAGAACTAGTAATATTTTACATCCATAGCAGTCAACATTAATCTTCATCTTACTTCAGTCTCATCTGAAAGTTGTAAATTCTTGGTCATCTGCAAGAACCCTGGCTAACAATTTGAATCAGCAATACAAAATTGGGTTTAATTATTCATTTACCTGCAAGAACCCTGGCTAACAATTGGAATACCTAACTAATCACACAGAATTCACATAAACAAAGAATGAATTATACATGGATAATTCTTTACGTCATAGAAAAATTTCCCTTGCGGGCGGAACAGATATGACAGCTTGTTACACAAAGGAAAAGGGTCTGGGTTGAGTGAAAGAGCGGGAAGACAGGAACCAAGGCGAAGCTGTGCTATCGTAAATACAGTATCCTATGCATTCTAAATTACCGCCCATTTGGAAAAGGAAAATGCAATAAATATTTACTCTGAGCTGCGCTTCAGTAGGTTGGTGGTAGATGGAAGACCGTGTTGCCAAACCGAGTCCTCTGTCCTTTGAAGAATGTCTCTGGCGGTCACTTGGATAAGTTGTAGTAACGTCGTTGTGTGGTAGATGGGATACTCTGTCTGTTCCTTCCTAACCTGCGTTTGCAGCTGCGGTCGCTAACTCAACGGCTAGGAGGTATCACTTCTGTCGTGAATAAGAGTTCAAAGTTGATACCATTCGCAACCAAAGTTCATGCTGATGTTGGCTTCATTCTGTAGTTTAACTGAACCATTCTGACATAGGATCGTCATCCTCATATCCTCGGAACAGAAAGTTATGTTGTCGTCAAGGCTTTATATAGGAAGGGAGAAGAGGGGTGTGTGTGAAAAGTTTTATAGCCCTTGTCCCTTCACAAGGGAGGGCCACTGATTGAGCAACCCTATCTTATGAAAACCCACATCTCATATTTTAGAAGATAAAATCACATTTCATCCCATCACAAATCATTTCATATTCAAACATTTAAATTGAATTGAATTGAATTGAACTCTGATGTGTAGACTTTCCACTGTAGAGTTTATGTCATCTTATCATTGATGAGAATGTCTCAGATGACAATCGAACTGACATCATATTCATTAAGTACCACTGCATATGTTCAATTGTTCGGATTACCAGAATATAGTTAATTTCCCCCCACCTACTGATGTTCCCAGAATCTCTACGTTAACCAAGGGTTTTTTAAATGTAACCTCAGTAGGTTAGAGAAGGGAAAAGGGGGGAAGAGGTATTTATGACTGTCATAAACCTATCCCCCAGGCCAACGTCATGACACACTCTACAGATTTGTTTGAATAACTCCTGATAAGTTCTCTGCTCCTGTTTTTATATTCCAGCGAAGTGTTCTGTGACTCCCAGAAAAACATCCTGAAGGAAAATGATATCATTAAATTTCCCAAACTAGCAGACACCTACAAGAGGATAGCGGAGGAAGGACCTGGTGTTTTTTACAATGGGACAATGGCACAGACAATTGTTGATGACATCCAGGCAGCAGGTCTTTCTCTATTTCTTGTGCATTATAATATTCTATTAAAGCTCATCATTCTTGCTGTACACACTATGATGATGATTAGGAAAGACAGATCTGATAGGCAGTTTGTCGATGTGCTTCTTCAGCAGTTATTATTTTCACGTCTCAGGTGGGATTATCACCCTGGAGGACCTGTTGGACTACTGGCCTGTGTTGAATGAGAACCCACTGAAGCTGACCGTGGGCGAGTACACCATGCACGTCCCAGACGCCCCCTCCAGCGGCCCAGTCCTGGCACTCATACTCAACATAGTGGACGGTGAGCAGCAGCCTAGATAACTCTGAGTGTGAACATCATCATCCACCACTAGTGACTGTAAACAAACAGCTCAGGCCTCCCAGTTTGTCATCTCATCTTAAGAGAGATTTGCTGTAAGCAGTCTGGACATTATCTCACTGGAAATGAACTAAACTGCACTAGTCCTCTACATCTTGACATCAACCATAGCTGTTAGCTAACAAGGACTGAATCAGATGGAAATGACCCTGTGATGGAAACATCGAATTACATTAAAACTGTATCTTTGATAAATGAACACAGTTCTTTTTTTGGGCTGACATATTAGATCGATTAAATGTGGCCCGTGAGGGATTTTTAAGCTTTTTGGGGGGATAATGAATCGATACATTTTCAAATAACTCCCCTTTTCCTGCCCACAAATTCATTTTGACGAACAAATCCGTTGCCAAAAAAATCCGTGCGGCCATCCTTTGAATTTTGAAATCCGCGATGTGGCCTTAGAGTCAAAAAGTGTAATCACCCGTGTATTAGATCAACATTTTTTGTGTGCTTTTTCTACAGGGTATAACTTCACTGGCACAAGTGTTTCAACGGTCGAGAAAAAGACTCTGACATATCACCGCATCGTGGAAGCTTTCCGGTTTGCTTATGCCAAGAGGAGCAAACTAGGGGATCCACGCTATCTCAATATCACTGATGTGAGAACCCTGACACACAGCTTTCAAATAGAAAGTTTCACTCACACACATATATATATACACAGTGCATTCAGGAAAGTATTCAGACCTCTTGACTTTTTCCACATTTTGTTACCTAACAGCCTATTTCTAAAATTAATTAAATTGCCCCCCCCCCCCCTCAACACATTACCCCATAATGACAAAGCAAAAACAGATTTTTAGAATTTTTTGCAATTGTATTAAAAATAAAAATCACATTTACATAAGTATTCAGACACTTAACACAGTACTTTGTTGAAGCACCTTTGGAAATGATTACAGCCTTGAGTCTTCTTGGATATGACGCGACAAGCTTGACACACCTGTATTGGGGAGTTTCTCACATTCTTCTCTGGAGATCCTCTCAAGCTCTGTCAGGTTGGATGGGGAGCGTTGCTGTACAGCTATTTTCAGGTCTCTCCAGAGATGTTTGATTGGGTTCAAGTCTGATCTCTGGCTGAGCCACTCAAGGACATTCAGAAACTTGTCCTGAAGCCACTCTTGCATTGTCTGGGCTGTGTGCATAGGGTCGTTGTCCTGCTGGAAGGTGAACCTTCACCCCAGTCTGAGGTCCTGAGTGCTCTGGAGCAGGTTTTTATTAAGGATCTCTCTGTACTTTCTCCATTCATCTTTCCCTCAGTCCTGACATCCCCACAGCATGATGCTGCCACCACCATGATTCAACGTAGGGATGGTGCCACGTTTTCACCAGATGTGACGCTTGGCATTTAGGCCAAAGAGTTCAATCTTGGTTTCACTAGACCAGAGAATCTTGTTTCTCATGGTCTCAGAGTCCTTTAGGTGCCTTTTGGCAAACTCCGAGCGGGCTGTCATGTGCCTTTATCTGAGGAGTGGCTTCCATCTGGCCACTCTACAATAGAGGCCTGATTGGTGGAGTGCTGCAGAGTTGGTTGTCCTCCTGGAAGGTTCTCCCATCTCCACAGAGGAACTTTGGAACTCTACCATCGGGCTCTTGGTCACTTCTATGATCAAGGGCTTTCCCTGCCGATTGGTGAGTTTGTCCGGGCGGCCAGCTCTAGGAAGAGTCTTGATGGTTCCAAACTTCTTCTATTTAAGAATGATGGAGGGCACTGTGTTCTTGGGGTCCTTCAATGCTGCAGAAATGTTTTGGTACCCTTCCCCAGATCTGTGCCTTGACACAATCCTGTCTCGGAACTCCACGTACAATTCCTTAGACCTCATGGCTTGGTTTTTGCTGTGACTGTCAACTGTGGGACCTTATATAGACAGGTGTGTGCCTTTCCAAATCATGTCCAATCAATTGAATTTACCACAGGTGGACTCCAATCAAGTTGTAGAAACATCTCAAGGATGATCAATGGAAACAGGATGCACCTGAGCTCATAGCAAAGGGTCTGAATACTTACTGTATGTACATTACATTTTTTATACATTTGCAAGCATTTCTTAAAATCTGTTATCGCTTTGTCATTATGGGGTGTTGTGGGTAGATTGATGAGGATTTTCTTTTTTAATAAGGATGTAATGTAACAAAATGTGGAAAAAGGGAAGGGGTCTGAATACTTTCCGAATGCACTGTATTTGACTTTAAAATAAAAATGGTTTGTAGTGGTTTACTGAACATGCTCTATAATCACATGCTGTTGACTGCTGTTCAACATTGCCAAGAGAAACTAATTTAATTCATATTTGATGATTTTATCTTCTCTCCAGCTCATCTACAACATGACCTCAGACTACTTTGCTGACGGGATCAGGAGCAAGATCACAGATGACACCACTCAACCAGATAGCTACTACGAGCAAGATTATTTTGTCCCAGACAATCATGGGACAGCACACCTGTCCGTCATAGCTGAGGATGGAAGTGCTGTGGCTGCCACCAGCACAATCAATCTATAGTAAGAGTCCTACAAGGCAAGACCTCCTCTGAGACAATAGGACTGATGAATACATAATGCTACAGGGTAGATTATAGATATCTAGAGACAGATCGTTAATATAGTATACATGTGCACTCTAAATAAACTTTGTTGCCGATGGTCTTACTAAGAATCTTCTATTTGCATTTAACCCAAAAATAACATGTATAGGTTACTTAACTCCTATAATTACTTAACTCTAGCTACTTAACTATCATTCCTATCTTCAGTTTTGGCTCAAAAGTCATGTCCCGATCCACTGGCATCATTTTCAATGATGAGATGGATGACTTTAGCTCTCCATACATCACCAACGGCTTTGGAATCCCTCCATCTCCTAACAACTTCATCCAGCCTGGTGAGAATAGGAACTGAAATCAATATCCTTATTGCTGGTAGGCTACTGAAAGTTCTCAATTTACACATGGCTCCAGTTTGAACCCTGGCTGGTTTGTTTTCTGAGAATACCTTTTGGTCTGAAGATTGATCTACCTTTCATTTTTAGGTAAAAGGCCTCTCTCTTCTATGTGCCCAACTATTATCTCTGACAAAGACAATAGAGTGAAAATGGTGGTGGGAGCCTCTGGTGGAACAAAGATCACCACAGCAACTGCCCTAGTAAGTTTAGATCCATGCACATAAATGTACTCTCTGAAACAGATATAGCCTTTACTAACACATGATATCCATCTATCCTTACATAGTGATATTGTGATAATTCAGAGGACAAGAAGCTTTCTTTTCTCATTTACATAGGTGATTCTGAATACCTTGTTCTTTGACTACGACCTCAAAAAAGCTGTGACACTACCTCGAATTCACAATCAACTCAACCCAAATATGACTGTAGTGGAGGACGGCTTTGAAAAGGTGGGTAATTCTGAACAATATTGCATCGTATATTGTTGAATTTTAAAAAATGGTTTCATAACTCTGGACTTTAATCTGTGTGTGTGTGTGTGTTTATTTCTGTGTTTATGCATGTGTGTGTTTGTGTAAAAGAGTGTATTAGATGGCCTGGTAAAGAAGAACCATGTGACAGAGCTGCTGATGACTCCTGATTCAGTGGTTCAGGCGGTGGTGAGACAAGGGGAGCGGCTCTGTGCCGAGTCCGACCCCAGGAAAGGGGGCTATCCAGCGGGCTACTGAGTCTTACCTCACCTCTTCCTTCCCAAACCTGGAGTGTACCTCCATAAAAAGGCAGGGATAGAGCTAAGTATCTGGAAAGACACGAAAACAATGCCTCCTCAAGGTGACACAGCCACTCGCTTTCTTCAGCTGAAATTCATTTCAAGACGTGGAAAATGACTTTACTCCACATCAATACCTCCTCCCTTCACACCAAATAATCGGCGGCATTTCTGCTTTTATTTCAGCATTACTCATTATTTATTTTTGTGTTTTGAAAAAGAAGTGAGGTTGCAACTCTGAAAGTAGCATTTTTTAAATCCTAGCTGTATCAAGAGATCATCATTATCAATTATCCTGAAGATGGAAGTTTATTAATGCAATGCAGTGGGGTAGCAGAAAGCTGGACTGCAACTTTCGTTTCCTGCTGGATGTAAATACCAATGGGCCAGAACTTTATGGACGCCATGAATCTTCTGATATACATTATGAAATAGTTTGCCTAGGAAGTATTAGCCAACATATTAGTCAAATTACTCTGTGATGATGAGCGATCATTCTGTTTGACAGAAAAATAGCCATTTATCTGAGATTTAAGGAAAGCAATGTTTTAGGGGAGATTATGAACACCAATATGGAAGGTTGTCAAAGTAGTTTGTCTGTCCATTGAACAAATCAAATGTAGAGACATGACTGTTTTATCTCTCCATCAAGGAAAAATGGTCTGTACGTTTTAACCTCAGGCCTTAACCTCAGGTCTTAACTGGTCAGGTTGCTATATCTGTTGGTGCTTTATGGGTTGGCTAAATCACAAACATATCTGGCAACCAGGCTACAGGTCTACCTGCCTTATGAAGATGTTGGTCACAGGTAGCTACATTTCTCCTTTCATGAGGAAGCATATTCTGATCTGTTAACTGAAAACTGTGATTTCTGTTTTTCTGATTTCATCTCAACTCTGACCGTTGCCCATGGGGGCCTATTGTTAACAAGGGCTCAAATATGGCTGCCATTTAACTATTCAAATGGTACTTTTACATTTTTTGTGATGCAGAATGTTGAGAAAAACACAAATTGTTCATGTTTAATATGGAGTAAGACCATAGCAGTACAGTGAATGTATAGTGTATTTTACATTTGCAGATATATATTTTTAAACATGCATTGTTCTCATGCCATGCTTGTTATTAAAATGTTTAAAATAAGATATATTTTACATTAGTCAGCCTGTTCCCCATATTTTTAGAGGCATCTTTCTCTGCATCGATACCTGTAACCAAAGAACGGATGAAAAATGTACAAAATAGATTAATAACAGCTACATGATGTCTAAACAACTGACTGAAGTACAATTTTACACCTACAACCTAAAAATTGGGCTCGACTTCCTTCAATAGCCTGAAGAACAAAATACAAAGCAGCTTCCTTCTGACAAATCTTAGCAAGATGTGGCATTTGGTGCCAGCTGGGGCTTTTACAAAAGCCTCCAAATGGATTATTGGCTTTTTTGTTTTACCAGGCAAGTCAGTTAAGAACAAATTCTTATTTTCAATGAAGGCCTAGGAACAGTGGGTTAACTGCCTGTTCAGGGGCAGAAAGACAGATTTGTACCTTGTCAGCTCGGGGGTTTGAACTTGCAACCTTGCGGTTACTAGTACAACGCTCTAACCACTAGCCGCCCCTAACCCTGCCGCCCCTGAAGCAATTGCTTCCATAGACCAGTGATTCATAGGAAGCTACGTAGTCGACTCAGGCTAAATGCTTCCTCTCTATCAAAGTGTTGCTCTTCTCCTTTATTAAGACACTTTATGTTGATGTTTCCTTTATTTTGGCAGTTACCTGCAGCTGCTGAGTAAGTCAACTCTACTGTGCACAGAGATGTGACTGCCAACTAAAGTCCATCTATGGTAGTATCCTGTCGTCTAGGCTACAACAAGTATCCTGTCGTCTAGGCCCTATTGAATGTGGCCTGAGACACTATCTGCGTACTCTCTACTCTCTGCTTCCCTGTAAGAGCAACAAGATCCATATTCATTCAGACAGAATTCAGCCTGTGGGCAGATGGGAAATGATGGCTAATGAAGCTGTATGTTACATACAAAAATAGCAAAGCAAGAGTTTTTCAATCCTTTGACACAGCTCATCTAACTGTGCTAATAGAACATTTCCCAATCCCCCGACTAATGTGATACTCTTGACAGCACAGGCCTGAACAGAGTATAGTGTCAATGTTGATGCACAGTGCTCACATACAGGGCAGGCCACTGGTTCAGAGGACATTTAGCGTCACTAGGCACATGCCCCATCTAGTGTTGCCTGATGAAAAGACATCCCACGGCTGCAGCTCACCCTCTCCATCTCGCTCTAGATATATCAACACACACACACACAAGAGCAGAGTGAACTATGCAGTGTGAGTCTGTGTCTATTTACACAGACAGTCTCTGTCCCGTCTCCTGCCCCATGGAGGCCCATTATCTACTGTATTTGTTTATAGAGCGAAGTGACATGTAGCGTGTTTCAGACCCCGCACACGGTCTTCGAGTACTTCTTGTGCAAACATACCAATAAACATCTGGAACAAACCTACATGGTAAAGTTTAGACGGATAGGGCAATGGAACATACTTTCTTTTTGTCTAATGTAAGCCGTTGACGTCAACCAAAAAAGGCTCAAGTAATGATGACAATGCTTTTTTCATGTAAGAGGGACATGCAGAACATTCTCAAAAACCAGCCCACTCAAATGTTAAATATGACATAGGCTTTCAACTTAATTGGTTCTGCTTTGTACCTCAAATGCTTAGAGACCCAGAATGTAACATTTGAAGGCTCAGGGCTATATCACCGTGTCAATGCTTTGTTTCAGTAATAAAACTTCAGTGTTTTCATACCAATGTTAGGTCATGTTTTAAATGCTATTAGGCTAAGCTTCTTCTGTATACAAACCAAAGGGCAATTCAGGATATTGAAAAGATCCTAATATTTCATAATACCTGATCTTGGATCAATGCCATTATGAAGAGATAATGTCAATATAATGGCGCTCATGACTAGCACTGACTGAGATGCTGAATAACTTAACCCAATAAAACAATTATCACTCTCACAGTTCGCATAAATCTACACCAGGCTAACAAAAACAATGTGCAGTGTCATTGTCAGCTTAGTTCTCACAGATTGTCATGTTATGGCACACACACAAAGATATCATTTCAAATCATCTCAGGACTATTACATTGATGTGCACATATCTCTGGGAAATCTTTTCCTTTGCTAAAAGTTTTTTTCCATTGGCATGCTTCCAGTTGAAGAACAATCACAATGCTCTCTCTAAAACATACTCATCTTCTGCCCGCCTCTGATTTGATATCACAATCACTCATCATATCGTGGTAACTCCGACAGCTGAGATACATTAAACCGTTCCTCATTCTCTAAGCATAGATGAGAACACGGATCCTCTATGCTAGATATCTCTGTATATTTATCTTTGACCTATGATGGGATCCCACCACCGGGACTTTGAAGAACATGATGATAAATGACAAAATACAAGTACATATCAGAGAATGATAGTGGCCAAAGGGCAAAATTAGCATGGACAGTGTCATTGAGGACTCCCACCATTTTAATGTGTCAACTGGGTGAGACTTCCAAATTCATTGGCTGATCCCTCCTGTTGGAGTCATGTCCAACCGGGTCATCAGGAGGGATTAGCCTATCGTGAAGAAAATGTAATGTTCATAAATGAAGAGATCCTCAATGGAGCTGCCCATACCATCACAGATGCTATAATTGCAGTTGCAAAGACAAGTCCTCTATGTCTATAGTCCAGATCTATTCTATCGACATCCTACAACAGAGGCTCTATTCTATCGACATCCTACAACAGAGGCTATGACCTACCTCTAAAGAATCAGATCTCTCTGGTCCTGAATAAAGGATAAACTGTTGTATAACGATATGTATGCTGAAATTCAAATACTATGTGGGTGCTACTCAAAGAGGTGGTGTGGCGGCATCTAGGTTTCCATATCGAGGCCTCTGGATCCTGCACAGTTATCCATCACGTCCTGAGGGAAACACCTACGTTTGTTGGAACTGCTTTTACTGCAAATAAACATTAAAATTGTAGGGAGGCCCAAACAGGCTGCACTCTTTCTAGTGGTAGTCAGACAAACATTTCAGGTGGAACAAATTAGTGATTTTCTTGTTTTCCATTTTGCCAAAAAAAGCACAACAAACATGAGAAAAGATTATAGAGACTTGAAGTCTGATCTTTATATTGTAGATAGACGATACAAGCTTGCAATGTAAATTGGGAGTGCCCTAAACCAGTGGTTTCTCTACTCATTAACACACAAGCAATGTTGCAATTTGAACCAAAATATAGGATAGAATGCGAAGTCCATGACAATGACAGAGTACACCAGTATATGTTCCGGTCTGTGTCGGAGAAGGCGGGGTGGTGATGACTGTTCAGAGTCGCATGGCGACAGCTGCCCCCGGCGCCTGCAGCTCCTGGTCCAGGAGGCGGAACAGCATGGCACATTTGTTGCGCTGGGGGGTTTGTCCCAGGGTGTGGTGCAGCCGGGCCTGCAGGTAGTGGACATCACGGAGACGCTCCTTACAGTCCAGCATGGAGAAGTAGGCTGCAGCCTCTCCCAGCGATTGCACAGCCAGGCCTAAAGCTGGAGGGAGACAACAGGGAGGAAGACTCTGAACGACTCTGACCCAAGTAATTGTATCTGCAAACATGTACATTTGAGGTAGTGAGTGATATTAAGTTTGTGTTGGGGATGTGTGCTACCTGCATGTCTCTGGCCATTGGACCGGGTCCCAGCCATGGCCATCTGACAGCGGGCTGCCAGGAGCAGAGCTCTGCCCTTATCCATGACCGCTCCGTGGGCCAGGATGGGCTCCATCGCCTCATGAAGGACACCCAGAGCCTGCTCCGGCACTCCCAGCATCAACTGGACATAGGGAAGGAGAAGAACACAAACTATTGGGAGTTTTTAAATACACTGCTCAAAAAAATAAAGGGAACACTTAAACAACACAATGTAACTCCAAGTCAATCACACTTCTGTGAAATCAAACTGTCCACTTAGGAAGCAACACTGATTGAAAATAAATTTCACATGCTGTTGTGCAAATGGAATACACAACAGGTGGAAATGATAGGCGATTAGCAAGACACCCCCAATAAAGGAGTGGTTCTGCAGGTGGGGACCACAGACCACTTCTCAGTTCCTATGCTTCCTGGCTGATGTTTTGGTCACTTTTGAATGCTGGCGGTGCTTTCACTCTAGTGGTAGCATGAGACGGAGTCTACAACCCACACAAGTGGCTCAGGTAGTGCAGCTCATCCAGGATGGCACATCAATGCGAGCTGTGGCAAGAAGGTTTTCTGTGTCTGTCAGCGTAGTGTCCAGAGCATGGAGGCGTGCAGGACGTTTGGCATTTGCCAGAGAACACCTAGATTGGCAAATTAGCCACTGGCGCTCTGTGCTCTTCACAGATGAAAGCAGGTTCACACTGAGCACATGTGACAGACGTGACAGAGTCTGGAGACGCAGTGGAGAACGTTCTGCTGCCTGCAACATCCTCCAGCATGACCGGTTTGGCGGTGGGTCAGTCATGGTGTGGGGTGGCATTTCTTTGGGGGGCCGCACAGCGCTCCATGTGCTCGCCAGAGGTAGCCTGACTGCCATTAGGTACCGAGATGAGATCCTCAGACCCCTTGTGAGACCATATGCTGGTGCGGTTGGCCCTGGGTGCCTCCTAATGCAAGACAATGCTAGACCTCATGTGGCTGGAGTGTGTCAGCAGTTCCTGCAAGAGGAAGGCATTGATGCTATGGACTGGCCCGCCCGTTCCCCAGACCTGAATCCAATTGAGCACATCTGGGACATCATGTCTCGCTCCATCCACCAACGCCACGTTGCACCACAGACTGTCCAGGAGTTGGCGGATGCTTTAGTCCAGGTCTGGGAGGAGATCCCTCAGGAGACCATCCGCCACCTCATCAGGAGCATGCCGAGGCGTTGTAGGGAGGTCATACAGGCACGTGGAGGCCACACACTACTGAACTTGTTTTAAGGACATTACATCAAAGATGTATCAGCCTGTAGTGTGGTTTTCCACTTTAAATTTGAGTGCGACTCCAAATCCAGAACTCCATGGGTTGATAAATTTGATTGCCATTGATAATTTTTGTGTGATTTTGTTGTCAGCACATTCAACTATGTAAAGAAAAAAGTATTTAATAAGAATATTTCATTCATTCAGATCTAGGATGTGTTATTTTAGTGTTCCATTTATTTTTTAGCAGTGTATAACCCAGTATGAATTTCCTTGTTTTGCCTAAATGTGGGAGTTTACTTTGCATACAATATGCAGTTATGTCTAAGTTAAGGGGTTTGAAGATGTGTGTGTTAGTATGTGTAGGGGTTTGAGAGAGTTTACGATGGTGTGTTTGCCATAACAGGGTTACATATTGCATGTGCGCGTCTGTTGTGCTGACCTGAGTGAAAGCCAGGTGAAGGATGGTCTCGGAGGCCAGGGCCTGTAGGTGGTGCTGTCTGGCCAGGGCCAGGGCCTGCAGCAGGAGAGGAAGGGCTGTGGCAAAACCTGACGACTCCCAATGCAACTCAGCTGTGACCAGCATCACCCTGCACAAGGCATACCAATATGTCTAAAACACATATCTGATACCCATACCCTTACCCCAAAAATATGGAGTCTGTTGTTTCATTTAGAGCCTACCTGATGATCATCTCTGTGTACTTGGTCTTCTCGCAGTACAGCTGCAGCCTCTGCAGGATACTGTATGCTTCAGTAGTCCGGTTCAAGGCCTTCAGCACTTGAGCTTTCCTGTTAACACGACAGATATACACATGGGTCGTTCCACGAAAAGAATGCGGTTTGCGTCCCTTTAATATTTTAAATTGTGCACCAATATTGCATTTTAAAAGCCTGTTCTATGAAATTAAGTGCCCTTTAATATAGACCACCTTCAATAAATCTGTCCCTTCGTCAACACCGCGTCACTTCTAGGAAGATTTCAACCCACACACCCCCAAAATGTATACTAGCTTCCTCATCATTGTAAAACCCTGGTTATTTTGTTACTTGGACAAAGTCATTTCTGAAGGTGATTATTTAATGTGATTAGTGATTCATTTACGTCTGTCACTCATTTTAAGGTCAACACTGTTACATTAATTGAACTCAAATTTGAATCTGGTGAAACTACTTCATTTTAAAAGATTTGGTTTCAAAAGAAAAATGTAACATTAATAGTTAAATCATAGTGTAAAAAAGCAGGTGATCTGGTTCTACTCTTTTTGGCAATTTTCTGGGTGTTCTGTGGTGGAAAACTGAGTGTGTCGAGAATAACATGTCAACCCTGTTACCCATAGATAGACAGGCTTGAAACGTTTTAGCAATGTCACATTTTTTTGTGGAACTTACATTCAGTTGCCCCTCCCTGAGGTACATAACAAGCTTTCATTGTGCCTGTCACAAGAGGATTTGTGGCTGATTTAATATGAAATCATCAACCCTGTTACAGTCAACCCTGTTCTCTTTTCTGCCACTTAGTATAGTCTTATTTATTTGTATCGCTTGAGATGGGAAAAAGTGTCTCATCAAGTTGAACATGTGCTCTTTATGACAATGTTCAAATTAGGTGAAATCAAAACGTTTTTGGGGACCAAGTTACACTTCTCAAAAGCCACTGAATTAGTGGAAAGCCCCACATACAGATAGTTACAGCACTGGAAGACTGTGCAAAGGTGTTCTATGTTCTGACCCTTCCTTACCTATAAAGACCCTCAGTTTTGTTCAAGGCAGCAATGGCTGTGACATGGGGCTCTGCCAAGTGGTATTTCCCATCATTCATAGCTCTGTCAAACTGGATCTTGAGGTCACAGAGCATCCACAGCTGGGTGACAGAACACAAAACATTAGAGTGAACAGCCCACCTCATACCAGCCATGTCAGTGTCATCGCCTTTGAAAAGAAGACAATGGCGTTTCTGTGTACCGCAACAATAGGAAAATGCTAAACATGGGGATTGAGGCCAAGTCTAAAGTTGATGGATAGAGAAGAGCAGGAGTTCAGAATGGCTCACCTTGGCATGTTGGGTGTGAGGTGGAAACTGCTCCTTCAGATGCTTCAGGACCTCAGACACAGCCCCATACAGTCCCTGGAGGGAGGGAGACAGGAACATGTAACTGGTGCAGGCCTCACCCACAGCCTACACAAGTGCACATCTCCTGAGCTTTAATCTGGATCACATCAATGGTTAGGAAACGGCCCTGAGTGACTAAACGAGCACGGAGGGAGACGTGACAGAGGGACTGAAGCCAAAGAGAAAGAGGTGGGATGAGGTGTACCAACTACAGTACCTGTTCAGCATGAAGCTCAGCCAGGTGGCAGAGGGCCACAGCAAAGGCCTCTGTGTTGTTCTGCTGGACCCCAAAGTTAACCTGCTCCAGGCTATTCATGTTCAGGAGGAGCTGGGCCTGCTGCTGAGCCATGGTGCTGGAAGAACACATACGTTCAACAGGACATGAATGTTGGAGACATGAATTCAGTGAATGTGTGTTGGATTAATTCAATTAGTCAAGACTGGATATCAATAATTGACATTCACTCTTTTTTTCTTACCAATCGAGTAAAAAACAGGTTTCATACTGAAAGATAAACTTACTGGTTGGGATTGTTTATGTTCAGTGTGGATTCTGATTGTCAGGGAGGATCAGGATGCGTGAAGGAGACCCACCTCTTGCCATACATCCTCCATATGGACGTTGTCTGAGCCAGGCTGATGTCTATGAGCTCTGACAGGCTGTGCTTCCAGTGCAGGATGTCTGTGTCCTTCAGAGCATCCATCAGCTCATGGGCTGTCTTGCCCTGGACCGCCCCCTGCTGGACCAGGGACTGAATGCCAAGAGACACCAGGTACTGAGAAGGAGAGAGAGAGAGAGAGAGAGAAGGTAATTTGAGGCTTAGTAAACACCTGGCTCTACTGAACTCCCATAGCCTGACCTCTCAGTTTCAAACCTAAGGGCAGACCCATCGTTGCCAGTATTGACTCTTCTAGAGCCACTCTCCAAATTTGTTGATTCTTTCATTAAGCCTATTGTGGAAAAACTCCCCGCATTCGTCAAAGATTCTACAGATGTAATTAATAAAATATCAGAACAGTCTAATCTCCCCGACATCATCATATTGGCTACATTTGAGAGAGAGGCTCTACACAAATATCTCTCATGGAAAAGCCCCAGATGCACTGGGATATTACAGGACCGTGAAGGAGAAATGTCACCACCTAATGAATTAATCTGTGAACAGCTTCTCTAGTTTTCAATCGCAACTATACTGAACAAAAATATAAATGCAACAATTTCAAAGATTTTACTGAGTTACAGTTCATATAAGGATATCAGTCAATTGAAAAACAATTCATTAGGCCCTAATCTATGGATTTCACATGACTGGGCAGGGGTGTAGCCATGAGTGGTCCATGGAGGGCATAGGCCCACCCACTTGGCAGCCAGGCCCATCCACTGGGGAGCCAAGTCCAGCCAATCAGAATACATTTTTCCCCACAAAAGGACTTTATTAGAGACAGAAATCCCGCCCCCATATGAAGAAGCCGGATGTGGAGGTCCTGTGCTGGTGTGGTTACATGTGGTCTCCGGTTGGACATTCGTCAAAAACTACATTGAATGCAGCTTATGGTAGAGAAGTGAACATTCAATTATCTGGCAACAGCTCAGGTGGACATTCCTGCAGTCAGCATGCCAATGGCACACTACTGCAAAACTTGACACATCTGTGGCATTGTGCTGTGTGACAAAACTGCACATTTTAAGGTGGCCTTTACTGTCCCCAGCACAAGGTGCACCTGTGTAATGACCATGCTGTATAATCAGCTTATTGATATGCCACACCTGTCAGGTGGATGAATTATATTGGCTAAGGAGAAATGCTCACTAACAGCAAAGTAAACATAGTTGTGCACAGAATGGGAGAAATGTGTTTTTTGTGCGTATGGAACATTCCTGGCATTTTCTATTTCAGTACAAAAGCTGAAGAACATACACACACCCAGGTACATTCTGCAGGTGCTGGAGATGTAGGCAAAGCCTTGGAAAATAAAAAGGCAAAACACTGCTGCTCATGCTCCTAGGTGATTTTATGTCCAACGACAACAATGTCTGATGAAGACCTAAGGGTCTAAACGTTATAAATTGTTTTTTAAATTACCTGGGAGCATGAGCAGCATTTTCCTATCTGTTTTATTTTAGCTCATGAAACATGGGACCAACACTTCACAAGTTGCGTTTATTTTTGTTCAGTGTAAATTCCCACCCAAAGCCTTTATGATTAAAAACAGTGATCAAGAACCCCCCACACCTTTTTCATCTACAAACGAGGCCCCGGTCTTCGCAGTAGAATGGTCCAAGCCAGCCTCTACACACGGGTTCTAAACAAACCCTCCTTACTCCCCTGAGAGAAGGAAATTACGCCTGTAGTTATGGTGCTCAGTGCAACACCAGAAAAGAACTGAGTTCCGACACCCTAGGTCTGGAAAAATATGTGTTAAAGGGCCGATCACATGCAATACAAAATGTGATTTCTATCCTACACTGTGTTTGTGATAACATGTACATGGGCAAGACATCCAGAAGATTGAAACAGAGCTCTTTTTGTTCACTTATTCTATAAGACGCAAGGATGAAAATGACCCTGTTGCTTTTCACTTTATCCAGTGCGTCTTCTCATTGCCCTGGAATTGTAGAGGTGCGTCACCAGGAGGAGATAATGACAGTTAACTCTGCTGGAGAGAACTCCTCTGGATTCATACTTTAGGCGCCGTTATGACACAATGAGGATTTTGATAGGAGTGTCATGTAATTCTTGTCATCATCTTAGCATCACACCCAACCCCTTCACTGGTATGAGGGTGTCCTGTATTCAAGATGGCTCTAGTGGCCCGATACTTACCCAACAGGTTACCTTAAAATGTTATCTACTTGTTTTCTAGATTTTTTCTGGTTCTACATATGTACAGTGCATTCGGAAAGTAATCAGACACCTTCCCCTTTCCCACATTTTGTGCGGTTACAGCCGGATTCAAAAATGTACTAAATTAAAATCGACACAACACCCCACAATGACAAAGCGAAAACAGGTTAGAAATGTTTGCTAATTTATAAAAATATATTTATATTTAAATACCTTATTTACATTAGTATTCTGACCCTTTGCTATGAGCTCCTGTTTCCATTGATCATCCTTGAGATTTCTACAACTTGATTGGATGCCACGTGGTAAATTTATTTGGATACGATTTGGAAAGGCACACACCTGTCTATATAAGGTCCCACCGTTGTTAGTGCATGTCAGAGCAAAAACCAAGCCATGAGGTTGAAGGACAGGATTGTGTCGAGGCACAGATCTGGAGGAAAGTACAAAAACATTCATGCAGCACTGAAGGTCACTGAAGTTTGGAACCACCAAGACTCTTCCTAGAGCTGGCCGCCCGGCCAAACTGACCAATCGGGGGAGAAGGGCCTTGGTCAGGGAGGTGACCAAGAACTCAATGGTCACTGACAGAGCTCCAGAGTCCCTCTGTGGGATGGGAGAAACTTCCAGAAAGACAACAGTCTCTGCAGCACTCCACCAATCAGGCCTTTATGGTAGAGTGGCCAGACAGAAGCAGTCACTCAGTAAAAGCCACATGACACAACTAAAGGACTCTCAGACCAGGAGAACCAAGATTAAACTCTTTGGCCTGAATGCCAAGCGTCACGTCTGGAGGAATCCTGGCACCATTCCTATGGTGAAGCATGGTGGTGGTAGTATCATGCTGTGGGGATATTTTTCAACGGCAGGGACTGGGAGACTAGTCAGGACTGAGGGAAAGAGGAACGGAGCAAAGTACAGAGAGATCCTTGATGAAAACCTGCTCCAGAGAGCTCGAGACGTCAGACTGGGGTGAAGGTTCACCTTCCAACAGGAAAACGACCCCAAGCACACAGCCAAGACAACGCAGTAGTGGCTTCGGGACAAGTCTCTGAATGTCCTTGAGTGACCCAGACAGAGCCTGCCCTTAACAGCAACACTCACTATCCATCATGATAGAGCTTGAGAGGATCTGCTGAGAAGAATGGGGAAAAACTCCCAAATACAGGTGTGCCAAGCTTGTAGTGTCATACCCAAGAAGACTCGAGGCTGTAATCGTTGCCAAAGCACTGAGTAATAAAGGGTCTGAATACTTATGTAAATGTGATATTTCCATATTAAAATGTTTTATAAATTATAAATGTATAAAATGTTTTGCCTTGTCATTATGGGGTATTGTGTGTAGATTGATTGATCCATTTTAGAATAAGGCTGTAACATAACGTGGAAAAAGTCAAGGGGTCTGTATACTTATGCACTGTACTTAGTGTTGTATACATTTTCCTTTTCTTATGACATTTCTCAGCTTTATTGCTCTGAGAGTATGGGTTCCTTATGCTAACACCACATTCCCTGTGTATGTTTTTGTTCTAGTAGAAATACACCTATAACATTTGTTCTATCCTGAATTTCTATCTGATATTATGACAACTTGTGGCCGTTGTGGGTACTTTAGGTGTTGTGGGTAGTTTAGGTGTTGTGGGTACCCACAGGTCTGCAATTACTTCTGGCTCGCTGTGTGGCCTTACCTGTCCCACTATTGTTTGTGGAGATATGCTCGGATGAAGGTCGACTGACCAAAAGCTCAGCTATAATTTAAATAAATTTGCTTCTGGCTGGAAGTGTGCATAGACATTCCTGTTTCGCCTCCACAAATCAGCTTTGGGTGTGCGGTAGATTCAGACTATTATCTGAATCTATTGCATAAAACCGTACGAGAACCTGGAGTGCGCCAGTCTGCACGCGCATGCTATTCTTACCGGTAGACAGAAGTGGGCAGCCATTTTCACTGAGTCCTCAGTTAGCACAGAACTGTCAGATCCTTTCATCTGTTCAAGGGTATAAAGCCAACTCTGAAAGAGATACAAATACATTAGACGATTTCACAGACAAAGTATTGGTGCTGAGAAAGTGGTACAAGGTATAGACACGGACCAACCTTGACTACCCATATTGTGTAAATACTCCATGTTGAGCATAGAACATGAAAGTAAAAGCTCCTACCAGGCAATGCTGCAGGCACACGTGATCGTTGGACTCCTGGGCGATGCGGATAGCTTCCTGTAGAGCCAGGTCAGCCTGTTGACTGATTTAAGAGATATATTGATTCTTGTCAAATGAAAAATCACCTCTTGCATAGATAAACTGCAACTGATTGACAGACTTTCCATATCTACGCCCACTACTACTCACTAGTGTCCAAAGCGACAATGCAGTGCTGCCAGGTTGAGGGCAGCGTAGCGGAGACTTCTCCCATAGCCTTCGTCCCCGTTGCTCTTTCCCTCGCTCCCTGACAGGATGAGGCGGTCAAAGTAATGTAACAGACTGTGGGTGGAGATGAAGATGTCCTGGACTCGCATGCTGTTCAGGTAGCTCAGGTAATGCTGCAGACACAAAACAGCTGCCTCAAGCACAATCAGGTTGACCAAAAATCACTCAAACGCTCACTTTCTTTATGCTCCACACAAATTTCCTGTCAGGTTTGTTTGAGTGAGTCCATAATATTAACTGATAGTAGAGCCTCACCGCCTCAGCAAAGTCAGGGTTGAACTTGAGCATGTTGTTCAGCTCGTCCTGCAGGGCAGATGGCTTCAGGGCTTTGTTCTCGTCATTCTTTAGAAGGTACGCTTGTCTAGCAAGAAAGTACTCTGCTTGCTTCTGCGAGAGTGGGCCTCTGCTTGGGGCATCCTCATTTCTATAGAAAGAAAAGTAGCAAATAAGGAAAAAGAACAATATGCAAAGGATAAACTGATGACCATCACACTGATGAGAATGATTACATGTCATGCCTGGTGTTCAACCTTCCCAAGGTCTCCCATGTCACCCCGCTCCTCTGCACACTCCACTGGCTTCAAGTCGAAGCTTGCATCCACTACAAGACCATGGTACTTGCCTACAGAGCAGCAACGGGAACTGCCCCTTCCTACCTTCAGGCTATGCTCAAACCCTACACCCCAAACCGAGTACTCCACTCTACAACCTCAGGTCTCTTGGATGTTCCACCTATATGCGGGTCAGCTCCCGCTCAACCCAATCAAAGCACTTCTCTTCCTGGCACCCCAATGGTGAAACCAGCTTCCCCCTGAAGCTAGAAAAGCAGAGTCCCTGCCCATCTTCCAATATTTACAACCCATTTTCTCTACTACCACCTCTTATTTTACTTATTCAAGTGAATTATACAAACCTTAGCTCAGACTCATGCAGCGGTGCAGTATCCAGCTCCTCCTTCTCCATCCTCTCCCCTACGTTGTCCTCTGTGCTGGTGAGGTCCATGTCAGAGTCGTCTGCAGCCAGGGTAGGCAGCCCCACCTGGACATCACCTGGCTGGGCGTAGTGACTGTGGTAGTACTGCTGCAGGGCTTTGTACAGTTTGTACACCTGGCTGAAGGACAGCTTGTTGTAGGCCAGGAGCATGTGTCTCATGAACAGGCCTGAGAAAACAAAGTCAAGGTCATGATGATAAAACCTCAAATCTGTCAAATTCATATAGCACCACTAACTAAACACGATGCTCCATTGATCCAACCTTTGGACTTCCAAATCAAATTATGCTTACTATTACTCACCAACAACACTGGTCTTATACGCCTCAGAATCAATAGCGCTGAAAGGAGTGGGGAGGGTGGCAAAGAAATATTCCATGTCCTTCAGCTCTCCATCAGCCATTTCATGTAACCTGTTAAGAGAAAATGTGTGTGATGAAAGAGCAGACAACATGCATCACTGACCTTCTATACTAGACATAGGCCACAGCAATTGGGTCAAGGACTCATCCATACCGGAGTTTCACAGCATATGCTGTTTGAGGGCAACATTCTTCCACAGTCTTCAGGAATTGGTCAAGAGTCAAGTCTGGACCCTGATAGACAGACAAACCTTTGATAAAGAAAAGCAAGCAATTGACAGTGGAAAGTAGAAGTTGTAAGGTAATCAATAGCTATTCCAACCTGTTGTAGAGGCAGGATGAGTTTGTTCAAGCGCCTTCTTTCCTGAAGAGCAATTGGTTTTGACGTGGTCATCTCGTACAGCAAGGCCAGCACAGAGATTTTATACGGAGTCACCCAATCTTTGATGCCAAACACATTGGCATGGACCACCCCATTGGTCATCATTGGGTTGAAATACAAACTTTCATGTACGCTCGCCATTGTTTGAATTGGAAAGTTAACTCGCTAGCTAGCTTGCTAAATAGTATAAAACTACATTTCAACAGCCTTGTGTGAAGTCAAATAATCAAGAAAAACATGCAACAATTCGCAAACCATATTATCGAGCTAGCTAACGTTAGCTAAACTGATATTCCTTGCTAGCTAAACACGCTAGCTTGCTATCTAACTCCTTGAGTAGCTAACTATCTTATATTTTTGTGAGCAATTTTGTAGCCAGGATGCCTAATGCTATTTCAAGTCTGCCACATATGGCAATATTGCCAGTATTATTTTGGTAACAAACTGCATGAATATTAGAACATGGTTTACCACCCCGTCGCTTTTGCTTCAAACAGCCCTCCTTCTGTCCCTATTTAATGACGTTCCGACATGGCCACGCCCCTAGAGTGGATTGCAGTCATCGATTGGTCCCATCAGCACAACAAAAAGCTCACACAAATGTATTTTCGAATACATTATTTTAATATGATGGATATCGTCTTCTCCATAAAATGTTAGGTTTTCCATAGTATCATCAGTTCCCTTCATGTAGGTCAGACCTACTTATTCAAGGGCATCGTTTTTATATCCTAATTGTACATATCCCATGTCAAATATACCTCACACAATTTAGACTTACATTTGACTTATTAGACACTCTTAACCAGAGCAACTCACAGTAATGAGAGCATACATTTTCATACGTCATCATACTGGTATCCCGTGGGACTCGAACACACAACCCTGACATTGCAAGCACCATGATCTACAAACTGAGATACACAGGACTCACCTCTTGACATGCATTTTTTATTAACAAAACAACAAACATCAACAACCAAAAGAGGAATAGTCACACAAAAAAAGCATACATACAAACCTTTTACATTGCCAGGAATCCTAAACAAACCAATCATGTTCATTAATAATACTAGAGGTTTTAATTGCCTTTTAGTTTTTTTAAAAATAAAGTAGTGCCATATTGTCAGTGGTGTAAAATACTTAAGTAAAAACACTTTAAAGTACTACTTAAGTCGTTTTTGGGGGTATCTATAGTTTACTATTTATATTTTGGGCAACTTGTACTTCTACATACCTAAATAAAATTATGTACTTTTTACTCCTTACATTTTCCCTGACACCCAAAAGTCCTTGTTACATTTTGAATGCTTAGCAAGACAGAAAAATTGTCAAATTCACACACATATCGAGAGAACATGCCTGGTCATCCCTACTGCCTCTGATCTGGGACTCACTAAACACAAATGCTTGGTTTGTAAATGATATGTGAGTGTTTGAGTGTGACTTTCACTTTTACTTGAGTCATTTTTTATGAAGGTATCTTTACTTTTACTCCAGTATGACAATTGGGTACTTTTTCCACCACTGCATATTGTTAAAATTAATTTATAAAGTAAAAAAAAGTTAGGTTTTAAATCAGACCATTTGCATTTTATGATCTGACATTTACTTGTTATTATTAGCTGTTGAATTAAATATACTACATCTGTTTTTTTTATTTTTAATACATTTGCTTTGTCATTATAGGGCATATTGTGTGTAGATTGTTGAGGATGTTTTGTTTTTGATTATTTTTTTAATAAAGCTGTAACGTAACAAAATGTGGAAAAAGTCGAGGGGTCTGAATACTTTCCGAAAGCACTGTACTTCAGAATCCAATTTATTTAAAAAGTTTTATTTAGAGTATTGAAATCTAAAACCCTGTTCTTGGGTATTATTGAGAAGATCTTTCCGTAGATAGTGAGGCTTCTTAGTCCTTCACAATTGTAGGGGGCAATTCAAGTGATAATGAGTCATTGTCACATTCGTCGTATGAGTGAGACCAAGGCGCAACGTGAGTAGAGTTCCACATAATTTTAATAAATCTAAACTCTGAACAAAACACCAACCAACCAACCAACCAACCAACCAACCAACCAACCAACCAACCAACCAACCAACCAACCAACCAACCAAATGAACCGTGACGCTACTGATGTGCACTAAGGCAAATATACATAAACAAGATCCCACACCAGAAAGTGGGAAAAGGTGCTGCCTAAATATGATCCCCAATCAGAGACAACGATAAACACCTGTCTCTGATTGGGAACCATATCAGGCCAACATAGAAATACACAACATAGAATGCCCACCCCAAATCACACCCTGACCTAACCAAATAGAGAAATAAAACGTCTCTCTAAGGTCAGGGCGTGACAGTCATAAACCGACCTACCATACAATTAAATATATTCTAGTAACTAGAGGTTACATTTCTTTTTTGTTTTCTCAATAATGGGGTTAAACTTCAAATTACTCCTTTGTTTTTCATCCTTGCATATAACAATACCAAGATAAGTAACCTTATCTTTAATTGGGATACCATATTCTTCCTGTAAAACACAGTCCTTGAGTGGAAATAAGACTGACTTATATTCATTTCCAAAAATGATACCAAGGAAAACTGTTCAATACAGGAAACTGCTTTGTAGACCTCATTCCTGTCTCTCAAAAATATGGTGGTATCATCAGCCAGTTGACACAATTCTAATTCCATGCCAAGTGCTGAAATACATTGAAAATTCCCATTATTGATATGAAGAGCCATAAATTGAGTAACCAATAAAAATGAAAATGGACAACTTCCCTCTTTGATACAGTATATAGCCTACTCTCGATATAAAAATTATGTTGTTTTAGGTGAACTGTAGTCAGCAGAGGGCCCCCAAATCCATTGGTAATGCATTACATCAGTGTCTTTTTAGAAACAGCTGCACTGAAATCCCTGATTGTCATTCTGTTCAAGAACATACTACAAGAATGATCTGCTTTCGTCCACTATTTCCCATATTTTTCCCCAGGTGGGTACACAGGCCCTACAAATCAACATTCAGGGCCTCTAAGAAAAACATTCAATTAAAATCAATTAAATCCAAATGTTGGGGCATGTATTTCATTATTTTTCTATGGGGGAACAAAAGTGCGGCTCTGTCTATAGAGTGATAGTGGAAGCACTATAGACCACATACACTAATGTTAGCAGATAATAATTTAATTGGACTATTTCAGATTACTACTAGCAAGAGTGTATATCAGAGAAGATATTTACTTTAAGAAATTCCTATACAAATCAGGTTTAAAATAATGACCGGGCTCTCTCTAATAACCAAGCACAAAGCACTTGGGCTCCAGAGTGGCGCAGTGGTCTAAGGCACTGCTTCTCAGTGCCACAGGTGTCACTACAGACCCTGGTTTGATTACACGCTGTATGACAACCAGATGTGATTGGGAGTCATAGGGTGGCGCACAATTAGCATAAAAGTAGACATCATGCAAAACCACAAGTCCCTGCAAGCTCCTGCACGTCATCTCTAGCTGACACCTTTGCTAACAGGTATTGTGTCAGTTTAAAATGTACACAAGACAGTTCACAGAATTGTCAATTAAAAGAAATATAGCCAATGTACTATGACTTATACTGTAGTACTCTATGCACATGCTGTGTTCAACCAATTTCAGAGTTTCCTAGTTCCTGACTAGCACATAAATGTGGCAGAAGTTGGTAAAGAGCAACTACATAATTTTGAAGTTGACTGCAGTCAAAACTTCATGACCTTTAATCACGTGGTTTTTGTAAAGTTCATGCAGTCAGTCATGTAGGCACACAGGCAAGGATATTACTGCCAGTAAGATTGCACCTAAATCAACCATTTATCGGATCATCAAGAACTTCAATGAGAGCGGTTCAATTGTTGTGAAAAAGGCCTCAGGGCGCCCAAGAAAGTCCAGCAAGCGCCAGGACCTTCTCCTAAAGTTGATTCAGCTGCGGGATCGGGGTACCATCAGTACAGAGCCTGCTCAGGAATGGCAGCAGGCAGGTGTGAGTACATCTGCACACACAGTGAGGCGAAGACTTTTAGAGGATGGCCTGGTGTCAAAGAAGGGCAGCAAAGAAACCACTTCTCTCCAGGAAAAACATCAGGGACAGACTGATATTCTGCAAAAGGTACAGGGATTGGACTGCTGAGGACTTTGGTAAAGTCATTTTCTCTGATGAATCCCCTTTCCGATTGCTTGGGGCATCGGGAAAAAAAGCTTGTCTGGAGAAGACAAGGTGAGCGCTACCATCAGTCCTGTGCCATGCCAACAGTAAAGCATCCTGAGACCATTCATGTGTGGGGTTGCTTCTCAGCCAAGGGAGTGGGCTCACTCACAAATTTGCCTAAGAACACAGCCATGAATAAAGAATGGTACCAACACATCCTCCGAGAGCAACTTCTCCCAACCATCCAGGAACAGTTTGGTGACAAACATGCCTTTTCCAGCATGATGGAGCACCTTGCCAAAAGGCAAAATTGATAACTAAGTGGCTCGGGGAACAAAACATCAATATTTTGGGTCCATGGCCAGGAAACTCCCCAGACCTTAATCCCATTGAGAGCTTGTGGTCAACCCTCAAGAGGCGGATGGGCAAAAAAAAAAAAAATCTGACAAGCTCCAGGCATTGATGATGCAAGAACGGGCCCAGATGTTACTTGACAGCATGCCAGGGCGGTTTGCAGAGGTCTTGAAAAAGAATGGTCAACATTGCAAATATTGACTCTTTGCATCAACTTAATGTAAAAGCCTTTGACACTTATGAAATGCTTGTAATTATACTTCAGTATTCCATTGTAACATCTGACAAAAAATCTAAAGAGACTGAAGCAGCAAACTTTGTGGAAATTAATATTTGTGTCGTTCTCAAAACTTTTGGCCACGACTGTACTTGACTAAATAGATCAGCTCGAACGCCCCCGCGGTCTCGCTTAAGCTCGAGATGCTGGTGGAAAGAAGGAAGACGTAATGAAGTGAGGATCTCTGGGTTGTTGCAATGGTCAGATTATCAGTTTATTGCCACAAATTCCACAACCCGGAGTTGCTATGAAGGTACAATTATTTTCCAAATATTTGTAGTTAATTCTACTTTCCTCAATTCTCAGTAGGTTATTGCTGTCAAGCTAGCTAGCTGTATTTGACTGTCAGCAAATATGCTAGCTAACTCACAGTTTTTTTGTTTGTTCGTTTTTTGTTCACAAGCTAGGTAGAGGACAATAAATAGATAGCTAACTAGCTTTATATATCCAGCTAACGTTAGCTATGTTGAGTGAGCTGAGTTCAATCATCTCTATATGTAGCATTGATGCTTAGTAACTAATGTAGCTAGCTATTAGCTACTGTCTGTATGAAGCTAAGAACAGTTTGTACAGCTTGTTGCCGAAATAGGCTAGCTAGTTAGCTACTTGGCTAGATTTTATTATTTAACTGTATATGAGTTAGCTAGCTAGATTAAATAGTTTATTCAGGCAAATTCTCGATAACCAGTATTCATGTTCAATGTCAGTAGTATTGATGATTATCCCCACCACCAAGGGAGAGTAACACAGTAATAGCTTGATGTTTTGCATCTGTGTCTAACGCTAGGCGACTAGCTAGCACGGTCAGTAGATTGACTGTTTGTCTTGCCTTGTTTGTGACTGATATTTGTGATTTGAATGGATAGTTCAAATCCTCCCTCCCAGGAATAAATCTTCTGGCCAATTATTGATTTTTGGAATGTATGTTAGTTGTCTGTAGGCTGTTTGTTTTCTGCATCTGTAGAAATCCTAACGCTCATTGGGCATAATATTTAGCCTTTACAGTGGGAGTTCTAATGTTCATATACAATTATCAGATTGTTACCCACTTAATGCATTTTTTTTAACGTTCTACCATCTATCTTCAATGAATATGCATTAGTAAGGATACGAACACATACTTTATTTCATCTAATCATGATACAATCTCAAACTTAGACAGCTGTGATATTTTGCAGATATTAATGGATGATGATTGGTAGAACCTTGTGTATATTCAGATCAGTAGGGGACTCAATGCAGGTACAAGTCAATGTACACAAGCTGATTTACCAGGAGAAACTGCACCTTCAAGAGAAACACCCCCACAACGCATCCAAAAAATGTAAATATATTTAGACTAACAGCAGCAGAAAATGTAACAGTATTACAACAGTATTACAACAGTTGTAATGGGGTGCGTGCTGGTGGCAGGGAAGTCAGGCGCAGGAGAATGAACTTGGTATAAACGGAGCTGTTTAATAAGTATTCAAAACCTCCGAAAACCAAAATGGGGAAACAGAGGGTTAAATACACAACATGTAATTGATGGGATTGAAACTAGGTGTGATGGAAGACAAGACAAAACCAATGGAAAATGAAAAATTGATCATAGATGGCTAGAAGGTCGGTGACGTCGACCGCCGAACACCGCCCGAACAAGGAGAGGGACTAACTTCGGCGGAAGTCATGACAACAGTATTACAACAGTATTACAACAGTGGTAACAATAGTAGTACACCAATTTATGCACAAATTGACGCGTTGCCTGAGTAAATATATTCCTATATTTGACTACTGCACAGTACTATTGTTCATGTAACAGAGACTAGTATAAAAAGTAATGGGCAAATGATAGGGCCTACGTTTGGAAACGGATTACCTCATTGATAGAGATGGGAGTTGAACTAAAATTGATTTAGTTGATTATCTTCCCATGTTAATACAGGGGAATGCATTCTCTTGTATTAAATTGCCAGGGAACAGATATTTAGTTGTCATTTGCAGCCTCTCATCGAGGTAATTAGTCAGTTAGTTTATTCGATGCATGAATCATTTCTCCACTACACACCTTCGCTTTCTCACACGTTCTCCCCTGCAGACAAAAGTATCCCATTTAGAGAAATGTTGATAGGATGTGTTGGATGTAGGTCTATTAGGACCGGTCATCATGCAGTCCCTGGGCATGTCTAGTCTATTGTGCCGTCGTCAGTCGCCACAGAGCTATGGGCTATGCTTTTCATTTCCTCAGCCAAAACAAAGTGACGCCTCCAGCCTCTCCTGTGGCTGCAATATTAAGAGTATAATAGCCTGTGTTACCTTGACCACTCTATTTTTAGATGTTTTCACACTTGTAATAACCTGTGTGCAATACATTGTGCCATCAAGCCAATCTGTTTGTAGGTATCACTGTGATAATGACTATAGGGTGTCTGGTGTTGCACAGATGGGTCCTAGCTCAAGGAGAGGAGGCTTGTCGACACTACAGGGCTGTTGCTGGTGATGTTTGACAGGGATAACTCATTCTCACGTCTGTGGAGCTCTGCAGTCTCTTAACACTGCTGTCTGTGTTCTCCAGGCGGGGGCCTCGTCCATGTGGGCTTCATGCTGTGGTCTGCTGAATGAAGTCATGGGCACAGGGGCAGTGAGAGGCCAGCAGCCTGGGTTCGGAGCCGGTGCCGGACCCTTTCGGTTTGCCCCCAGCGCAGGATATTCCACATATCCGCCCACAACCTCAGGGAGCCCCAGCCTCGTATGTAAGGCTTGTGGCCAGGCCTTCTCTGTCTTCAGGAGGAAGGTAGGTGTTGGGTTTGGGGACCATTGGGGTAGCTAGTAGACTTATTGTGTGAATGGCCTATGTCCCAGATGGTTAGAGGGTGTTTTATAGGCTTTGGGGTGATGGCTAGGGTGTGTTTGATAGGCTTTGGGGTAATCAAGAAGGAACCTGTTTGGGTGTTTGAGCCATAGAATAGTTTATAATTGGTATTGACTGAGGAGACACTATAACATTTAATGCACTGATATTATTCAATATTTTATTAGATCTGATCAGAGTAGCCCTTATATGTTTATTCAAACATGCACACCCTACTACAGTAGGCCTACATGTTAAGTAAGGGCCAGTGTTGATTAGTTCCGTCCTTAGACGTAATCTGATGTGTCCTCCGAGGGAGCCAAGATAAGAGATGCTGAATACAGCCAGTTACGTCATGAGACTGCACTTACAAGCCCATGGCACAGCAGTGGTAATTGCTACACTCCAAATCAAATTGTATTTGTCACTTGAGCCGAATACAACCGGTGAAGACCTTATCGTGAAATGCTTACTACCAGCCCTTAACCAACAATGCAGTTTTAAGAAAAATAATAAAATATTTACTAAATAAACTAAAGAGGGGAGAAAAAAAGTGACACAATAAAATACCAATAACGAGGCTATATACAGGGGGTATCGGTACCAAGTCAATGTGTGTGTGGGGGGGGGGGGGTCAATGCAAATAGTCTGGGTAGCCATTTGATTAACTGTTCAGCAGTCTTATGGCTTTGGGGTAGAAGCTGTTAAGCTATGTTGAGAAAACCACATGTTTTTGTTCTAATGTAGTCTGTGGTAAAAAAAAATAAAAAAGACAAGGATGTAGGCTACTTCTTTAGTCTAAATTTAGATCAGTGTGAGGTTTTGTGGCTGATGCATGCTAATGCTATGGTCTGAAGTTTGTTAGGAGAATTTCTAGGTAAGCACTGTGCCTCATCAAAGGTCTAACCAGAATTCATCAAATGGCAGGGGGAAGGGGGTCTGTTGTGATGACAGAGGGAGACGACGTCTCCATATTGCTGGGTTGAATTCCTTTACTCTGTCTGAACTGGTCCCTCTGCTGCTCTGCGTCACCATGCCAACACAGCGCTTAATCATGCCGCTTGCGTGTTATTACTGTTTGATGTTTGTGACATGAAATGAAGAACTGCCTGCCTCCCGTCCGACTGTCTGGAGAGGGAGGGGAACAGATGCACATGATTGAAAAAATGCAGTAACGGAAAAAAGACATCGACCTTCTGCTTCCTCATGGCTTATTTTGGGCTCCAATATCCCACATTCCTCATCTGTCCAACATAGCCTGTGAAGGTTCTATTGATGATTTCAGAATCTGTGTTGCTTTGTTCAGAGCAAACGACCATTCAAGGTGTATAGAGGGAGATGTTTGCATCATTTAATAATTGAACGAGACATGATTTAATCTTCCATCTGCATGAATGTTTTAGTGGAGACAAGTTCTACATGCAGGATATTGTTAGCCTAGAGTACTGGGCAGGCTTTGTGGATCTTATTAAGGCACAGTGTGCCCTGGTGCCTACATTAGTCTGTGTTCATGTCACTTAGCCTGTCTCTCCACCTGCTTAATGCGCACACTCTATCTCTCTCTCCCCCAGCATATCTGCTGCGACTGTAAGAAGAGTTTCTGCACTCTGTGCTCTGTGCTTCAGGAGAACCTGCGTATATGTGCCACATGTCACCTGCTGAAAGGGACGGCCTTCCAGAGACCACAGCTGATGCGGCTGAGGGTCAAAGACCTGCGGCAGTACCTGCTGCTACGCAACGTCCCCACAGACACCTGCAGGGAGAAGGAGGACCTGGTGGACCTGGTGCTGTGTCACCAGGGGACAGAGGGGGAGGAGGACCCCAACAACCCCCTCTACACCCCGCCCCCCTCCGCCGCACGTTCCACCTCCGAGCTGTCTGCGCTCTCAGTCTCCGCCTCTCAGGGGGAAGCTCTCAGCAGGAGCGACAGCTCAGGGACAACCAACCAGGTACATGTGATGCAGGTAGAGAGTGAGTGTAAAAGGTGTTACGTGTGCTCTGACAGTGACTGAGGTCTAAATTAAGAGATGACTGCTACAAATACCTGTACTTTGCCTGCTCAGCTGGTGCAGAGAGCAGTAGAAGCTTTACTATGAATGGGAACATAGTAGTCCCCAAGGTATCAGTGGACTAAACAGCAGGTGATTCATCCTAATCCCTGCCTGGACTGGAAGGATTTATAGTGCTCTGTGGAGGTTTCTGTCTGAGTAGGCCTGTTGCGGTGACTATATTACCGGCAGACATTACCGCCGTAATATTCCACGTGACCGTTGAGTCATGGTAATCTCCTCTTATGCACTCAGGACTTGCATTGGTAGTACCCAACTCACTAACGACCATCAGGTCCACTGGAGGCTGCTGATGTAACATTCCACTGATTCTGCTCCAGCCATTACCACGAGCCCATTCTCCCCAATTAAGGAGCCACCAACCTCCTGGGATCAGGTCCTAATGGCCTAGTACTCAGGGCTCTATTGTCCCTCCATCAGGTTGCCTGGTACACAGGGCTCTATTGTCCTTCCTTCAGGTTCTAATGGCCTGGTACTCAGGGCTCTATTGTCCCTCCATCAGGTCCTAACGGCCTGGTACTCAGGGCTCTATTGTCCCTCCATCAGGTCCTAATGGCCTGGTACTCAGGGCTCTATTGTCCCTCCATCAGGTCCTAATGGCCTGGTACTCAGGGCTCTATTGTCCCTCCATCAGGTCCTAAAGGTCTGGTACTCAGGGCTCTATTGTCCCTCCATCAGGTCCCCTGGCCTGGTACTCAGGGCTTGTTTGTTGTGGATGTTGTTTCAAAGCCAACGAAATGGACAGTGCTTTCTAAGGTGACGATTAATTCAAAACACCCATACGCATATTAGAGCTGATGCATACTCATAGGCCTATATACTGTATGAGCCCAAGCCTGAAAATAAACACTGAATTAAAAAAATGATTGTGCCATTATACAATACATAGCCTAATAGCCTACCGCATATTACGCATGGCAGAAAAACGAAATGATTTTATGTAATTGGTCCAGCCTATACTCCAAAATGAGTAATCCCCTTTGAGTGTGGACTGTATTATCATGCATACTGGATAGCCTGGTTACCTCATGCTACACTCCAATCTTTCTATCCATGAGTCTGGGAGAGAACATATATGCCTAGGCGATGCCGTTGGTTCATTGATTGTGCAGGGTGGCTTAGTTAGCCTAAAATTGTAGAGAATTTGTATTTGATTTTGAATAGCTTAGTATTAGGGATTTTTTATAATCAATAGGCTGACCTATTACCTTTAGTTACAGAATATCTCAAACATCCACTGATATACCATCTGGTGATGAAGGGGGTCTCATTGTCATGGAAACCCCTCACAGCGAAGCCTTTTATCAGACTGGGACATTTCCAGGAGCCTGTTTTGGAGCTAGTTCTCCTGTTTATACAAGCCATGACCTTCTCTCCTTTATACCATCTCCTCCCCTCTCTCCTTCATTCCTTTCTCGAGCGAGCAGAGTCGGGGTTTCAACAGTTTAATGAAATATGTTTTGTTACTATTGATGTTCCCGAACAGATTTCACTTGGTTTCACAAATTTAACCACTGGGTAGCTGCACGAACAGGGTTAGAGAGCACATGGCATAGAGTTTGGGGGGAATATCACCTGTCATGCAGCAAGAGGCTGCATGCACCTCAAACAGTGGTTGATGAAATCACCGGAGTATCTTACCCGGCATGAGTGAAAAATGCATTTGAGTGCATACAGGTGACATGTATTTGTTCACCTGCTCGTGTTCCTGCCCATTTGATAATGAGCCATTGTAAATTGAAACAAATTTGACATAATATTGAAGACAAAATTAAATTGAGAATAGTCTGATGGGTGAAAATATGATCACTTGATGAGAGAACAGCAGTGTGCAGCCTGAGGCAAGGAACAGAGCACAAGCTTTTTTTTGTGACTTTCTCAAATCATCAATAGACTGTAGTTGCATCATGCAGCCCATATATGTTTTTATTTCTAATACATTTGTATCATTCTCAAATACAATTGCCAAATAACTCTAAACCTAGCATATATAGGACCTGTCTCAAACGACAACTTTTAAGCTCAACATAGCCACTTTATATGCACACTCGCTCCAGAATGGGAAATAATGGCACAGAACATATCTTGTCTGATAAATGACCAAGCCTATGGCATGGTGCATAGCCAGATAACATACAGTAGGCCAACTCGTATCCTGTTCTTCTTCCATTTTAGGTCTGCCTAAAATAGTGGAGTTATTGTGATAGTGTATATTAAATAGATTAGACTTTTTAAAATGTAGATGTTCCAAAGGCGCACACCAGTGACTTGTATGCCTGGAGATGCTAAACGTGTTTATGCTAATTGGCGGTCAATTACCGTGAGACTGGTAGTCTATTGCATGACAATAACCGGCTGACAAAGTGTAACGACCGCCACGGCCCTCTGTCTGAGTCATGTTTGTTTTGTGTGTACAGGATATAGGCGACGCCACGTCTCTCTCCCTCCTGAACCTGGCACCCAGTGAGCACACTCCAGAGGTAAATGATAAACCTCACTCCTAGTAGGCTGCTAACTGTAGAAATATGTCCTCTCACAGCGTCTGGAGCTTATTCAGAGGGGTGCAACATTCTCCTGTTCTATTTGACCCTTTCTTTCCAGTGCAGTAGATGTCATGTATGTAATGGCTTATGACTCTCCACTCTCTCCTGCAGGTGAGCCCTCAGACGCGGCCGCGAGCGCGGGCCTCTCTCTCAGACATCTCCAGCCTGAGGGACATCGAGGGCCTGTCCGTTAGACAGCTGAAGGAGATCCTGGCCAGGAACTTTGTCAACTATTCAGGCTGCTGTGAGAAGTGGGAGCTGGTAGAGCGCGTCAGCCGCCTGTACAGAGAGACGGAGGAGAACATGAAGTCATGTGAGTAGCAGTGAGCCTGGTTCCAGATCTGTTTGAGCTGGCTTGCCAACTGCTATGGCCACTACCACACCATGTTTGCCCAACAAAATGGTGTGCAGTAGTTATTTTATTTAAATGTGTTTTCTTTCTTTCCTTCAGTGGAAACCGTCAACACAGCTATAACTGCAGGTAAAATGTCACTCCTCTGTCTGTCTTTTGTGATGATATGTAGTCTGTGGAACAGGAATGGAAAGTACAGCTATTTGACATGTAAACCCTTCAGTCCTCGTCAATGATATTCTAGCTCAGGATGTACAGTATCTTCATTACTGTACTGTAATATTGTACCATCAGAGTTCCTGTATCCCATCAATGCTTTGTACCAGGGGTAGATGCTGAGTTGATTTCTGTAGTACAAAAATAACATAATCAGTATTTACTGACTGTTGCTTTACTCCTTCCACACAAGTGGTGGCCTTGCCCCCTCCTCCCATCTGCAATGGAGGGATTGGAGGTAAGGTGTCTGAAAAGGGCACATTTTCCCCTGGTCTCTCTTACTGTTGACCTGGTCACTCCTACCATCTCATGGCCCCTCAGCCTGCATGTAACACAGGCATCCAACCTCATACACAGCCCTCAGTCATGCATGCAGGAAGTATCACCTTACTTACTACATGTGGTCCCACTACTACTACTACTGCACATCCATCATGCTGTCTCTGTATCTTATCCATACCAAAGGTACCTTCATGCCATCTGAGCATGTCTAGTTATTGGAGGTTCTCAATGCCCCTATTCATTGCCAAGTAAGAACCAGTCACCCATGTGCCATCTTTAAGTTTATTACCTAGAAAGCCAAGATGTCTGTTAATAACGTCACACACACATTTCTAATAAAGCTAAATCTATACAGCTGCAAGAAGTCTGGGGTCTGAATTCACTGATACACCGTCAGGTGATGAAGGGGGTCTCATTGTCATGGAAACCCCTCATAGCGAACATTTCCAGGACCCTGTATGATGCTTGCCCTCTGGTTTATACCAGCCATGATCTTCCTAAGATAAGGCACTCTGGATACAAGAGCGAGGACATATTTTAGTGCGCTCTCTCACTGGCAGTGCCAGTCTCTTCTACCTCTTCAGGGCTTGACATCATCATTGCTCTCCTCCACTCTGATCTGTATGGAATGTCCTGTTCTTCTCTGATTCCTCCCCTCTGTCTTCCTCCAGATGGGGAGAAGGCCCAGCTGACCAACGTGGATGACAACCTGTGCAGGATCTGCATGGACTCCGTGATCGACTGCGTCCTCCTGGAGTGTGGTCACATGGTCACCTGCACCAAGTGTGGCAAGCGGATGAGCGAGTGTCCCATCTGCAGGCAGTACGTCGTGAGAGCCGTGCACGTCTTCAAGTCCTAATGTCTCAACCCACCACTTCCTCCATGTCACATCATCAAAACATTCACCTCCAGAGAAACAGATCTGTGTTGTTCTGTCCCAGTTGTGTGTGTTCTGTTATCCCCTGAAACGCTTACATTATTTGTAAACTTGATCATGAATTTGAGAAATGCAGTGTGTTCATTTTTTCCCACTTCATTTCTTTCTTGGGACGAATCAGTGTTTGACCAATGAAAAGGAGGGCAGCAGTCTACCCTTTATATTAACCCATTCCATTTCTAAACACATCCTTGACGTTTTCTCATCTACCGTATTTTTGTGTTATGCTTTTGCTTACTTATGTTGACTTTTAAACAAGAATGTGAGCTGTGTGTGCGTACCATCGTTCCCAGGTACCTACAGAGTGAACCACTAATTGTGACTGTCCCAATGACCAAACCGTATCATGTAATGTCTGCCCATATAGAGGTCTATTTTGATTTGGAAGGAAGTCTCACATTTGTTTTAATTCTGTCATAACATCTTAGCACTGAATGTTAAGATGAATAAGAAAACGGGTGCTAAATACGTTCACATGTTTTCCGTTTGTTAGTATACTAACTTAAATTGTGGATATCGTCACTGTCTGAAAACCTTATCTCCCCAAAAAAACTTCAGGAAATGACCATATTTTCCCATTAGCGAAAATACAATTATGAAACTTCAGAAGCTATTTCGAATACATTTTCTTGGTCCTAGAGTCAAATGTTCAGAGTACAACATTGAGGGGTGTTACTGCTTTCAATAGATGAAAAACACAACTAAATGTAAAAAAAAAAAAAGCACGTAATTCCATCAGACAGCAAAAATATGCTTAGAATATTTTCAGTTCTCTTTCTTGGAAGTGGAGGGAATATTGTCTTTTTAATTAATACATTGTTGTAGTTAACACAACTAATCAAATATATAGCTGCAAGTTAACTGCCACTTGTGGAATATAAAGTATATTGAGGAAAAGTGACTTGCTGTACAGTTGCATATAATGTTTCATATCAGTATGAGATGTACATATCTATTTTTTCCATTTGATTTGAATGTGTAATTGAATTGAAGATTTCCCTCAGATTAGTTTATTAAAGAGTAAGGTTTCACTGTCCAGTGGATTGAAATGTGTTACTGCATTGGTTTGCTTGAGTGATCTGTCCTCAAATGAGAAGCAGAGCATGATGACAGTCTGTATGGTTGTGTCCAAAATGGCGCCCTATGGGGCTTTGAACAGTACATGGCACCCCATGCTCTATGGGGCTTTGAACAATACATGGCACCCTATGCCCTATGGGGCTTTGAACAGTACATGGCACCCCATGCTCTATGGGGCTTTGAACAATACATGGCACCCCATGCTCTATGGGGCTTTGAACAGTACATGGCACCCCATGCTCTATGGGGCTTTGAACAATACATGGCACCCCATGCCCTATGGGGCTTTGAACAATACATGGCACCCCATGCCCTATGGGGCTTTGAACAGTACATGGCACCCCATGCCCTATGGGGCTTAGAACAGTAGTGCACTATATAGGCCGAGGATAGGGTTCCATTTTGGACATAGGCACTGAGATTGGGTGGAGAGGTTTCCTGCTCTTAAAATACCAAACACTGTACTGTATCACACAGTGAACTTCCCTTTGGAAGGGTATGCTAAACAAATTGTGCAAGGTCTGGTCTTTGTATTTGGGAATGTTTAACCTTTTATTTTGGTAATTAAAGATAAATTACATTAGTTTGACTTTGTCTACTTGTCTGGTATGTTGTGATGCCCAGACCACTTTGTCTTGGCAGGCCTTTGAAAAATGCAATTAACAATTTGAGAAATGGGAAATTGCTTCAGGAAAATTAATGCAATCCTGTCGGGTGAACTAGTGTTTAGAGTGCTAGATTATGCCGTTGTCTACGAGAAGACAGCTGCAGAGAGAAGCTTCCATGTGACAAATGCTGAATGGAAAAATACAAGCATGGTTGATACATGATCTCAAGAGTTGGGTGAGGGGGTTCCAAAAATATGTCCACATGCCAATGTTATTTCCTGCTCATTGAAAGCAAAGCCACCCGAGATCACCAGTGACCCTGGCATTTAGGAAATACTCTGCCCTATCAAAAAGGTCACAACTGAGGGTAAAAAATGTCATAGTATGAGAAGTCAGATTTTATACAGAGAAATATACTTTTAATGACAATCATAGCACTTGGTTTTAGATTTACAAATATAAAACTACATCATGTGCATCTGTGTGGCCAACAGCATTCACTTGACATTGTACGCCACAATCACAACACATAAATAATGACAATTATATTATTTGCACAAAGCCACAGATATGATTATGGATGATTACTCAAATATAAATAAAGAACATTTAAAATAATGACTAGATCTGTCAATCTTGGAATTAATGATTGGATGAGCAAATGCTCTTTCAAAGAAACTTACTGCACACCAAGTCTGGAGGCCACTTATTGTATCTATGGGTGAAAAATGATTCAATTACTTTACACACTCACATTATGTGGCGGTAGCCTAGTGGTTAGATGTTGGACTAGTAACCGGGAGGTTGCAAGTTCAAACCCCCGTGCTGACAAGGTCCAAATCTGTCGTTCTGCCCCTGAACCCCATGCCCTTTGGTGAACAGTACATGGCAACCCAGGCCGTCATTGAAATAAGAATTTGTTCTTAACTGACTTGCCTAGTAAAATAAAAAATTATGGGCTCTTGCTGAAACATGTGAAACACGAAATTGCATTTCTGTTTCATACAAATTTCAAAAGGTTTAAAAATGGATTTAAAAATACTCTTCATATTGGTTGACTGATTCATTTCAAGCTGTATTAATTTAACTAATTGTATTAACAAGCTGTATTATTTAAAGATGCAGAAATCGCCCGACATTTCCTGGTTGCAAAAATTTTAATAGTTCACCCAAATTGTAGTTTTTGGCAAAATAAGCAAGTATAGTGTAGAATACCATCTAAACCACTGTGAAATATATTTTCCAAAACCAAAAATATTGTATTTTCAGCTGTTTGAGGCTGGTGCACAAAACCAAAAATATTGTATTTTCAGCTGTTTGAGGCTGGTGTACAAAACCAAAAATATTGTATTTTCAGCTGTTTGAGGCTGGTGCACAAAACCAAAAATATTGTATTTTCAGCTGTTTAAGGCTGGTGTACAAAACCCAAAATATTGTATTTTCAGCTGTTTAAGGCTGGTGCACAAAACCAAAAATATTGTATTTTCAGCTGTTTAAGGCTGGTGCACAAAACCAAAAATATTGTATTTTCAGCTGTTTGAGGCTGGTGCACAAAACCAAAAATATTGTACTTTCAGCTGTTTAAGGCTGGTGTACAAAACCCAAAATATTGTACTTTCAGCTGTTTAAGGCTGGTGCACAAAACCAAAAATATTGTACTTTCAGCTGTTTAAGGCTGGTGCACAAAACCAAAAATATTGTACTTTCAGCTGTTTAAGGCTGGTGCACAAAACCAAAAATATTGTACTTTCAGCTGTTTAAGGCTGGTGCACAAAACCAAAAATATTGTACTTTCAGCTGTTTAAGGCTGGTGCACAAAACCAAAAATATTGTATTTTCAGCTGTTTGAGGCTGGTGCACAAAACCAAAAATATTGTACTTTCAGCTGTTTGAGGCTGGTGCACAAAACCAAAAATATTGTATTTTCAGCTGTTTAAGGCTGGTGCACAAAACCAAAAATATTGTACTTTCAGCTGTTTAAGGCTGGTGCACAAAACCAAAAATATTGTATTTTCAGCTGTTTAAGGCTGGTGCACAAAACCAAAAGACAAAAACAAAACTTAAGAACGGGAAGCATAGAAAGAACTGAACTCTACCGCTTCTTAGACTTGCTTTCAATGACAGGTCTATAACGCACATTTCTATGTGAAATTGGTCAGGTCACCCCAAAAGTTACATATTGCAGCTTTAGACTTTTATAACATGTATTTTATCATGGTTTTATTTTCATGTTTTATGTAAAGTAAATCCAGTCCAAGTCAGTAACTACCGTTAAACTGTAATGTCAACTTCAGAAATTGGCACATGATATCAGGTAAAACACAGCATCCAAAAATATATATTACCATCGGTGTCAAGGCAAACTGATATAAAGGATCTGTAGGTCAATATTCAGTTCTATGACATGTCATCTGGGGTCTGTTCATAGGTTGAAATCTGGAGTGTAACTTTCACTGAAACTTAAAAATGTTTTGCCCAATGCATGAATTGTTGTATAAAACAAACCTAAATAGTAGAAAAAATCCCCAACAAATTCAATATAACAAACCTTTAAAAAAAAAATTTACAAACACAAAAAGAAACACTCATGCAGGCTGTTTTCCTTCACCATCTCCTTCTGTCCAGTAGCTTTACATCCTCCCCTTTCAGCACAAGGATTCTACAACATCCAGAAAGATCGCTGCAAACAAAATCTGCCCAGTCCATTTACACACCTCTGCTTCTCTCCTCAACTCATGTGACATTGTTCGTTCAGAAATCTAACACGGTATATTCTCCACTGAAGAGGAAATAAACATACAAAACCAACCAGTCCAGGCTTGATGGGGGAAACCTTGTCTTGCTCCATTTAGTGCAAAAGGTAGTTCTTATGTTGTGTACATTTTGGCCTGTCTCAGTGTGCCTCAATGAACTAGCCGAGTTTCTGCAGTAATTTGTCCTCTTTGAGGCCAAACTGTACACTTACAGACATCTCAGCTATGAACTGTTCACAGGCCGTCTTGGTCACCTGTTTGCAGTAGCGTAGGTCAATGTGACAGATGCTTCCACAGCGCTTGAAGAAGGTAAGGGAATGGTCTGTCACCCTATTACAAACTGGAGGCGGAGACAAGGCATCAGGCATGAGGAAACGTGTACAGAGCCGGATTGAATATTATGTACGCTAAAACACAACAAAGACTATAGTTAAACTCTTAATATAAAATCGAGATAACAGTTTAAGAATAAATACCTCTTCTATACCCTCTAATATTAACAGACATTATAAAAAGTGAAATAGCAGAGTAACTTAAAAACAGCCTCTGTGCGGTTGCCCCTATTGCTCATACTGACTGGCTGAGGGTTCCTACCTGACAGGTTGATCTCTGTGAGGGAGTCCCTGGTTGTGGTCCCTGCGGCCGTCAGCAGGTTGACCGACTGGTCGTTGACGTGGTTGCAGTAGCTCAGGTCCAGTTGTGAAAGTACCGGCATATGTCTGATAATCAGACGCAGAGAGGTGTCTGTGATGTCCAGCCCGGCCAGACGCAAGTCCATAACGTTCCTCAGCTTACAACGGTTGTCCAACTGGCCTGAGGGTGGAGAGGAGTAATAAAATATGAGTAATTTCCTGTCTCGCAGTCAAACATGCCGAGTAATGGCCTTCATTTTGGTCCTTTAAATAAACACATGTGAACTATCTAAAGATCCCCTCACATTTTCTTCCTAATGGGTTTTTAAAAAGAGGAGCCTCACAGTCCTGTCACACCCAGGATAACCACCAGATTATAACGTAGCCGCGTCAATTTCACACAACTCCCCCCTCCGGTTGCCGGTGGTTACCTGGTCTGTTGTCGGTCGGAGGCGAGAGCAGGTCCCTCATCTGGGCATCTTTGAGCCCCTCCACCCACTGCACATCCAGGGTGCGCAGCAGAGGGCAGCTAGAGGTGCAGAGGGCAGACACAGCCACCCACGAGCACCCGGAGAGCAGCAACACCCGCAGACCTGCAGGACAGAGCGGAGTAGTGTCAGATGAGTTGCAACGCCGAGATAGAGACACAGAGGGATGGACAGTCTCTATTCTCGACCCAAACCATATTTCTCTCTCATAGATCAGTGTGACATGGCCATGGTACATACCTGGTAAGCGGTTTATAAGCCAGCTTAGTTGCTTCTTGGAGATGTTGGTCCAGCTGAGGTCCAGTGAGAGGGGCTGTCTGCGGATGATGCCACTCAGCATGAGGGGAGTGATAGATTTACAGCGGTTCAGATCGATTATGGTCCACAGTCTTTTATCACAGCACCTGTCAGAGATAGACAATGGAGACACACACTCACTATTTGTAATGGACAGGTGAAGGTTTTAGATACCTAGATTCAAATATACCAAGTGTTTATGTTTTTAAAAGGCCTGCGATGTGAAGTAACACAGTTTGAGTAGAATGGAGCTCTCACCATCGGTTCCATGTCTTGCAGACACGCATGCAGACACACAGCTCCTTGTGTGTGATGTGTCCGAAGATCTTCACCCAGACCTCTCGCTGCACCGCGTGGGTTTTCCCGTCCACCAGGGGCAATCTATCCGGCGGGGGGCTGATGGGGGGCGGCCGGATGACGTGGCGCTCCATTTGGACACACTTGGGTGGGGAGCGTGGGGGCAGGGGCCGGGTGCCAGGGGAGCTCCTGTTGAAGCCCAGAGGGGTGATTTGGCCAGGGTAGAAGTGGCGCAGCTCCCAGGGAGTGCAGTTAATTTCCTTGGTCCAGAGGTGTGGCCGCTCCCCTCCTAGGTCACTGCCATTGCGGAAGCTCCTCTTTGGCTCTTCATTCTCACTCTCTGGCTCCAACTTCAGGGGCTGGCGGTTCTCATTGGCAAGGCAGTCCTCGGTCTTCTGGATCTCCTGGTTCAGTGCTTTGCTCAGCTCTTTACTCAGCTCTTTGTTTGGTAATCGGCGTTTGCGGCACGCTTTGGGACGTGGGCCCTTCTCCTGGGGTTCACTGCCCCCCTCACTACTGGGGCCAGCCCATGGAGAGCTGCAGTGAGACTGGTCACTGTCTAGAACAGGAGTTTTGAGAGGAGGCCTGGGCAGGCTTGTCTTTGTGTCCTCGTCATCCTCGTACTCTGCCTCCTCCTCGGTATCTCCTAAACGCCCTCTCCTCTCCAGGCCTCGCTGGTACAGAGAGGCCTTCTCCTCTTCATCCACCTCCTCCTCTTCAGTCTTGATCTGATTAAGGAACAGATGTCCATCTGACTTTCCCTGGAGATAGGAAGGTTTAGTTAGAGAGTATGTTCAACTATGTATACCAGAGCACATAGCATCCAGACTTTAAACAAAAGGAGTTGCTTGGCATAGCATGAAAATTGCCACTCATAGTGAGAGTGTAACGTTATACTAACAAACCACATGATAAAATCGGAGTATCTCTACCTTCTTCCTCACATCAAAGTCCTCTTCATAGTCATCGTCGAAGAGCTTCCTCTTCTTCCTCAGTTTGTCCTCAGGTCTGGGCCGAGGCAGGGTGCTAGGGGACAGGACAGGGGGTTGTCTGTGAAGGGGCTCCCATTCCTCAGGTCTGTGTCTGGGAGTCTCATCCCTCTCAGGCTTCCTCTTGACTGTAGACGTAGAGGTGGACTCGCCCTCCTCCTTGACCACCTTCTGCTCCCTCAGCAGAGAGCCAGGGAGGTTGGACGCGTACTTGAACCCTGGTCCCCTTTTTTGCTTGCAGACCAAAAGGTGGGGAAAAAGGAGACAACTTTATACCTTTTGCTTATCACAACGTTGTCAACAAACTGAGCTACTGTCTCACAAGAGTTAAACGAGATAGACTGTGACTACCACTTCTAGAGAATTAGGTGTTGGTTTCCCCTGTAACAGAAAGGGCATTGGTAAGTAGCAAAGTAAGTAAATGAACAGGAAGTAAAAGCCACAAAGTAAATGCATTACGAAATGCCTCACACTTGAAAGAATTTAACTCTTTGGGGAATGTTTTCCAAAGTTCACAGCCCTGTTTATTAAGTCAATGCAAATCCAACACCAGACTACAAAATATGTTGTGGCAACTGAAATCAGTAATATACCCAGTAACATGTACATTGTATATTTCTGCACATACTTGAGGATAAATGATGAATTCATACAGGTACTCACTTTGCCTGTTTTCCCAGCGTAGTTGCATTTGGGACATTCCCAACAGTTGGGAAGTTCATCATTCACCACGCCAGAGGCATCTTTAACCTGAAAACCATGAAGTAAAAGAGCTAGTTGACAAGAAGGGCAGACAGGGAGTCAAGAATAAAGTACAATGTTTTCCCCACAGAGAGAAAGCGGGAACTGAAAGCACGACCGGGTCCACTTAACGTGAGGCGGTGAAAAACACGTCCTTTTTCCCCTCAGACAATTAAAAGTGAGAATCTCTGGACAACCAACAACCTCTAGCATCTGATATAAAGACCGTCACACAAATTCCTATTATCAAAATGAAAAAATGTATATTCTTCAGCAATACTTTACCTATCACTTTAGAGTATTATGTGCATGGAATACCAAAGGCAGTCACAACTTCCCTTCATTTGAACAGGTTTGAGCAAGATCATGCTATGGTTTGGCAGAATGGTGCATGAGTCACTTTGCATTTTATTTGCATCCGGCTCGACCCGGCAATGTCAACAACACTGCAAAGCTCTATTCTTATGCCATGTGATTTCAGCTGGACACTTCCCCTTCCCAGACACTATATTAGCCTTCTGTAAGTCAATCTGGAGGAAGGAAATTGATGAGCTGGTTCAGTCCGTGTCAAACAACAACAGGAAGTCCCCACCACACCAACGCCTCAAGCTGCCTTGTAAAACTGTCTGAAAGTCAAACGCAGTGAATCACCTACCACTGGTACAGCAGCAAACATTCCAGGATACAGTATTACTCTCAAATGAGTCACAAAGCATATAAAAACCATTCAGGCGAATCTCACACACACAAATGATGAGTCATCAAACTCATCAAGTGGAGGCTTGGCCTCGAGCATGTCAAGTCATGACTGGACACATCCTAGCTCACCTTTAAGCAGTTGGGGTGAACAATCTCACTGCAGATGGAGCACTCCATGAGCATGATGTTGAACTTGTCCTCCTCTTCCTCTAGGGAGTCCTCCTTACCTGCTTCTCCACACACAACACACACAGCCGTGTGGGGCAGGACAGGCTGCAAGGGACAAACACAACATTCCGTGAAACTCATTGATTCAGACACATTGGGTCTACTATGCCAATGTGCAATACAATTCGGAAATGGTGTTCATAAGTTGCAACTGGTCATTCTGTGTTTCCTGTTTTAGAAGAATCATTAACAGACATTGGCAACGACGCCAAGCCGTAGACAAATGTCCACTGATTGGACAGAATCTAGAGACCATTGACACATGAATGAGTCATACTGTGCCAAATAAAAAAATGTTAGCACTCACTTCCTGTTGTCTCGCTCTGTATCAATGTACTTCTGGTCGGTTCTCTTACGCTGACCCTGGTTTTAAACCCTGAACCTCTCATTATGGTTTGTATGTCAAATGCACAGTCTTTGCATGTGGCACAGCACTGCATCATTGAATAAGACAATATTGGCTAACTGAACTCTCTGCTAAATAGTATGGATAATGAAAAGCCTGTGTGGTTTCTTTGGCTTTACTCACTGCAATGCACTGCCTCATGATACAGGACTGCTTCATGCGCCCTGGTCCTCCAAACTTCTTCATGTCTTTACAGAAGTGACAGTCTCCACACTCGGTTCGGAGGCACGCCTCACACTTTCGGCAGCGTGTTCTCCTGCGTCTGGCGCCAGACGCACTGCGATTCGACGGCAGCTTGACCGCTGCTGACGTCCCCATCTTGGGCTTTGGCCGGTTGGCTGCATGCTGCTGCAGAGAGAAAAATTATACAATTCAAGTTGAGGTGGGCAATTTAATGGACACCGTTGCCCAAGACAGTAAACTACCTTCGACTTCATTACTGAACACAAAGCATCTAGTACTGTATGGTCTAATTCTGACATTCATAAAGCTAGTGAGACAGTAGTGCAGAGGCCACCGGCTGTGAGCCACAAACGTTTCTAGATGACAATGCCAAATCTGCAAATCAGCGTTTCCCCCCCCCCCGACAAAAAAGATTCTCCCAATGCTCTTCACCCAAGCCTAGAGCCACCAGAAAAATAAAACCATCCAAATGAGAGATTCCCTATGCAATTACTGAGAAAAATGTTTGTGCTGCAGAGGAGAGTGTTTCCTTGGAAACACAGTCCCCCTGCTTTTCCTAACCATTTGAATAGAATAATGAGAGAAGGTGGGAACTAGCAGAGACATACTGTACTTTAATGGGAGGGGGGAGGGGGTTAGGATTATTTTTTGAAATAAATCATTTTCATGACTCCTCTCCTCTAAGGTACACAACTTGAGGCCATGGGAGATATGCTGGGAAAAAAGTTAAGAGATGAATGTGTTGTAAATTGGGTTATTCATTCCCCTGGTGGTTGTTCTTACTGGCATTAAAAACACTTTGTTGTGGGATCGATGAGTGAAATAGCAGGTAGATCCTAAGAAAGGACCATTCTCCTTCCCTGGCAGGCTATAGCATCGGGAGTGGTGGATATGGACCTATAGTGATCCCTGAAGGGAAACTAAACCGAATAGATGTACACCTCAAGCAGAATCTGCTGGTTGTCACAAAGAGCCCGCAGTCCCAGTTGAGCATGGTGTCCTGCTTACTATCTCCTGCAAAGGACATCAGTGACCCACACAGCTCATCTATAAGGCCTATACAACATTTAAACAACCTACACAAAATACATATATACACATATATATATACACATACATACATACATACATACATACATACATACATACATACATATATATATATATATATATATATATACAGTGCCTTGCGAAAGTATTCGGCCCCCTTGAACTTTGCGACCTTTTGCCACATTTCAGGCTTCAAACATAAAGATATAAAACTGTATTTTTTTGTGAAGAATCAACAACAAGTGGGACACAATCATGAAGTGGAACGACATTTATTGGATATTTCAAACTTTTTTAACAAATCAAAAACTGAAAAATTGGGCGTGCAAAATTACTCAGCCCCCTTAAGTTAATACTTTGTAGCGTCACCTTTTGCTGCGATTACAGCTGTAAGTCGCTTGGGGTATGTCTCTATCAGTTTTGCACATCGAGAGACTGACATTTTTTCCCATTCCTCCTTGCAAAACAGCTCGAGCTCAGTGAGGTTGGATGGAGAGCATTTGTGAACAGCAGTTTTCAGTTCTTTCCACAGATTCTCGATTGGATTCAGGTCTGGACTTTGACTTGGCCATTCTAACACCTGGATATGTTTATTTTTGAACCATTCCATTGTAGATTTTGCTTTATGTTTTGGATCATTGTCTTGTTGGAAGACAAATCTCCATCCCAGTCTCAGGTCTTTTGCAGACTCCATCAGGTTTTCTTCCAGAATGGTCCTGTATTTGGCTCCATCCATCTTCCCATCAATTTTAACCATCTTCCCTGTCCCTGCTGAAGAAAAGCAGGCCCAAACCATGATGCTGCCACCACCATGTTTGACAGTGGGGATGGTGTGTTCAGCTGTGTTGCTTTTACACCGAACATAACGTTTTGCATTGTTGCCAAAAAGTTCAATTTTGGTTTCATCTGACCAGAGCACCTTCTTCCACATGTTTGGTGTGTCTCCCAGGTGGCTTGTGGCAAACTTTAAACAACACTTTTTATGGATATCTTTAAGAAATGGCTTTCTTGCCACTCTTCCATAAAGGACAGATTTGTGCAATATACGACTGATTGTTGTCCTATGGACAGAGTCTCCTACCTCAGCTGTAGATCTCTGCAGTTCATCCAGAGTGATCATGGGCCTCTTGGCTGCATCTCTGATCAGTCTTCTCCTTGTATGAGCTGAAAGTTTAGAGGGACGGCCAGGTCTTGGTAGATTTGCAGTGGTCTGATACTCCTTCCATTTCAATATTATCGCTTGCACAGTGCTCCTTGGGATGTTTAAAGCTTGGAAAATCTTTTTGTATCCAAATCCGGCTTTAAACTTCTTCACAAAAGTATCTCGGACCTGTCTGGTGTGTTCCTTGTTCTTCATGATGCTCTCTGCGCTTTTAACGGACCTCTGAGACTATCACAGTGCACAGGGAGGCACAGGGAGGGCTGTGAGGACCGTTTATTTGACCTTTATTTAACTAGGCAAGTCAGTTAAGAACAAATTCTTATTGTCAATGATGGCCTAGGAAGTGGCTTAACGACAGATTTGTACCTTGTCAGCTCGGAGGTTTGAACTTGCAACCTTCCGGGTTACTAGTCCAACGCTCTAACCACTAGGCTACCCTGCCGCCCCAGTTGACTGCAGAAATCCAAAACAACCACAATCTATTATCAAGCACTGCAAAATCAGAAGGCTATCACACTCCTGTTAGGCTTAAGTAAGCATGTCAACACTGCATGCTTGTGTATTTATGGCCCAAACACATCTGCCACTGTATTAGCCAGTAAGTCCATCAATGAAAATAAACATGAATCACAAGACAGCAACACACACACACAGGTTCACCGAAAACATCTTACCACCTAGCAATGCTCCTCAATTAAGAATGAATCCACAACAGTGAAAACCTTCCACCCCTGAACTAAACACTGAGATACACACGTCATCCCTTACATAATCATCCTCCTGGACTATCCTGGCTAATAAGGACAAAAACCTCAGTTTTAAAAAAGCAGATGGAATTATTGCTGAGGGCTTAAAGAGAGAGAGTGAGAGAGACAAAAAAAAACACACACACTACAACAGGGTCATTGAGAACAAAGTGTTCCTTCATGAAAACCAAAATAACATTTCACCGGGGACGGGAGACATGCCACAAGAACATTTTCTATCAGGAAGCTTTTCTTCAGGTTTGGAGAGAGAGAGAGTTGTTTTTGATGACATTTCATCTTTGGCCATCCTCAAGCATATTTCCAGATCCAAACTGAGGTTCTCAAACATATACCGTTGTTGACGACGCAGCATCTAACAGGGATTGGGAAACACAGACTACAATGCTTTTCAGAATAAATATGATTGACCAATAAGTGTGTGTGAAGACATCAGAAAAACACTGTGACTATCAGCATTGCACAACATTCAAGTGCGATTGCAACATATTCCTGGCATTGTCTTGAACTGTTGAACTTCCAAAAACAGATCATTTTGAGAGACCTTTGAGCAGAACTCTACAAAATGGTATCCAACACAACAGATCCTTAACATCAAAAAGGCCCTAATAGACAGACAGGATCAACGTGTAGGCCCACTAAAATCCCATGTGTGCTGCATGACCTCTTTTCCCCTGGGACACTCATCTTCACCCTGACAGAGTCCTTGAGTAAAGTATCTGATACTCTCTTACTCCAAATAGTCAAGCGTTGTGTGCAACAGCGTCAGCATGACAAAATGCTTGACAACGTTCTACACAATTCTGTTCTACCAAAGGGGCATGAGTTTGTCTTGGTTAAAACAAACAAAATGAGTACTTACCTAACAAGTGGGTGAGTATGGTCTACAAAGCCCTGACCTCAATCCTATAGAAAATATGTGGGCAGAACTGAAAAAGTGTGTGCGAACAAGGAGGCCTACAAACCTGACTCAGTTACACCAGCTCTGTCAGGAGGAATGGGCCAACATTCCCCAAACTTATTGTGGGAAGCTTGTGGAAGGCTACCCAAAATGTTTGACCCAAGTTAAACAATTTAAAGGCAATGCTACCAAATTCTAATTGAGTGCATGTAAAACTTCTGAACCACTGGGAATGTGATGAAAGAAATAAAAGCTGAAATAAAATCACTCTACTATTATTCTGACATTTCACATTCTTTAAATAAAGTGGTGATCCTAACTGACCTAAGACATTGCATTTTTTACTAGGATTAAATGTCAGGAATTGTGAAAAACTGAGTGGTGTATGTAAACTTCCGACTTCAACTGTACACACACACACCATGCAACAATTTCAACGATTTTACTGAATTACAGTTCACATAAAGAAAACAAATTGAAATAAATTAATTAGGCCCTAATTTATGCATTTCACATCACTGGGAATACAGATATGCATCAGTTGGTCACAGACACCTTTAAAAAAATCTATATATTTTTTTAAAGGGCCTCAGGACCTCATCACAGTATCTCTTTGCATTCAAATTGCCAATGATAAGATGCAATTGTGTTCATTGTCCGTAGCTTATGCCTGCTCATACCATAACCCCACCATGGGGCACTGTTGACAACAGCAAACTGCTCGCCCACACAACGCCATACATGTGGTTTGCGGATGCGAGGACGGTTGGACTCATACCCAAATTCTCTAAAACGAAGTTGGAGGCGGCTTATGCTAGAGAAAGTAACATTACATGATCTGGCAGACAAACTCTCCAACAGAGACAAACTTTCCAACAGAGATTTCTGTGATTATTTAGTTAATCATTTATTTATTAACTGAGACAATTGAAGTATGGAGGATTCATAGTGAAGACTGGGTTCGTGCAGATAACCAACAATTTACGACGTATGGAATGAGACTAACGTGAGGTAAAGAACAATTCATTAACTAGAAGACCAATTGATCAGATATTAAAATATCTGAAAGTTATATTAGGAAAATTATATCTTTGTAGTCTGAATATTTCCCTTGGTGCCCCGACTTCCTAGTTAGTTTAATCACGTAATAATAATAATTAGAGAATTTATTTGATTAAACTGAAGACTTATTTTTATGATGCCAAAGACACGACACCTGCGACGAACCATCAAACAGGCAAAACGTCAATACAGGGTTAAGATTGAATCATACTACACCTGCTCCGACACTCGTCTTGTGGCAGGGCTTGCAAACTATTACAGACTACACAGCCACAAGCTGCCCAGTGACACGAGCCTACCAGACGAGCGAAATCACTTCTATGCTCGCTTCGAGGCAAGCAATACTGAGGCATGCAGGAGAGCATCAGCTATTCCGAACGACTGTGTGATCACGCTCTCCGTAGCCGACGTGAGTAAGACCTTTAAAAAGAGGTCAACATACACAAGGCTGCAGGGCCAGACGGATTACCAGGACGTGTGCTCCGGGGCATGTGCTGACCAACTGGCAGGTGTCTTCACTGACATTTTCAACATGTTCCTGATTGAGTCTGTAATACCAACATGTTTCAAGCAGACCACCATAGTCCCTGTGCCCAAGAACACAAAGGCAACCTGCCTAAAATACTACAGACCCGTAGCACTCACATCCATAGCCATGAAGTGCTTTGAAAGGCTGGTAATGGCTCACATCAACACCATTATCCCAGAAACCCTAGACCCAGTCCAATTTGCATACTGCCCAAACAAATCCAAAGATGATGCAATCTCTATTGCACTCCACACCCTCTCCAAACCAGGACAAAAGGAACACCTACGTGAGAATGCTATTCATTGACTACAGCTCAGCGTTCAACACCATAGTATCCTCAAAGCTCATCACTTAGCTAAGGACCCTGGGACTAAACACCTCCCTCTGAAACTGGATCCTGGACTTCCTGACGGGCCGTCCCCAGGTGGTGAGGGTAGGTAGCAACACATCTGCCACGCTGATCCTCAACACTGGAGCCCCCCAGGGGTGCGTGCTCAGTCCCCTCCTGTACTCCCTGTTCACCCACGACTGCATGGTCAGGAACGACTCCAACACCATCATTAAGTTTGCAGACGACACAACAGTGGTAGGCCTGATCACAGACAATGACGAAACAAACTAGAGGGAGGACCTGGCGGGGTGGTGCCAGAATAATAACCTGTCTCTTAATGTAACCAAGACTAAGGAAATGATTGTGGACTACAGGAAAAGGAGGACCGAGCAAGCCCCCATTCTCATCGACGGGGCTGTAGTGGAGCAGGTTGAGAGCTTCAAGTTCCTTGCTGTCCACATCAACAACAAACTAGAATGGCCCAAACACACCATGAGAGTCGTGAAGAGGGCACGACAAAGCCTATTAAACTAAAAAGATTTGGCATGGTTCCTGAGAGCCTCAAAATGTTTTACAGCTGCAACATCGAGAGCATCTTGACTGGTTGCATCACTGCCTGGTATGGCAATTGCTCGGCCTCCGACCGCAAGGCACTACAGAGGGTAGCGCGTACGGCCCAGTACATCACTGGAGCTAAGCTGCCTGCCATCCAGGACCTCTACACCAGGCGGTGTCAGAGGAAGGCCCTAAAAATTGTCAAAGACCCCAGCAACCCCAGTCATAGACTGTTCTCTCTACTACCACATGGCAAGCGGTACCGGAGTGCCAAGTCTAGAACAAAAATGCTACAACAGTTTTTACCCCCAAGCCATAAGAGGCCTGAACAGGTAATCAAATGGTTACGAGGACTATTTGCATTGTATACCCACCTCCCCCAACCCCCCTTTACGCTGCTGCTCTCTGTTTATCATATATGCATATTCACTTTAACTATACATTCATGTACATATGTATATACTACCTCAATTGGTCCGACCAAACAGTGCTCCCACACATTGGCTAACCGGGCTATCTGCATTGTGTCCCGCCACCCACCAACCCCTATTTTACGCTACTGCTACTCTCTGTTCATCATTATTGCATAGTCACTTTAACCATATCTACATGTACAGTCATTGCCAAAAGTTGAGAATGACACAAATATTAATTTCCAAAGTTTGCTGCTTCAGTGTCTTTAGATATTTTTGTCAGATGTTACTAAGGAATACTGAAGTATAATTACAAGCATTTCATAAGTGTCAAAGGATTTTATTGACAATTACATGAAGTTCATGCAAAGACTCAATATTTGCAGTGTTGACCCTTCTTTTTCAAGACCTCTGCAATCCACCCTGGCATGCTGTCAATTAACATCTGGGCCACATCCTGACTGATGGCAGCCCATTATTGCATAATCAATGCTTGGAGTTTGTCAGAATTTGTGGGATTTTGTTTGTCCACCCACACCTCTTGAGGATTGACCGCAAGTTCTCAATGGAATTAAGGTCTGGGGAGTTTCCTGGCCATGGACCCAAAATATCAATCTTTTGTTCCCCGAGCCACTTAGTTATCAATTTTGCCTTTTGGCAATGTGCTCCATCATGCTGGAAAAGGCATTGTTCGTCACCAAACTGTTCCTGGATGGTTGGGAGAAGTTGCTCTCGGAGGATGTGTTGGTACCATTCTTTATTCATGGCTGTGTTCTTACGCAAAATTGTGAGTGAGCCCACTCCCTTGGCTGAGAAGCAAACCCACACATGAATGGTCTCAGGATGCTTTACTGTTGGCATGACACAGGGCTGATGGTAGCGCTCACCTTGTCTTCTCCGGACAAACTTTTTTGATGCTCCAAACAATTGGAAAGGGGATTCAGAGAAAATGACTTTACCCCAGTCCTCAGCAGTCCAATCCCTATACCTTTTGCAGAATATCAGTCTGTCCCTGATGTTTTTCCTGGAGAGAAGTGGCTTCTTTGCTGCCCTTCTTGACACCAGGCCATCCTCCAAAAGTCTTCGCCTCATTGTGCATACAGATGCACTCACACATGCCTGCTGCCATTCCTGAGCAAGCTCTGTACTGGTGGTGCCCCGATCCCGCAGCCTGTGAAGCCCCTTTTTGTGCAAAGCAACAATGACGGCACGCATTTCCTTGCAGGTAACCATGATTGACAGAGGAAGAACAATCATTCCAAGCACCACCCTCCTTTTGAAGCTTCCAGTCTGTTATTCGAACTCAATCAGCATGACAGAGTATTCTCCAGCCTTGTCCTCATCAACACTCACACCTGTTAACGAGAGTTGTCAGCTGGTCCTTTTGTGGCAGGGCTGAAATGCAGTGGAAATATTTTTTGGGGGATTCAGTTCATTTGCATGGCAAAGAGGGACTTTGCAATTAATTGCAATTCATCTGATCAATCTTCATAACATCCTGGAGTATATGCAAATTGCCATGATACAAACTGAGGCAGCAGACTTTGTGAAAATTAATATTTGTGTCATTCTCAAAAGTTTTGGCCACGACTGTACATACTACCACAATCAGCCGGACTAAGCGGTGTCTGTATGTAGCCTCGCTACTTTTATAGCCTCGCTACTGTTTTTCACTATCTTTTTACTGTCGTTTTTATAACTTTACTTACCTATTGTTCACCTAATACCTTTTTGCACTATTGGTTAGAGCCTGTAAGTAAGCATTTCACTGTAAGATCTATACCCATTGTATTCGGCGCACGTGACAAGTAAACTTTGATTTGATTTGTAGCATCTGAACGGTTTGGCCCACAAAGTCTTATGGAAAGATGAGACGCTCATGAACATTTCGGTAGTTTTGCAACAAATGCTTTCTGGTCTTTCATATATCTCTCTGATGTAGGAGAGACACTTCAGAACAATCTTCCTTTTGAGACTCTGTTCCAAGTAGTGAATCTGTTCTTCAATGTGTTTATATAGGCTAATACAGTGCATTCGACAAGTATTCAGACCCCTTGACTTTTTACACATTTTATTCTAAAATGGATTAAACTGTACCCCCCCCCCCCCCCCCCCCCCCATCATCAAATCTACACACAATAACACATAATGACAAAGCAAAAACAGGATTTTAGAAATGTTTACAAATGTATTAAAATAAAAAAAAAACTGAAATCTCACATTTACATAAGTATTCAGACCCTTTACTCTGTTGAAGCACCTTTGGCAGCAATTACAGCTTTGAGTCTTCTTGGGTGTGACGCTACAAGCTTGGATTTATTTTCAGGTCTCTCCTGAGATGTTTGACTGGGTTCAAGTCCGGGCTCTGGCTGGGCCACTCAAGGACATTCAGAGACTTGTCCCGAAGCCACTTCTGCATTGTCTTGGCTGTGTGCTTAGGGTCATTGTCCTGTTGCAAGCTGAACCTTCACCCCAGTCTGAGGTCCTGAGTGCTCTGGAGCAGGTTTTTATCAAGGATCTCTCTGTACTTTGGTCCGTTCATCTTTCCCTCGATCCTGACTAGTCTCCCAGTCCCTGCAGCTGAAAAACATCCCCCCAGCTTGATGCTGCCACCACCATGCTTTACCGTAGGGATGGTATTGGCCAGGTGATGAGCGGTGCCTGGTTTCCTCTAGACGTGACGCTTGGCATTCAGGCCAAATAGTTCAATGTTGGTTTCATCAGACCAGAGAATCTTGTTTCTCATGGTCTGAGAGTCTTTTAGGTGCCTTTTGGCAAACACCAAGCAGGCTGTCATGTGCCTTTTAATGATATTGTGGCTTCCGTCTGGCCACTCTACCATAAAGGCCTGATTGGTGAGGTGCTGCAGAGATTGTTGTCCTTCTGGAAGGTTCTCCCATCTCCACAGAGGAACTCTAAAGCTCTGTCAGAGTGACCATCGGGTTCCTGGTCACCACCCTGACCAAGGCCCTTTTTTTACTTCACCTTTATTTAACCAGGTAGGCCAGTTGACAACAAGTTCTCATGTACAACTGTGGCCTGGCCAAGATACAGCAAAGCAGTGCAACAAATACAACACAGAGCTACACATAAACAAATGTACTGTCAATAACACAATAGAAAATAAATCTGTGTACAGTGTGTGCAAATGTAGAAGACTAGGGAGGCAAGCAATAAATAGGCCATAGAGGTGAAATAATTACAATCTAGCATTAATACTGGAGTGATAGATGTGCAAGTAGAGATACCCTCTTGCACCCCAGTAAGTAATAATATGGGGATAAGATAGTTTGGTGTGCTATTTACAGATTGGCTGTGTACAGGTACAGTGATCGGTAAGCTGCTCTGACTGCTGATGCTTAAAGTTAGAGCGGGAGATATAAGTCTCTGATTTTTGCAATTTGTTCCAGTCATTGGCAGCAGAGAACTGGAAGGAAAGGCGGAGCACGTGCACCTGCTGGAGCACGTGCTACGGGTGGGTGTTGCCCTTCTCCCCTGATTTCTCAGTTTGGCCGGGTGGCCAGCTCTAGGAAGAGTCTTGGTAGTTCCAAACTTCTTCCATTTAAGAATGATGGAGGTCACGGTGTTCTTGGGGACCTTCGATGCTGCAGACATTTTTTGGTACCCTTTCTCAGATCTGTGCCTCGACACAATCCTGTCTCTGAGCTATACAGACAATTCCTTTGACCTCATGGCTTGGTTTTTGCTCTGACATGCACTAACAGCTGTTGTACCAACTAGACAGGTGTGTCTTTCCAAATCAGATGGACTCCAATCAAGTTGTAGAAAAATTTGAAGGATATTCAATGGAAACAGGATGCACCGGAGATCAATGTTGAGTCTCATAGCAAAGGGTCTGAATACTTATGTAGATAAGGCATTTGTTTATTTTTAATACATTTGCAAAAATGTCTGAAAACCTGTTCTCGCTTTATGGGGTATTGTGTGTAGATTGAGGGATCTTTGTTAAATCAATTTTAAAATGAGTCTAATGTAACAAAATGTGGAAAAAGTAAACGAGTCGGAATACTTTCCAAAATAATATTCATCAAATAATTCTATATATTTTTCACCATGAAGAATTAAAATTATAAATCAAATAGCTAAATTATCATTGGTACAACCTTCTAACAACAATTCCATAAAGCTTAGTTGACCCCCCCCCACTGGCTTAGACTGAAGGATTAATTAAAGAGTTTCATTCCTCTCTGCCAAATTTAGCTAGTTCAGGTTACAGATCCCTCTTGTTAGGCTCATCCAATTAGTCCCCTCACTCAGACCACTGCTAGACAGTCCCAAGCAAAATTCTTGCTTGAGAAATTGCTCTTGGCTAAGAAGCTATTTTTGTTTCCTTTTGACCACTAATTCAAGAAACAAAATAACAATTATTTTATTGCATTTGGCTTTTAAGACCCTTTTATAGTATTTTTAACCAAAGTGGTCTCGCTGGTATGAAATATTACAGAATCTAGTCAAAAAATATGAAGACTAATGTGTTTGTCTACAGAGTCTTGAGCTTTAATAGTTCCAGACAAGGAACAGAAACAAAACAACGGACCAGCACTTACTGTAACTTGGCTGACTAATGTGTTACGAATGTTAGGTAAGTTTGTTGAGGCCCTCAAACACTAGGCCTAGATGGGGGCCTGGTCTGAGTAAGGCCCTCTGACTCACAGTTTCACTGTGGATATCAGTGCTATGGTAGGAAGTCACATGGTTCACCATCTGCCTAGCTCCAGTGGACCCCAGGACACCACACCACACAAGGGGGGGGGGGGGGGGGGGGGAGTCTATGACATCTCTACAACTGTGCCAAAAGTATAAGATTGAAATCATCTCCTTCATGAACAATGACTGTGCGAGTGGGTGTTTAAAGGGAAATGTCAAAATTGTTCTACTTCATATTCATCATCATCTTCAGCACCACCCCAAAATCAACCATGTGAAAAGGGTGCGTTTCTGTTTGTGTTAAAAAAGATGGAGGAAGAGAAATGTTTCCATTGATGTCGATGGGCATCATGTGATTTTAACCAATTCTAAGTAGGCATTGCCTACTAATTGGTTGATGTCATTGGAAATACTTATCTTCCACTTATTGTTTTTACTACATCACATATGTTAATGTTGGCGTGGTGCTGGAGATGATGAATATGAAGTTAAATTCTCTTTACATTTATCTTTAATGTATTGTGCTTCCTAACTCATAGCCCCCCAGGAAACCACCATTTGTCTTTTAATTGAAGCCGAGAGAGCAAGGAGTTTGAAGCTGGGTTGTGTTTGAATCAGTACTCAGTGAAACAATCCTACATCTTCCTCCATAAGGTCCTGGATCCCACTGGTCTAGCGTGTATTTTCTGCTTGCGGGGTAACCTACAACGAAAAGTAGCCAAACAGGCAAGAGCGATCAAGTAGTGCTGTAAGAGCTAACAGTTTTTCTGTAAAAAGGGGTAAATCGGTTACGGAATTGGCGGCAGAGAGAAAAGTAATTGCTGTTTTTTTCTCCACACATTTTCCTTGGAGTTAAAGAATTTTGCCATTTGAAATCTAATTCCTGCAATTCTTCATATTTGGGCATGGCTATTTCTGTGTTCTTGTGCTCAAACATAACAAAACCAATGGGGAACCCAATCGGGGCCCCTGGGCATGTACCCTGCTTGCCCCGTCAGTAATCCAGTCATGCCAGAAATACTCCTACATTTGTTTTTAGACATTTCTATTCTCCCTGACTGTTAAGCTTTTATTTTCGTGATTTCTAATTCTCAAAGATTGTACATGCAAATACCGTGCATTTGTAAAGTATTCAGACCTTGACTTTTTCCACATTTTGTTACGTTACAGCCTTATTCTAAAGTACATGTTGTTTTCCTCAATCTACCCCATAATAACAAAGTGAAAACAGGTTAGGACATTTTAGCAAATGTCTAAAAAAAAAAAATGCAAATACCTTATTTACACAAGTATTCAGACCCTTTGCTATAAGACTAGAAATTCAGCTCAGGTGTATCCTGTTGCCATTAATCATCCTTGACATGTTTCTACAGCTTGATTGGAGTCCACCTGTGGTAAATTCAATTGATTGTACATGATTTGGAAAGACCCACACCGGTCTATATAAAAAGGTCCCATGGTTATTAGTGCATGTCAGAAAAAACAGCCATGAGGTCGAAGGAATTGTACATAGAGCTCCCGAGACAGGTTTGTGTCAAGGCACAGATCTGGGGAAAGGTACAAAAATATTTCTGCAGCACTGAAGGTCCATAAGTACACGAAGTACATCGTTCTTAAATGGATGAAGTTTGGAACCACCAAGACTCTTTCTAGAGCTGACCACCCAGCCAAACTGAGCAATCAGGGAGGAGGGCGGGCCTTGGTATGGGAGGTGACCAAGAACCTGATGGTCACTCTGACAGAGCTCCAGAGTTCCTCTGTGGAGATGGGATAACCATCTCTGCAGCACTCCATCAATCAGGCCTTTATGGTAGAATGGCCAGATGGAAGCCACTCCTCAGTAAAAGGCACATGACAGCCTGCTTGGAGTTTTACAAAAGGCACCTAAAGGACTCTCAGACCATGATAAACAAGATTCTCTGGTCTGATGAAACCAAGATTGAACTATTTGGCCTGAATGCTAAGCGTCACATCTGGAGGAAACCAGGCACCGCTCATCACCTGGCCAATACCATCCCTACGGTGAAGCATGGTGGTGGCAGCATCATGCTGTGGGGATGATTTTCAGCGGCAGGAACTGGGAGACTAGTCAGGATCGAGGGAAAGATGAACGGACCAAAGTACAGAGATGAAAACCTGCTCCAGAGCGCTCAGGACCTCAGACTGGGGCAAAGGTTCACCTTCCAAAAGGACAACAACCCTAAGCACACAGCCAAGTCAACGCAGGAGTGGCTTCGGGACAAGTCTCTGAATGTCCTTCAGTGGCCCAGCCAGGGCCCGGACTTGAATCCAATCTAACATCTCAGGAGAGACCTGGAATTCGCTGTGCAGCAACACCTCCCATCCAACCTGACAAGAGCTTGAGAGGATCTGCAGAGAATAAATGGGAGAAACTCCACAAATACAGGCGTGCCAAGCTTGTAGCGTCATACCGAAGAAGACTAGGCTGTAATCGCTGCTCAAAGTGCTTCAACAAAGTACTAATTAAAGGATTTTAATACTTATGTAAATGTGATATTTCCGTTTTATTTTATAAATTTGCTAACATTCTAAAAACCGGTTTTTGCTATGTAATTATAGGGTATTGTGTGTAGATTGTTGAGGAAAAAAAACAATTTAATACATTTTATAATAAGGCTGTAACGTAACAAAATGCTGAAAAGGTGAAGGGGTGTGAATACACTTTGAGAATGATCTTTTCGACATACTTAGTGTGGTTTGTCATTCAAGTTTACACTGAAAGCATTTTTTCTGTCCCGAAAATGTATATTTTGTTTATGTGCGGTGCGCCTCTGCTAAATTAATAGAGGGTAAACACTGACTGCTCATTGTTCCCTCTCCCAAACCCCTCTTAAAAGGCACAGAGCATGGTGAGGCCTGAGTTATATGAGCAATGAGGGTCAAGAAAATCATGTTATGTGAGTACAATTCACATGATATGAGGTATTTTCTTAGTGACCCAGATAGTTGAGACATGGAAGAAATATGTATGTGTGTAAAGCGAGCTAAACCTGAATGTGACATAATGGAGCTTCAGCTGGCATGGGCTGAGGTAATGTAATCGATTTACTTTAGTTTAAGTAACAAACCAAGCCTGAGGTTAAGTGAAGTGAAAGGCCCCACATGTACAGCCATGCTGCCTCCTACACTACTCTCCCACACCCTCACTGTTCACACAAAAATACCAGTCACAATGGCCCATAATTTTCCATAATCACAGTAGCTTGACCAAGAACACAATCTGACGGGTCAGTGTGTGACAAAAACATCTAGTAGTCAAAGAGACCATGTATATTCACTGTGTCCTCTTCAGGTTTTATTTAAAACAAAAAAACTCAGCTCTGAGGTTACTGGATCACATAAGAAAATCAAGTATGGAGATCAAAGAACTACTTTGGTGGGTAGCTCATTCCTTTCTTTCTTGGGTCTGTCTGACACAAGTCGTCTGGATACAAGAGCCAGGGACAGGAGAAGGCGTATGTCTAAAACCTGTGAAATAGCTAAGCTAGCTCTTGCCCAGTGGATTAGTTACCGAAACAAAATGTTTCCCTTTTCCCTCCATTCCCCTAATCAAATTACTACCCTATTCCTGCTCATGATGGCAAGTGAGCAAAGAACGAGAGAAAAGAGGACGGTGGGGGGAGAGAAAATACGTTCTACTCACGATTACAGCTCTAAAGCAAAGCCCCTCTTGAAGAAAAACAACAGCATGCCGATTAGAAACCCAATGTGTTCAGTGTCAATGTTGTTGTCTAACCTGTTCAGATTCTGATTCATAATCCTCTTCATCTGCACTCAGTGACAAGGCCATAGCTCCTCTCTTCTCATCGTCTGTCCAGCGTTTTAGAGAAAACTGACATGGCTGAAGCTTCCAGCCCGGCTGCTGTTCTGTTCTCTACCGCTCGCTCTCTCTCTCTCTCTCTCTCTCTCTCTCTCTCTCTCTCTCTCAGTCGCCCCCCTCTCCCTCTCTTCACACACAGGAACAGGCAGCTGCATAGGCACACACAAGGCGGCAGGAAGCCTCATGCATATGCGTTGGGAAGGTCAGGGGGAACAGGCCAAGCCAATGGAGAGACAGATGGCATTCGGTTAAATGTGTAGATATATGTGAATGCACTCCTTCGCGCCCCCACCCCTCTCCCCCTGCACAGTTGTGAGCTATAATTTTAATGATTTTTTTTATCTCTTGTTTTTTATTTCTATTTTATTTTTAAAGTAAACACCACAAACTCATCTCGGGGAAGAAAAAAAGGCGAAACTAATCTACACCCGTTCTGATAAAAACCTTAGGGCATCCAGCCTCGGGGATGCTTTGCTTGACCACACCCTCCTTCCTTGCTCCTGGCCTGCCCTGCCTCTTCCACCAATCGAATTGTTTGAAGCTCTGAGCTGTCCGATCAGGTCCATTGTCTACTGTCCGGCGCGCAGAGTCAGAAATGGTGGTGGAACTGGAGGGGGTAGGGAGGGAATGGTCAGGAATAGCACAGACCGAGGGTCATTAGAGAAGACAGGGGCAAGGGTAAGACATCTGGGTCGTCGGGAATGATGAGGGCGGTTGCATGTTCTCAGACAATATTTTTCATAATGATTGAGGATGTATTTTACTTGGTGACAGATACAGGAAGCCATCAGCTGCTCTGGGTTTGATTGCTCTTTCTTAGTGTCTACGGATAGGCCATTTGCTCCTCTGACTATCTCGTGATTTCTTGGTGTTCCAGTAAGTACTAATGTAGAACATTGAGTACTTTCTTTGGAATAATTAAATGAATTGCTGCAAAAGTATTACCAATTTCACAAAAGTGTGTCATCATCATTATACTGTAAGTCTGTTCTAATAATGTCCATAACCTTATTTTGTTGTTGTTCAATTCATTTCTTGCATCTGTGCATGTGAACAAATGAAATGGAATATTATAATACAATTGTTAGATTGAAAGAGACAGCTGCACACCGCATTATATTGGAAAACGATTCTACACACCTCTGAAGAGTTAGTTTAGGTGAGACAGACTCACGAGCCTTTGATTTTCTCATCTGTTTGTTGAGAAACATTTATTGTCATAGGAGACTGAAATGACACATTTACTGCCATAGCCATCAGTCACACTCTTTGAATAAGTCCATGTGAAACTCTTGAAAATGAGGCAGTATATGCTGTTTTCCTTTTCTGGTCACAAGGGACTTCATCTACTTTCTGTTTCTAGGAGCTTTGCCAGGACATTTAGTTCAACACTGAGTTTGACTGGCTGCAGACTGGCCCCAACAACAGGCAATAACAGATACAATAAGAATGATCTGCATGCCTAATTGAGCCTTGTCTTCTCTGACATCAGGGACATACTACATGATTGTGTCCTCACCCACCTGTTCTTGAGTACTTGGTCAGTGCATAAACCTGTCACCAAAACCAATTAGAATAATTTAAACTGTGCAGATACTCTCAAAGCCAGCAGCAGCAGCAGCACTTGTGTGAGGGGAGAGATGAGTGTGAGAGAGCACATACAATCAAAGCAATATAAAAGGGAAGAACACATTGCACTAGTATAAATGTGCACACCAAATAGCTTAAAAAGGAAGACCAATAAAGATGAGTTAAACACATTAAAAGTATTTGAAAAAAAAGCAGTCCTTACAAAATTATTTCTAAGCCTTCATGCTCAGGCTTCATTGATTTGTCATAATATAGGATATGGCCTCCACTAGGTGGGAGTCAAAGATGGCTGCTCAATAGCATGTTTCCTATCAAATCCAGTAATTGGATAAAACATTAATAATAAGTGCACTAATGAACACGACCAAGCCAATAGCACATTGAGACAGTTTACAACACGTCCAAAGTCACAGATGCATCGAACTGTTGCAGATGGAATTCTGGTACTAGAATCTTGTCAATCTTCTATGGCTGAAATGCAAGAAGTGAAAATATATGTTATACATTTGTGCAATTCTATAGACTATGGCTGGACAAACAAATATAATCATCCCATTGTATTTAACACATTGTTTGCATTATTTAGACGAAGTTGGTCGAGGGCTATTCAAACATGCACCCATACAGATCTAGACTAGACACACAACCCACAAAGGAATGTTCATAGGCGCACTACAACTTCCGCAAGAAGGCAAATAGAAACAGCATTGGATTGTGGGTAGTATCGTGTCATTTCCTGAATTAGTTTAGAAGTACAATTGTATGTCAAGTCGCATGAGTCCGCAGCGCGTGTATTTTTAATCGACTCTTCAACTTGGAAGAACTACAGGTTGACTGCTTGAAAAGTTATTACCAGTAGCCAGCAATGAGTTTGAACGAGCATTCGTTGCAAGCTCTGTCTTGGAGAAAACTTTACTTGAGTCGAGCAAAGCTGAAGGCTACGAGCAGAACTTCAGCTCTCCTGTCGGGTTTCGCAATGGTGAGTACCAGGACCCAGTCATATGGATTGGAGCGGATGACAACTTTGACAAAATGTAGTTATGACGCACTATTTCTTAAAACTACACCTACCGGTAGACTATCCTACCAGCCCGGTCTCATAGACGACGTAACATAGTAAACGTTAATTCTAGAAACTCCCCAATTAGTATGATTTGCAGCCTGGTCTCAGATTAGATGTAATATAGTCAAAGTAAAATAGTAGACATTCAAAATAGTATGATGTGTTATGTTTGGTATAGTTATAAGACAGCTGGTTACCTAAGGCAAAAATGAAAATAGGGTTGTTGGATGGGTGGGTGTATAACGCAAGTTCAAATCTTATTACGGACAACTTTAGCATTTTAGCCAATTAGGAACTTTTGAACTACTTACTACTTTGCAACTACTTAGCATGTTAACTAACCCGTCCCCTAACCTTAACCTTTTTAGCTAACCCTTTAACTTAACACCTAAACTTAACCCTAACTAACATTAGCACCTATTCCAATGTGTTGTGGCTAACGTTAGGCAGGTGGCTAACATAGCATAACACATTTGAATTAATAACATATCTTAAGTTTGCAAATTCATAACATATTATACTAATTGTAATTTGTAACATATCATACGAAATGTATGATGGACAGACACAAATTTTAATACATACCATATGAAACGTAACATTAATTGGATCGTCCTCGATTTACGTTTACTATGTTATGTCTACCCATGAGTCCAGGTTGCAGCATCCTACCAGTATTTGACTACAATGCTGGATAAACCAAGACTGTTTTGATTGAAAATAACCAGCAAACATATTTAACGATATGCATTAGGCCTACAATTAAATGTATTTCTGTATGAAACTGGTTACATTGCAATTTTGATGCATAGATTTGCATATGCATAGTTGAGTGCATTTAAGTGTTTCTGCAAGTTAAACCACTATGCCAGGCCAGATGCAAATTAAGGATGGCATTAGTGAGTCATATCTAAACCTTAACCTACCACAAATAAACTGCAGCATATCTGACAGTCGCTCACCCAACAGAAAGTTGGATCCAGTTGTAAACTGGTCAAAAACGCTAGGCTAGGCTACATCTTCCTGTACAGTCCTGCACCCAATAGAGGGTTGCTAGGTGATGTACGACGCCTCCTGGAGGCCATGTTTGGAAGACCACTGCATCAGTTCTTTTGACAATAACAGCCGAGTGTCTACCCCAAGCTGCATGATAACAGTGTCTAAAACGACTTAATTCAACACCATGGTAAATTATTGTGCACTATTTGGCTGCTCTAACAAGGCCGGAAAGACGACGTGAAAAAATATTTTTACAGATCATGAAACACCAAGGAGATAAGACTCAAGAACTGTCAAAAAGCAGAGACACCTTTTTTCCCATCAAGACCTGAACTCAGACAGCTGTTAGTACAGGAGCTGCTCTGATCATTTCATCATTGGAATAAACTAATCTCTGCTTCAGTTGCACAATGCCAAGGGGCCATTGCAAATGCCCATAAGGCTAATGTCATCATACTGATGGTCCAGTGGTTCCCAACTCCAGTCCTCAAGTAAACCCCAAAAGTACACCTTTTTATTGATGTCCTGAACAAGCACACCCGATTCAACTTGTCTACTAATCGTCAGGCCCTCAATGAGTTGAATCAAGTATGTTTGTCCGAATCAGGTATGTGTGCTGTTGGGTTGTACTCGAGGACTGGAGTTGGGAAACACTGCTGTAGGCCTATGGCTGCATTGACATAGCCATTATCATCAGCTGCAAAATGGGTTCACATGGATGTCACTCTCTCTGGATATCAATCAAATAAAACTATTTGGGGTGCTTACAACTGATCAAAAGGGTAATGTTCATTTGAGAATACATCAGGTGTATTAGTGCTGGGCTGGAATAGAAGGGTTGGCTGCTCCAATTGTAATAGGTTTATTAATTGTTGACTTTTTTAAAACTATTTATTTACAACATTTACACACAACACATGGTATACAAGGATGTACCCTTATTCTCTTGGGACATTCATTGGGATCTCTTCATCTGCATACAGGTTTTCACAGCTTGCTTTATCTGACGACAGAAAACATCACAAAGAAACAGGCTTAATCATACTCAAATAAGACGGCACTGAATGTTATGTTTTTATATCTCTCTTTCCCCAGTTTCTCTCGCTAGGAACTGGAACTCGAATATTTTCATAATGTCCACATACAACAGTACAGACCCTATCCAGAGTAGCCTACTCTATCCCTCTGACAGCTGACAGTTAATCCTTTTACCCTCTTCCATGCCATGGCTGTTAGCTAGCTAGCTACAAATGACTTTCGAGTTTGTTTTTAATTTACGACAACGATGATGATGATGATGATGATGATAAATATAGTGCATTCGGGAAGTATTCAGACCCCTTGACTTTTTCCACATTTTATTACGATACATCCTTATTCCGAAATTGATTCATTGTTCCCCCCCCCCCTCAATCTACACACAATACCCCATAATGACAAAGTAAAAACTGTTTTTTAGAAATAGTAGCATGTATTCTAAACTGAAGATCATGATTAGGTGATTATTGGAGTCAGATGTGTTAGCTGGGGCAAAACTGTGACACTGGAGTTGCCCACCCCTGTTTTAGTCAGTACTTTGTTGACGCACCTTTGGCAGCGATTACAGCCTCAGGTCTTCATGGGTATGACGCTACAAGTTTGACACACCTGTATTTGGGGAGTTTCTCCCATTCTTCTCTGCAGATCCCCTCAAGCTCTCTCATGTTGGATGGGGAGCGTCGCTGCACATCTATTTTCAGGTCTCTCCAGAGCCGTTTGATCATGTTCAAGTCCGGGCTCTGGCTGGGCCACTCAAGGACATTCAGAGACATGTCCCGAAGCCACTTCTGTTTCTCATGGTCTGAGAGTCTTTAGGTGCCTTTTGGCAAACTCCAAGTGGTCTGTAATGTGCCTTTTACTGAGGAGTGGCTTCTGTCTAGCCACTACCATAAAGGCCTAATTGGTGGAGTGCTGCAGAGATGGTTGTCCTTCTGGAAGATTCTACCATCTCCACAGAGGAACTCTGGAGCTCTGTCAGTGACCATCGGGTTCTTGGTCACCTCCCTGACCAAGGCCCTTCTCCCCCGATTGCTCTGTTTGGCCAGGCGGCCAGCTCTAGTAAGAGTTTTGGTGGTTCCAAACTTCTTCCATTTAAAAATGGAGGCCACTGTGTCCTTGGGGACCGTCAATGCTGCAGAAAAGTTTTGGTACCTTTTCCCCAGATCTGTGCCTCAACACAATCCTGTCTCGGAGCTCTACGGACAATTCCTTCGACCTCATGGCTTGGTTTTTGCTCTGACATGCACTGTCAACTGTGGGACCTTGTATAGACAGGGCAAACTACCTGCCCTGTATGACACCTACAGCATCCGATGTCACAGAAAGGCCAAAAACGACATCAACAACCTGAGCCACGGCCTGTTCACCCCTCTATCTTCCAGAAGGCGAGGCCAGTACAGGTGCATCAAAGCTGGGACTGAGAGACAGAAGCTTTTTTTTCAATCTCAAGGCGACATTTAAATGGCCATCACTAGCCGACTAACACCCGGTTACGCAACCCTGGACCTTAGAGGCTGCTGCCCTATATACATAGACTTGGAATCACAGCTACTTTAATAATGGAACACTAGTCACTTTAATAATGTTTACATACTGCTTTACACATCTCATAACAATATACTGTATTTTAGTCAATGCCACTCCAACATTGCTCAATCTAATATTTATATATTTCTTAATTCCATTATTTTACTTTTAGATTTGTGTATTGTTGTGAATTGTTAGATACTACTGCACTGTTGGAGCTAGGAACACAAGTATTTCGCTACACCCGCAATAACATCTGCTAAATTTGTGTATGTGACCAATAAAATGTGCTTTTATTACATTTTGTGTGCCTTTCCAAATCATGGCCAATCAATTGACTTTACCGCAGGTGGACTCCAGTCAAGTTATAGAAACATCTCAAGGATGATCAATTGAAACAGGATGCACCGGAGCTCAATTTCAAGTCTCATAAGCAAAGGGTCTGAATACTTACAGTACCAGTCAAAAGTTTGGACACACCTACTCATTCCAGGGTTTTTCTTTATTTTTCCTATTTTCTACATTGGAGAATAATAGTGAAGGCATAACTATGAAATAACACAAGGAATCATGTAACAAAAAGTGTTAAACAAATCAAAATATATCAGTGATTCTTCAAAGTAGCCACCCTTTGTCTTGATGACTGCTTTGCACACTTTTGGCATTCTCTCAACCAGCTTCATGAGGTAGCCACCCGGAATGGATTTCAATCAACAGGTGTGCCTTTAGTTAATTTGTGACCCAATTTCAGGAAACTAGGTGTATGTCGCAAGTCACGACTTCACAGGAGAGCTGTTTGAACGTAAAAAAATATTTTCTTATCAAAATGTTGTTTTTTTTTTGCAGAAATGCCTTCTCGAACATGTGAACTTTCAGGTGCCTTTTAATAACAAGTTTGTATGCCATCTGTAAATACAAATAAAAAGGTTAAATTACCAGCCTAGTTGGTTTAGCCAAAGAAAAAGACAGTAACCTTCTCGCTAGCCATGATTGGCTGAGATAATGAGTGGGCTGGACATGCCGAGAGGAGAAGTTTCAGATTGTTCAGCAGCGCAGCATCTTGTCTATAAAATGAGCTGCTCGTTATGCGTAGATAATTCTTTCTACTGCAGTTTTTTTTTATGAAGAGAGAACGTTAGCAATGGAGAACGGCAAATATGTTGCTTCTGCTCTCAATAACATTGCTGCCCTGAATTTCAGGCGCTATCGACAAAGGTCAGTGGGAAAAAGTTGTAATGGACTACTTTCTGGAGGATGATTGTGCCATTCTGACTCTGAAAATGAATCAGACGATGAGGAAATCCCTGATGTTAGGTAAAAACATTTTCAGTTGAAGACATTGTAGTCTTCTGATGACGGTGATGGGGAAGAAACAGCGATCAACAGTGTTGTTGTCACGGAAGAAGTTTACCAAATTTTGAAATCCGTGGAACACAACGGGCCAAACAAGCTGTGCAAACTAAACGGAAACAACACAGGATGTCTTTTATTTAATCAAAGGGGTTGCAGGCTGCCATGAAGCTTTCATCCATGTATATGGGTAAGAATCTAGCTACAGTTTCAGCTATTATACATTTCTAATTTTGTCAGTTTTTATTGCAAGTTAAGGCTTGCTGTTAGCTAGCCAGCTGGAGTTTGATGGCTGGCTTGCTAGCTGATGTTAACATTGAACCTAGAACCTAACTTTAGCTATGACAATCGGTTTGTTTTGCTAGTAATGTTACTCTGAATTGGGATTATAGTTCAATTTTTAGCTAGCTAACATTAGCTGGCTGGCTTGCTAGCAGACATTAATTTGTGTATGAATTGTGTGATCTCCAGAATGCCATTTCGCATTGCTAGTTATTTGGTTAACATTAGGTAGCTATGACAATCGGTTTGTATTGCTAGTTAAAGCTTGCTGTTAGCTAGCCAGCTAATGTTAGATGGCTGGCTATCTAGCTAACATTACGTGTATGAACTGTGTGTAGTGATATATCAGAATGCCATTTCGCATCTATTGTAGAATAATGCTAAAATATTTTTTTTCTGGAATTTGTTTTTTAGCATAAAAACACCAGTCACACAAGGAGAATGGTCTAATGCCTCCCATCAAAAAGAGAGCTGGCCCAAGCAAGCACAGGCAGCAGCGCAGTCATCAACTACATGCACCAACTACATGCACCATTTCTTCACCAACTACAGAGTTGGGGAAACACGTGTGGACCTGAATTGTGATAACTGCAGTGGCCAAAACAAGAACACATTTATGCTCTGGAATTGTGCCTGGCAGACCATGCACAAACTCCATCACAGTCTGGACCTTCACTTCCTGATCACGGGCCACACAAAGTTTGCCCCCGACTGACTGGTGCTTCGGCCTCATCAAGCAGGGCTTCAGAAAGACCAGAGTGAACACTTTGTCTGAGATTGCTGGTGTTGTGAAGGACAGCACTGTGACGGGTCAACATCCAACAGCTGGTTGGACTGGAGGACGGTACGGTGCTGGTGGAAAGCTATGGCTGGCAACATCTGACTCCGTACTTCAGGCCGCTGCCACCGATCAAGCAGTACCAGCACTTCAGCTGAAAGTCATTTTCATTGTATTGCATGAGGTTATTCTTCTTGGGAGGTGAATTGATGTTGTAAAGGGTTATAATGTCTTCTGATCTTTTATTTTTTTTATTTTTAGTATTTCCCTGTTTTACAGCTTCGATGCTCTGGAGCCTGGTGTTGTCACCAAGGAGCAATGACTGTCACGACCAGCAACGCTGACATCTTTCCTCCCATAGAAGGTCTGCCTGTACAAGCACCACCTGGACTGGACACAGCTAGACAATCTTATCTTTTTGAGAAGATCAGGGAGTTTTGTGACGAAGAGGCTATGGACATCACATGCCCTGCACCAAAGTCAACGGCAGAACAGAAACAAGCTCTCCGACTATAGATTCCCTTGTTCATGGCGCGATTCAGGCGGACCAGTCATCAGCACTATCTGCAGTGCCTCTAGTCACATGACTCTCTCCTAACACATACGTTGCTCCTATTTTTTTTTTTATCCTGCTGCTCCACCACTTTACCCCTGATTGTATGCGTGTAACAACCTTGTCTATCACTGATATTGTTCTTGTACATACTGTATATTTTTTTGACTATCTATTTCTGATATTGCTACTATGCAAGTAATCATTTGGCTGTACCGTTTATACCTTCTGTAGAGACCCATCCACTTAGCAAGACTTTGATATTGATATACAGTTGAAGTCGGAAGTTTGCATACACCTTAGCCAAATGCGTTTAAACTCAGTTTCACAATTCCTGACATTTAATCCTAGTAAAAATTTCCTGTCTTAGGTCAGTTAGGATCATCACTTTATTTTAAGAATGTGAAATTTCAGAATAATAGTAGAGAATGCTTTATTTCAGCTTTTATTTCTTTCATCACATCCCTAGTGGGTCAGAATTATACATACTCACTTAGTATTTGGTAGCATTACCTTTAAACTGTTTAACTTTGGTCAAACGTTTCGGGTAAGCTTCCCACAATAAGTTGGGTGAATATATTGGCCCTTTCCTCCTGACAGAGCTGGTGTAACTGAGTCACGTTTGTAGGCCTCCTTGCTCGCACATGATTTTTCAGTTCTGCCCACAACTTTTCTATAGGATTGAGGTCAGTGCTTTGTGATGGCCACTCAATACCTTGACTTTGTTGTCCTTAGGCCATTTTTCCACAACTTTGGAAGTATGCTTGGGGTCATTGTCCATTTGGAAGACCCATTTGTGACCAAGCTTTAAACTTCCTGACTGATGTCTTGATGTTGCTTCAATATATCCACATAATTTTCCATAAATACCATCTATTTTGTGAAGCGTATCAGTCCCTCCTGCAGCAAAGGACCCCCACAACATGATTCTACCACCCCCACGCTTCACGTTTGGGATGGTGTTCTTCGGCTTGCAAGCCTCCCCTTTTTCCTCCAAACATAACGATGGTCATTATGGGCAAACGGTTCTTTTTTTGTTTCATCAGACCGGAGGACATTTCTCCAAAAAGTACGATGTTTGTCTTCATGTGAAGTTGCAAACCGTAGTCTGGCTTTTTTATGGCGGTTTTGGAGCAGTGGCTTCTTCCTTGCTGAGCGGCCTTTCAGGTTATGTCGATATAGGACTCGTTTTACTATGGATATAGATACTTTTGTACCTGTTTCCTCTAGCATCTTCACAAGGTCCTTTGCTGTTCTGGGATTGATTTTCACTTTTCCCACAAGTGTGTTCATCTCTAAGAGACAGAACGCGTCTCCTTCCTGAGCGGTATGAAGGCTGCGTGGTCCCATGGTGTTTATACTTGGGTACTATTGTTTGTACAGATGAATGTGGTACCTTCAAGATTTTGGACATTTCTCCCAAGGATGAAGCAGACTTGTGGAGGTCTACAATTGTTTTTTTCTCAGTTCTTGGCTGATTTTACCATGTCAAGCAAAGAGGCACTTGGTTTGAAGGTAGGCCTTGAAATACATCCACAGGTACACCTCCAATTGACTCAAATGATCAGAAGCTCCTAAAGCCATGACATAATTTTCTGGAATTTTCCAATGAGGTTTAAAGGCACAGTCAACTTAGTTTATGTAAACTTCTGATACAGTGAGTAAGTCTAAACAATTGTTGGAAAAATGTCTTGTCATGCACAAAGTAGATGTCTTAACCGACTTGCCAAAACTATAGTTTTGGTGGTGTGGTTGAAAAACGAGTTTTAATGACTCCAACTTAAGTGTGTAAACTTCCGACTTCAACTGTATATATAAAAATGAATATTGTTATGTATATGTATTGTCACGTATCGTGTGTGTGGTGGACACTTGATACCACATGGCACATCCACATAAATATGGCGCATGCATCTGTTTATGTACTGTACATGTGCACCTCACTCATGTTTCAACTCAGTTTGCATGGCCTTAACTTATGTATGGGATACTATGTGATAAGTGCATGTGTAACAGTATGCTAATGTACTGGTGTGAAGGCATTTGGGCAGTGGCCAAAAGTACTTAGGTAAAACTACTATCTGTACCTTGTTTATATTTTTGGCAACTTTTACTTACTGCATTCAGAAAGAAAATGTACTTTTTACTCCATACATTTTCTCTGACACCCGAAAGTACTTGTTATATTTTGACAGGAAAATTGTACAATTCACACACTTATCAAGACAACATCCCTACGGCATCTGATCTGGCAGACTCACTAAACACATGCTTTGTTTGTCAATTTTGGAGTGTGCCCTTGGCTATCCTTCAATAAACTTTTTTTTAATAAAAAAAAAGATTGTGCCATCTTGTTTAATATAAGGAATTTGAAATTATTTATACTTTTACTAAAGTATGACAATTTAGTACTTTTTCCACCAGGATGTGGCTGGGTGTTACAGCATTTCTTTCACATGACCCATCAATTCAGACAAGTGTGTCTGGGTAAGCATCATCTAATATTTAAACTATTTTTATCTGGACACTTTCTGTTTACCTGGAATTTTTCCTTGTAGGCTACCACCATTTTTAGTCTTAATCTTTACTACACTACTCACTGTTTAGCACATGACCTCTTGTGAATCCTTAAAGAGATGGGCGGAGCTTGCTTAAGAGGGTGTGAACAATGCTGAATGGGCGTAGACAAAGGAGAGCTCTCCAGTAGGTACCAAAACATTCAAGGGCCCTTTTCTCAAAAGTGAGTTAACAAATGTATCAACATTCAAAGCAAAATTACTTTCCCATTGTTCCAAAAAGCATGCTATGTATAATATACCATTTTGTAGTTCTGAGTCTACTTTTATCCAATGTAAAAAATACAACAAATTCTGCTACATAAGACCGAAACCAGGTGGTGAGTCATTTGTGGAATTTCTTTCCTTAATGCATTTCAGCCAATCGGTTGTGTAGGGGTGGTATACAGAAGATAGCCCTATTTGGTAAAAGACCAAGTCCATATTATGGCAAGAACAGCTCAAATAAGCAGAGAGACGACAGTCCATTACTTTAAGACATGAAGTCAGTCAATCCGGAAAATGTCAATCTTTCAACGTTTCTTCAAGTGCAGTCGCAAAAAAACATCAAGAGCTATGATGAAACTGGCTCTCATGAGGACCTCAACAGGAAAGGAAGACCCCGTTTCCTCTGCTGCAGCCCAAATAAATGCTTCAGAGTTAAATAAGACATCTCAACATCAACTGTTCAGAGGAGACTGTGTGAAGCAGGCCTTAATGGTTGAATTGCAGAAAAGAAACCACTACTAAAGGACATTAATAATAAGAAGAGACTTGCTTGGGCCAAGAACACAAGCAATGGACATTAGAACAGTGAAAATGTGTAATTTAGTCCGAGTCCAAATTTTGACATTTTTGATTCCAACCGCCGTGTCTTTGTGAGACGCAGAGTAGGTGAGTTGATGATCTCCGCATGTGTGGTTCCCACGTGACGCTTTGCTGTTGACACTGATTTATTTAGAATTCAAGGCACACTTAACCAGCATGGCTACCACAACATTCTGCAGCGATATGCCATCCCGCGTATGCCATTGCGTTTAGTGGGACAATAATTTGTTTTTCCCAAAAATGAATGACCCAAAACACACCTCCAGGCTGTGTAAGGGTTATTTGACCTAGAAGGAGAGTGATGGAGTGCTGCATCAGATGACCTGGCCTCCACAATCACCCGACCTCAACCCAATTGAGATGGTTTGGGATGAGTTGGACTGCGGAGTGAAGGAAAAGCAGCCAACAAGTCCTCAGCATATGTGGGAACTCCTTCACGACTGTTGGAAAAGCATTCCAGGTGAAGCTGGTTGAGAGAATTCCAAGAGTGTGCAAAGCTGTCAAGGCAAAGGTTGGCTACAAGATAGCTAGCTAATACGAATTTAGCTAGCTGGGTGGCGATTATTTAATTCACTTAGCTAGCTAGCTATTCAGTATGATAAGTTAACTAGCTAATAATACAGTACATTTTTTTATAATTTTCTAAATATATTTACTAAAGTGAATAGGTTCTTCCACTGCCTCTGTATTCTGGGTGCTTAGGAAAAAAAACTAAATGGGAAATCTTCCTGAATTGTTTTTCGGTGGTAGCAAAACACAGCCAGCCATGTGGACGATTGGGGGACACAGGGCAACAAAGTTCCACCAGACTGACTGGTCTTCCAACATGGCGCCCTGTGTGGTTGCTACGTGATTTGTAACAACTGCAACCTCTATAGAGGAGAAGCATGGAATTGTCACATGCAGTGGTTGAGCTTTAAATTACATCATTGTCTTTGTTCAGATTGTTCTGATTCCTCATCCTGTTTGCACGTCGCTCTTTCAGTCAAGCTATAACCGTGTGAAATCGTGTCTTTTTCAGGTGGCTATGGTGGAGGTGCAGCTGGAACAAGATCATGTGTATCCACAAGGGCTGCTGATAGCCTTCAGCGCCTGCACCACTGTCCTTGTGGCAGTGCACCTTTTCGCCCTGATGATCAGCACCTGCATCCTGCCAAACCTGGAGGCCGTCAGCAATGTTCACAACTTGAACTCGATCAACGAGTCGCCCCATGAGCGCATGCACTGCTACATTGAGCTGGCCTGGGCCTTCTCCACTGTCATCGGCACCCTTCTCTTCCTGGCCGAGGTGGTTCTGCTGTGCTGGGTCAAGTTCCTGCCCCTCAGTCCCTCAACTGTTAAAAATAGCACCGACAATTATGGAAGGGCGGCAGCCATTGTCTCCACCTCCATTATGGTGCCGTTTGGACTGGTTTTTATTGTGTTCGCTGTGCACTTCTACCGCTCTCTAGTGAGTCACAAAACTGACCGTCAGTTTCAGGAGCTGGAGGAGCTGTCCAATATCACCCGGCTGCAGAACCAGCTGGACTACAGGGCGGAGACAACCAGTCTGCAGCCCGCCTCCGACTTCCCCTAACGGGAGCACACACAAGTAGGGAGTTGGAGCAGTACACAGCTGTAAGAAATGTATTATTGACTTGTTTTTTTTGTATCTATTTGCATGAGCACCATGAGAAAGGATACTTTATATAGTAATATCATATTTCTTCAGATGTTTTGTATTGGGATTTGGACTCTGCTTTAGGCATTTTTCTACTTGTGTAAATAGTTGGAGAGGTCAGAAGAATTTGCTTTGTATTGTTTGAGTTTGGACTCAAGCCACTTTTTTAAACTTTGCATGTCTATTGTCTTCCTTATGGCTTCAGAAACAGATCAGAATAGCTGAATGTGAGTGAGCATCTGTGTGAAATTGGTTTTTAAATGTTTTGTACATCTTCATTACATAGATATTTGTAGTTATGTTACATACAACTACACTAAGTTCTGTCTAAGGTGGCTGGGGAACACAGTGTGGGACGAACGTACTGTAATTTTGTGAAGTAGTTGGATTTTAATTTAACAAAATGATAACCGGCCAATTTCCATGAAAGGAAAACTGGTCAGAGCATAATGTAATAACTGCTGAAATAGTGCTGGTGCAAGGGAAAAGCAGAATTTAGATTTTTAGTCCGTCTGGAATATATACCTCATATTTTAACATTTCAAAGTCAGTACAATTGATCAAATTTGCTCTGATGGTCATTTGATGAGTTAATGTATTTTAAGCACGCTACTGTTACATAGACAAATACAAGTGTGGAATTTGAAATGTACACTACCGTACAAAAGTTTGGGGTCACTTAGAAATGTCCTTATTTATGAAAGAAAAGCTAATTTGTCCATTAAAATAAAACAAATTAATCAGAAATACAGTGTAAATGACTTGGAAACGTCAGATTTTTTTATAGAATATCTACATAGGCGTCCAAAGGCCCATTTGTGTTAGCTAATCCAAGTTTATCATTTTAAAAGGCTAATTGATCATTAGAAAACCCTTTTGCAATTATGTTAGCACAGCTGAACACTTGTGCTAATTAAAGAAGCAATAAAACTGGCCTTCTGTAGACTAGTTGAGTATCTGGAGCATCAGCAGTTGTGGGTTCGATTACAGGCTCAAAATGGACAGAAACAAATAACTTTCTTCTGATACTCGTCAGGCTATTCCATGTGAGAAATTGCCAAGGAACTGAAGATCTTGTACAGTGCTGTGTACTACTCCCATCACAGAACAGCGCAAATTGTCTAACCAGAATAGAAGAGAGGGGGCCCCCGATGCACAACTGAGCAAGAGGACAAATACATTGGTGTCTAGTTTGAGAAACCGATGCCTCACAAGTCCTCAACTGGCAGCTTCATTAAATAGTACCCGCAAAACACCAGCCTCAACTGCGAAGAGGTGACTCCGGGATGCTGGCCTACACTACACTATTTCTGATCTTTTTAATGTTATTTTAACGGACCAAAAATGTGCTTTTCTTTCTAAGTGACCCCAAACTTTTGAACGGTAGTGTATTTGTTTAACCTTTTCCTCTACATTATGTCATTATTATACAGGTTGGTTGGGATATGGTTCCCAGTTCATGTCAGGCTGAAATACCACCTTCAATGTGAAGTACTTTTCTTAGAGATTGTAAAGCTGTTTGTTTTGCATTTATGACAAATCACAAGTAGCTTCTTCTAAAGGAAATACTTCAAACTAGAGGGCAAATTAATAAATGCATTTTTATGGAGGCAATATATTCAGATCTTTGTCTTCGACCTTTTAATGTGATCCAAGTGCACATATTTACTTTCATCAAATAATGGCACATGATCTTGTTTTTAATTTATGAGTCAATTGTGAAGTGTTCTTTCGTATGGTCCACCAACCAAAGGACATCCAGCCAACTTGACACAACTGGGAAATATTGGAGTCAGCCCGCAACTTTCGACACCTTGTAGAGTCCATGCCCCAACAAATTGAGGCTGTTCTGAGGGCAAAAAAGGGAGGGGGGGGGGGGGGCCCTATTCAATATTAGGAAGGAGTCCTTAATGTTTTGTACACTCAGTGTATACTGTTTGATGATTGTAACATCCCCCTTAAATGCCATTTGAGGCCAATATTTGTAAGAGGTCTTTGAGTGGCTGGGGCTTATGAAACCCCACACAATTATGTTTACACTGCATTGTCTGGTGCCAAATCATTGTCTTATACTGTAAATCTGTTACATTGTGGTGAGACTCCAAAGGGCAGAGGATTGGATTGATATGACCTCTATTAGACAATCGTTATGCATAACAACCCTATGCCTACTGAATAAAGAATAATAAGAAAATCCATCTTATGTTGCTTAATTTATTCATATTAAAGTTTTTTTTAAATACTTATACGAGATGTACTTTGAATTACTGTTAAGAGTCAACCTTCTTTTGAATGAATCAATATGGAAAACAATGGTACCTTCAATTATTTGCAATGTCCTGCTCATGTCTGCTCAAATTGTTGAAGACGGAATTTCCTTATTTGTGGGTCTATAACTTGAGGGCATTGTCCATTTCTTTTAAAGAAATACATTTAGAAGATATGTCAAGAGTTAGCAGGAAGGAAAACCACACAAAGGAAGTGGGTTAGCACAGGGTAAAATGAAGTGGACACGCAGCATCAAAAGTGTAAGAGGACTTGTCGTAGGGAGGAGTCATCTGTGTTTTCCCTGAGAGTATAGGGTAGAGCACTGTCTATCAGGAGCTCACGGTGGGGGATAGCATTATCTCTTGGATCACAGAAAGGCACAGAATCCTTTCCATTTTGCCTTCCGTGTTGCTGCAATGGCTCGTTTGATAGCCTCTCTGAATATGTCCTCCACGTTCTCCTTGTATTTGGCTGAACACTCCAAGTAGAGGTCAGCGTTGATCTTCCTTTTGGTCTCTTCACCCTGCTCAGATGGAGGAAAAAAGAAAAGTGATATTTTTAAACTGAGAGGCGCCAACAAGACATTACAACATTACTATTCTGAGCTAAATCTTCCTGTTGAGAGTTTCTGATTTCAAATGGAATATATTGCATGACATGAAAAGGTTCCCTGCCTGACACGAACTAGCCAAAAATAAAATGTCAGATAAATACATTTAGTCCAGGAGAAAGGGTGATTCAGAATTGTGATTGTCACTCACAGATTTGGGGTGAGTGGGGATTTGCATTGCCATTACGGTCATTAACATAATCTCATCACTGCTATTGATCTTTTGAAGGTGTTTTTGGTTCAACCCTTCTGATCAAAGTCTACCTTTCCCAACAAACCACCCTAATTCAACCACTTGTATTGCATTTTCAATAAACCCAATACTAATGACATATGTAAATTGTACGGCAGATATACAGTATATTCAATGTCTATAAATTATACATAAGGCTATGTAGGAAATCTCTACCTGGATGTATGTGATGGGGTTCTCGCCTGAAGACCACAGTTTCTTTGCCAAGACCTTGTCTTTCCGCAGGTCTGTTTTGCATCCTACCAGTATAATGGGCACGCCACGGCAGAAGTGATGCACCTCGGGGAACCACTGAAAGATATGCTAAACAGAGTTAGATATTCTAAACATTCTATGTCATGCAGTGAAAATACATGTATAGTCAGTGGGATCTTTGTACAGTCCATAGAATAATCCCTGTGAGGGTGACTGCATCTACTTTGCAAAACAAATTTATCATGAACCTGATAAATACTTGCTTGAGCAAGTATTCAAATATATTTCTGATTGTCAGCTGACATTGTCACCCATCTTCAGGTACATTAATTATGTTGTAGATGTCATGAAACTTAAGGCACTGTATGTTAATGTTTCTTCCTCCTGTGGACTGAAACAGACAGAAGAGCAGTAAAGTATGAAGAGAGTGCAGTACCTTGATTAGCAAATTGTCATAACTTGAGGGGCAAGTGACATCATAGCAGATCAATATCAGGTTGGCACTCTGATAGGACAGAGGGCGTAATCGGTCATAGTCCTCTTGACCTGAAATAGATGGATGTGTATTATTAATCTGTCATGAAAATCGCATAGCCAAAAAATGTAATAATAAAATAAAAACTAGTTGGCTACTTAAATCAATGCCAGCCTCATCTGTTATTCCTTTATCTTGATTTAAAATCTATGACTCTCCTGAGTCACTCTCACTTAAAGTACATTATGATTCTTTAACAACCAGAGGGTGTCTGTTACTGCATTTCTAAGATACTGTAGCTCTGACTACTTATGAGCACTACACGCCCACTAAAGACTCAGGATACCTGTTCAGCCAAGTGTTAGTGCACTGGTGCTCTCAAAAGCATGGATATGTAAGACCTGACCTGCAGTATCGTAGATGTTCAGACGAAACTCAGCGCCTCTGTACCTCACGTTGGCGACACATTTTTCAAACACAGATGGTACATATTTCTGAAAGATAGACAAAAATTGAGTTTCAAGTCCAGTTTTAAAAAAAATTGTTATTTCAGAGATGGTAGCTAAAAAGGTTGAAGTTAACTTTGCTCTTTTTGTCATCATGTGCATATATAAATTGTGTTGTCACTTACATTCCTCACAGTAATTTGTCTACATGCAGAGTAACAGTACCTGAATAAATAATGTAAATAGATGGCCTTTTCCCTGAAAAGTGTAAATAGAGAAGAGAAGCAGCCAGCTGATTAGCTGGCTTTGTCAGTTGTCTTACCTCTGGAAAGTCTCCTTTAGTGCAAACCTGGAGTAGGGAGGTTTTCCCACATCCACCATCACCTACTATCACAACCTTAAACTCTTCTCGCCTCCTGGTATGCCCACTGCTCACCCCTGACATGTTCTGTAGCATGCTTCTCTCTGAGAAGCTAGATGAAAATGTGGCAAAAGAGCCTCCACTTGTTGAAGGAGATAATGGAGGCAGACACTTGAGATAACAATAAATGGCACAAAAAAACTGAGTAAGAAAACTAGCTTAACCTAGTGAGTTACTAGCACTGGACTACCGGTCCATTGTCACCTTCTACCAGTGGTTTTAAGGAGGCTCCTCTTGATTGAGTACCTACCCCTCCTATAAAAGAAACCCCCCCTTCTTTCCTTTCCTGAATGGACACATTACCAACACCTCATCAAGGAACACAAAAGCCAGAAAAGATTTAATTAAAAAGAAGATTATCCTATCTACCTGACAATCTCTTATTCATTAGTTGCAGAACTAAATCAACTGTTAGCAGGAGAGTGAACAAATGGAAACGGTTAATCTATGTCCTGGAAACCAGCCAAGTAGCATTATGGCTATATGGTAGAATTGGCACTGTTCCTCCCTTTCAAAACAGATTGAATTCATGTCACCTAGTGGATCAAATGTTAAAGGATGACGTACATTATTCAGATAGTAGATCCTTTATGTGCTAATGTCTAATGCATAGTGTACTTGTTTGTAGAATCCAATAATCCAAACTTTGCTACTCCCTGCTACTGCACGGAGCGCCAAGTCTAGGACCAAAAGGCTCCTTAACAGCTTCTACCCCCAAGCCATAAGACTCCTGAACAATTAATCAAATGGCTACCGGACCATTTACATTGACGACCCCCCCCCCCCCATTTGTTTTGTACACAGCTGCTACTCGCTGTTTATTATCTATGCATAGTCACTTTACCCCACCAACATGTACAGATTACCTCAACTAACCTGTACCCCACACATTGACTCGGTACAGGTACCCCCCTGTATATAGCCTTGTTGTTGTTATTTTACTGTGTTACTTTTTACTTTAGTTTATTTGGTAAATATTTTCTGCACTGTTGGATTAGGGCTTTTAAGTAAGCATTTCACAGTAAAGTCTACACTTGTTCTATTCGGTGCATGTGACAAATAAAGTTTGACTTGATTGTAGATTTAGGTACTTTCTCCAACTAACTATCTAGATCCTACATTTTCCAATGTTATATTACTTTCCATCTAGCCTAGCTGTATACATTTTAATGTAGGCCTATATGGACAGAATCATGATATTATTTTATTCTGTTTAAAGTATCGACCCACTGGGCAATTTCAACTTGGAAATTTGGGTAGTATTTGGTTGATATTCAACGGAATAAAATGTCTGTTTTTGGTTTAGTTGTCATCTAAATGGTGTTACCACTGAGCTTTCAACCATTTTAAAACACAACAACATTCAAATTGGAATACAATGTGAGATATTTTCTATTTATACAACAACTTAGTGTTATCACTGTGCTTCATCTAATAGCACAACCAAATTACCTGGATTGCAGTTGAGATTAAATTAAAAGTACATGGGGCAAGTGATCAATGCTGTTCAGATTATTACAGCAATTGGGAAGATCGACAGACCTGTGACCTTTGCATGCTATCTTGAACAAGCATGCTGTCAATGACTACATAAAAATATATTTAAAGACAGTAGGCCTCAATGTAGCCGTGGATGTGTTACTTATTTTTAAGGTTGAGTAATTAATGTTACATTAGCTTCTAAAATATATTACAAAAATATTATTTTGGTTGACAACACAATCAGATAAACATTTAAAGGCTCAATGTAGCTGTTTTCATCTCAATATAAAATAATTTATTGGTAACAATTAAGTACCTTACTGCGATTTAAAACAATTAAAATGGTCAAAAAGAAACAAAAATATCTTCATAGAAAGAAAGCAATTTCTCAATCAATAATTTTGTTAGGATTGTATGGGAGTGGTCTGAGTGGAGAGGGGAAAACTAAAAATGTGCTATTATTGTCCACCAAAACAGGCTGAAATTTCAGGATGTAATTTCAAACAGCTCTTACACTAAAAGGGTATTATCATGAATCCTTTTCATAATTTCACACTATTATTCCAACCTCATAGTGTGGAAAGATACATCTATTTTTTGACTGCAATGGACCTTTAAAGGATATATAATGCTTGGATAGTTTCATCTGAGCCACTGGCTTGATCCTATTCTTCAACTTTTATGTTTGGTTTAGTTGGAGACCTGAATCCAACAGCCTGTCATTTGTTAACTTGTCGACAAGTTAATAGGCTATTTACTCTATTGCAAAAGTGATTTTGAATTGTGTTTGGTTGTCAACAAAATCCAGTTTGTCTACAAATTATTCATTTATGTTGGATTCACGTCGCCATCTCAACCTAGAATCAAAGTTAAAGAATAGGACCGGATCAAGTCAAACTTTATTTACTCCTATTCTGTAGCCCTTTACACTCATGCCCATATATGGGTTGAAAATGGCGGACTTGGACACTAATTCACTCCTAAATTGGAGCACAGTAACATGCTATATGTAACGCCAGAGCTCAGGCTCTGCGCTTCACAGTTCTGTACGGGTTTTGACTGACAGCAGTTCTGAATTTGAGCACCGTTCATGACAAGAAGTTACCATCCCTCCCGTTAATTGGCCAACTTTTGTTAAATGTTTGCTGTCTGAGTGAGGAAAAATGTTGTAAATTATGAGGAATCTATGTAGTTTGAAAGATGACGTTGACGATTATAATAAATACCACTTTGATGTCATACAAGCAAGCCAAACCCCTGCGAGTCAAAATGTGCACGTCCCAAATCAAATCAAATTTTATTTGTCACATACACATGGTTAGCAGATGTTAATGCGAGTGTAGCGAAATGCTTGTGCTTCTAGTTCCGACAATGCATATCAACGTTTATGATCGCTTATGTTTGATGTACAGTTACAAGATGGCATGGGGTTATACCCTAGGTTTCCCTGAACAGAATGAGCCTGTTTGTAGTATGGTGAAGAAAATTTGATTTAGTCCTATTCTGTAGCCCTGTAGCCCATATGGTTTGAACATTTCAGACTTGGACACTGATACGCACCTACGCCACTTCCACGCATCTGAATTCTCTCATGACTCCATTCTATTTGCACCTAAATTATGAACTGCTTCTCTGAATTGCCTTGTGAAAGCCTAGCACTCTAAAAATCGTATTTTTGAATTTAGCTCGTCTTCCCTGCAAACAATAATGAGTCATTAGGATGTCCCTGTGACGTCACTAAATGGTCACCTAAAGTCATCAGGATGTTGTGTCTCAGTCCCTTGGAGGTTTTGTATAGTTCCCAGGTTGTCTTGGGGAGGTTTTTAGGACTTTCTTGGGATGTTGTGTCATCATAGCCCCTGAACATTCTTGGGATGTTTTGTCATGACCCCCTGGAGGTTTTTGTCTAGTTCTCGATTTGTCCCAGGGACGTCACCTGATGGTTACAAAGAAACATTCCCCCCCCCCCCACCAAAAAAAATTAAACAAGTTATACCCAGGGCACACACATCCCAGTACACATCACCCCTCGTTACTGTCATCAAGACTATCAAGGCCCTGATTGGTGAACCACTGATCCAGCTTTGTTTACATGTCCTTACCTGGGATTTGAACTCACAATCTCTTGGTTCACAGCATGGCAATCTTCCTGCTACACCACCATGTCCATCACTGACAGATTTCACCTGTAGGCCTATTCCTACACTTTGCATTTCAAAGTAAATCTCAGCTCTGTTAAAACACACTGAATAAAAACAAATAAATGTATCATAGACAGTGTTTCAGGAGTAACATTAAAAGAGAATAATATGCCCCACCAACATTAGACAAATATGCTGAAAACTAACTGAAATATAGTGGTGGAAAAAGTACCCAATTGTCATACTTGAGTAAAGATACCTTAATAGAAAATTACTCAAGTAAAAAGTGAGTCACCCAGTAAATTACTACTTGAGTAAAAGTCTAAAAGTATGTGGTTTTAAAACTACTTAAGTATCAAAATGTAATAGCTAAAAAAATATATACTTAAGTATTGAAAGTAAAAATAATAAAACATGCTCTATATTAAGCAAACCAGACAGCACCATTTTCTAGCTTTTTCATTTATGGATAGCCAAGGGCACACTCCAACAATTTACAAACGAAGCATTTGTGTTTTGTGAATCCACCACATCAGAGGCAATAGGGATGACCAGGGATGGTCTCTTGATAAGTGCATGAATTTGACCATTTTCCTGTCCTGCTAGCCATTCAAAATGTAACGAGTACTTTTGGGTGTCAGGGAAAATGTGTGGATTAAAAAGTACATTATTTTCCTTCGGGATGTAGTGAAGTAAAAGTAGTCAAATCTAAATAGTAAAGTACAGATACCCCAAAAAACTGCATAAGCAGTGCTTTAAAGTATTTGTACTGAAGTACTTTACACCACAGCTGACATACATTAATGAAAGCAAATGAGAGAATAGTCAGATTACTAACAAATAAATATCTACACACACACAAAAGTATGTGGACACCCCTTATATTTTTGGATTTGGCTATTTCAGACACATCGTTGCTTACAGGTGTATAAAATTGAGCACACCGCCAGGCAATCTCCATAGACAAACATTGGCAGTAGAATGGCCTTACTGAAGAGCTCAGTGACTTTCACTGTGGCACAGTCATAGGATGCCACCTTTCCAACAGTTCGTCAAATTTCTGCCCTGTGAAGTAGAAACCTCTAGGAGCAACAACAGCTCAGCCACGAAGTGGTAGGCCACACAACACTCACAACCAAGTTCCAAACTGCCTCTAGAAGCAACGTCAGCACAATAACTGTTCGTCGGGAGCTTTATGAAATTATTTTCCATGGTCGAGCAGCCTAAGATCACCATGCACAATGCCAAGTGTCGACTGGAGTGGTATAAAGCTCGCCACCATTGGACTCTGGAGCAGTGGAAACCCGTTCTCTGGAGTGATGAATCAAGATTCACCATCTGGCAGTCCGACGGACTAATCTTGGTTTGGCGGATGCCAGGAGAATGTTACCTGCTCGAATGCATAGTGCCAACTGTAAAGTTTGGTGCAGGAGGAATAATGGTCTGGGGCTGTTTCATGGTTCGGGCTAGACAACTTAGTTCCAGTGAAGACAAATCTTAATGCTACAGCATACAGTTACATTCTTGACAATTCTGTGCTTCTAACTTTGTGGAAGGCCCTTTCCTATTTCAGCATGACAATGCACAGGAATACAGAAATAGTTTGTCAAGATCAGTGTGGAAGAACTTGACTGCAATGCACAGAGCCCTGACCTCAACTCCATCGAATACGTTTGGGATAAATAGGAACGCAGACTGCGAGCCAGGCCTAATCATCCAACATCAGACCTCACTAATGCGCTTGTGGCTGAATGGAAGTGAGTCCGCTCAGCAATGTTCCAACATGTAGTGGAAAGCCTTCCCAGAAGGCTGTTATAGCAGAAAAGGGAGGGACCAACTCCATAAGCTGATGATTTTGGAATGAGATGTTCAACAAGCAGGTTTCCACATACCTTTGGTCATGTAGTGTAGCAAAAGAGTGCAAGCTGCACTGCTAAGTGCAGAGACGTATTATAGGTAATGATGTAGGGGACTTCTGACATTTTACAGACTTTGTGGCACAGCACTAAGAAAAGCATACCCCAAATCCCAGGTGTGGTCATATTGAAAAATCAGTACTAAGTGATCATGTATTCATACTGTCATTGATGAAAGATGAACACTATTTTAGTTGAACAGCGTACCACTTACGTTAAACCCCCCCATACCATTTCATTACTTATAAAATGGTAGGGGACACCTAGGACCACCACATGACAAAAACCTCCAGGGGAACATTACACAATGTCCCAAGAACATCCTAAAACCATCATTGGGGACATCACCGGGACAAACCGTGAACTACACAAAACCTTGAGGTGACCATGAAAAGGCCCAAGACCATTCAGGGGACCATTAAACAACATCCCAAGAACGTCCTCTAGTCACCCCCGGGACAAACCAGGAAAGAGACAAAACCTCCAGGGGACCATGACACAACGTCACAAGAATGTTCAGGGGACAAAGCGGGAACTATAAAAAGGTCTCCCAGAGAACGTTCCCTTAGGACCATCACGTGACGTCCCAAGGACTAGTAAAATGAAAGTCCTGAGAACGTCCCTAAAAAGGTCCTGGCGTGGTCTTCAGTGATGTCCAGGAAATGTACAGGGAACTAGACAAAGGTCTCCCAAAGAACGTTCCCCTGGGACCATCACGCGACGTCTAGAGGACTAGTAAAATTAAAGTCCTGAGAATGTCCTATAAAAAGGTCATGACAGGGTCCTCAGTAACATCCTGGTAATTTACAGGAAATTTCAATAAGGTGCCACAGTGAACATTCCCTTGGGACCATCATGCAACGTTCTTAGAATGTTTTCAGAACATCAGTGGGATAACTTTGCGTCAAAACCCTTAAGGGACCTAATGGGAACATTGCCGAATGTCCTCAGGACACGTTTTCTGGGATGTTGGCAATAGAACGAGCTTTCAAACTATGCCCTGATCCAGAATGCAATTTCTAATGGACTGTTTTTTTTCAACAGTAATTGTGTAAAAGGCGGGGATGCAGAGCTGTGTTTAAAAGAATAAAAGTGTTTTCTTTAGTTCCTCAACGGCACAGCAAGGAGAGCTCAGAAAACCACCTAATAGTTGAAGACTCTTCTTTGAATCATAAAAGTGCATTGAAATTATTTAGGAACTGTGCACACTTTGAAGAGGTGTGTGACCACTTGGATACACCAGTTAGATCTCACTGAAACCCTTAAACATTTTGTCTCATGTTGCACCTACCCCCAATTTTCCAAGAACATTCTTATCATGTTACAGAATATTTACCGATTTTGTAAATGAACAAAAAGTACAGTACATTTCAAATGCACATTAAAGTGTAATGTTTGGTTTCAGTCTTGTGTCAGGTGAACTGTTGTGTATTGAACTTTGGTCTAATAAATTTTCACATAATCGTCAAACTTCATTTTCAATTGCTACCATGCTTGTGCGTTTCATAAGAAACATTTCAGTGTATCCCTATAGGCTAATTCCCATGAGTATAAGGTGTTATTAACTTAGATTTTTGGTTGAGATAGAGACATAAATCCAACATATTAAATATTCATTTGTATACAAAATGGAATTAAAGCCAGACTGAGTCAGTGGCACAGATGGAACTATCCAAGCAGAAGATACAGTACATATCCCACAAATGTTGATATTTGGTTGTGTTGACAACCAAATCCAAAATTAAATCAAATGTTATGTCACATGCTTCGTAAACAACAGGTGTAGACAACAGAGGAATCCTTACTTGGCCCTACCGAACATTAGAGAGAGAAAAAAAAGAAAACTAAGAGAAAAATAATAACGCAAGGAATAAATACCCAATGAGTAATGAATGATAACTTGTTTATACACGGGTTAGCAGTACCGAGTCGATGTAATTGAGGTACATACAGTGCCTTCAGAAAGTATTCTTACCCCGTGACTTCAGTGGAGGCTGCTGAGGGGTGAACGGCTCATAATAAAATGCTGGAATGGAGCGAATGGAATGTATTTGATACCTGTCACGTGTGCTCCCTATCCGGCCTCTACGTCACCAGGCTGCTCGTTATGGCCCACACCTGTCACCATCGTTACGCACACCTGCGCATCATCATCACCATCTATCACTCCAGTGCCTAATTGCTAAATTGTAATTACTTCGCCAATACGTTATTGCCGTACCTCCCTAATCTTACCTCATTTGCACACACTGTATATAGACTTTTCTGTTGTGTTATTGACTGTACGTTGGTTTATTCCATGTGTAACTCTGTGTTGTTGTTTGTGTCGCACTGCTTTGCTTTATCTTGGCCAGGTCGCGGTTGTAAATGAGAACTTGTTCTCAACTGGCCTACCTGGTTAAATAAAGGTGGGACTCAATCACCTGGACTCAATCACTTCCCTGATTACCTTCCCTATATATGTCACTCCCTTTGGTTCCTTTCCCAGGCATCACTGTTTCTGTTCCAGTGTCATGTGGCAGGGTAGCCTAGTGGTTAGAGCGTTGGACTAGTAACCGGAAGGTTGCAAGTTCAAACCCCCGAGCTGACAAGGTACTAATCTGTCGTTCTGCCCCTGAACAGGCAGTTAACCCACTGTTCCTAGGCCGTCATTGAAAATAACAATTTGTTCTTAACTGGTAAATAAAGGTAAAAAAAATGTTTGTGGTTCTTGTTTTGTATTTAGTTGCGGTTTATTTATTGAAACACTCACTCCCTGAACTATCTTCCCGACTCTTAGCGCACTTGTTACAATACCATTCTGCTTCAGCCACTACCATGAGCCCATCCTCCCCAATTAAGGTGCCACCAACCTCCTGTGCTTGACTTACTCCATGTTTTGTTTTTACAGCCTGAATTCAAAATGGGAGACATTTTTCTCACCCATGTACACTCTATAGCCTATAATGACGAAGTGAACATTTGTTGTTAGAAATGTTGGAAAATGTATTGAAAATGAAATACATAAAATATTTACATAAATATTCACACTCCCAATACTTTGTAAAAACGCTTTTTGGCAGCAATTACAGCTGAGTCTTTCTGGGTGAGTCTCTAAAATCTTTGTGCAACGTTTGCCAATCAAATTGATTGTTGATAATTTCTAGACAACCGTTTTCAGGTCTTGCCATAGATTTACAAGTAGATTTAAATCAAAACTTTAACTCGGCCACTCAGGAACATTTACTGTCTTCTTGGTAAGCATCTCCAGTGTAGATTTGGCTTTGTGTTTTAAATTATTGTCCCGCTGTAAGGTGAATTAATCTCCCAGTGTCTGGTTGAAAGCAGACTGAACCAGGTTTTCCTCTAGGATTTTACCTCTGCTTAACTTTATTCTGAAAAACTCCCCTGTCCTTAATTATTACAAGCATACCCATAATATGATGTAACCACCAATGTGCTTGAAAATATGGATGTGTTATGCTGGATTTGGAATATGTTTTATTCTGTACAGGCCTCCTGTAATTACGAGTAGCCATTAAACTCTGTAGCTGTTTGAAAGTTACCATTGGCCTCATGGTGAAATCCCTCAACGGTTTCTATCCTCTCCGGCAACTGAGTTAGGAAGGACGCCTGTATCTTTGTAGTGACTGGGTGTATTGCCACAGGAGGCTGGTGGCACCTTAATTGGGGAGAACGGGCTTGTGGTAATGGATGGACTGGTATCATTAATCTACCAATAGATGCCCTTCTTTGCAAGGCATTGGTTGGAAAACTCTGTCTCTGCGTTTGAAATTCAATGCTCGATTAAGGAAACTTACAGATAATTGTATGTTTGGGGTACAGAGATAGTCCTCCAAAAATCATGTTCAACACTATTATTGCACACAGAGTCCATGCAACTTATTATATGATTTGTTAAGCACATTTTTACTCCCAAACTTTTTTTTATGCTCGCCATAACAAAGGGGTTGAGACATTTCAGCTTTTCCTTTTTATTTAATTAGCAAACATTTCAAAAACATAATTCCACTTTGACATTGTGGGGTATTGTGTGACAAAAAAATCTCAATTGAATCCATTTTAAAT